>NW_028277058.1:9552857-9870714 GCF_059951505.1 Python bivittatus | reverse complement strand
GTGCTCACCATGCACAAAAGATGCCAAGAGCCAGCTGGATTGGCAGTTCCCTGTTGAGAATAATATAATTCTGCCATTAGCTGAATGGCAGCCAATAAAAATTCATTGCCATTGTGTGGCAAAGTGGCTACAGATGATGCATGATTCCGGATTAATGCTCTGTGAATGGCTCTTTAGCCTGTGTGTGTTCTCAGTGATATGTGGCCATGGGGAGGCAATCCTCTGACAGACTTACATATGGATCTTGTTAGCAAAAGTTGAAGAGCTTGCTTTGCAAAGAACGCAAATGCATAACATTCTCCTCTTTAAATTTTAAAGATGTGTGTAGGAATCCGGCACCTTAGTAAGAGTAATTTAGTAGGCAGATGCCATGTTGGACACTTACTGTTTACTTCACTCTCTCCCCCTCCCAGTCAAGCAAAACAAGGTTGGCAATTAGATTGTGCAGGTACTGAAGCCCAGATCATTGCTCAAAAGGGAGGTGGAACGGAGGACCTGTTCCAGACTTTGACATATGGATCACATCACTGCCAAGTACACTGCCTGACTGGCATTAATGCAAGAGCATATGAAGAAAGGGACAAGAGAGTTTTCTTAAGAGCAGCAGCAAGAGGAAAGAGAAATAAACAGTTGGCAGCAAAACTCTATTCCAGTTTCCACTGTGCACAGTAATTGCTTTGCCCTTTAGTTAAAAAAAAAAAAAAGTTTTGCCAGAAGCATTCTATCCTTACATTGCTTTGTTAAAAGAGGAATGTCTGTGTAGCAAAGTTAAACGGAATAGACTGAACTGGTAGTTTTTAACACTGAGTTTGAAATCTGAACCTTCCTGATCTTGTACAACTTTGGACAAATAATCTAATAGGATTTGAAGTCATAATACTAAGATTAGACTACAGTAACAGCAAGCCCTGCTATATCACGGTGATTAACTGTTCAGAAGACCAGTTCTGACTGTGTAGTAATATCATGAGAACCAGTTTTTGAGACTGTTGGGATGTTACATACTTTTGTACTTTTAAGGAGCCCAGAAGATGCTTGGAAGCACCTACATATATTAACAACACTTTAGCTTCTTCCGTAAACCCCTGGGATGATCAGATACCCAGACAACATGCCCTATCCATTCCAGACATAGATACTAATAGCAAACATTTAATGTTAACAAGAATAAAAAACAGCTTAAGGGAAGGGTGCATGATTATAGCAAAATCATAGCAATTGCAATGTTTTATTATGCCATTTCGTCCTTTAAAAACAAGGGTTAGCCAGTGGTAGGGAAAAAATAGCATTTGTAATGGAGATTAAAAAAAAAAAAAAAAGTCTGGCCTTATTTTGTGTGTGTGCCTTTGAGTCAGTGTTGATTTCTGGTAGACAGTCTGAGCCTGAAGCTGCAGAAAGGGTTACTATGGATTTGTGTGTGTGTGTGTGTGTGTGTGTGTGTGCGCGCGCGCTTTCAAGTCAGTGTTGACTGCTGATCACCTGGCAAGTCCCTGCAGTTTTCTTGGCCACCTTTTCAAAGGTGGTTTGCCATGGTCTCTTCCAAGGACTGAGAGAGAATGACTGGCCCAAGGCCACCCAGCTGGCTTTGTGCCTAAAGTGGGACTAGAACTCACAATCTCCTAAACTGGCTCTCAGTCAAAGACCTTACTTTGCCCATGCTGTATTTCTATAACCTTTTGATTATGTCACATTATGCTTTTTCAAGTACATCCCAATGTTCTCACACAGGAATTAGCTTAGGGACCTCATTGTCCCTGAACCCTCCTTAACCCCAATAAAGGAGGATTTTTTTCCCACATTTTATTCTTATGTTCTAGCTTGCATCTTGAAAAAAAGAACAGATTAGTTTTTGAGGGAGTTACTACAAAGCTCTCTCAAAAATGGAAGTGCTTTTTTACAATATTGAAAACAACAATTAAACCAAAAAAGGCTGTTTCAATTCAGTTTTATTTTTTATGCTTTTTATGTGAAATGTTTTAGAATCAGATCATATACTTAAAGCTGTCATTTAGAACAACATTTCTAATTATTTAATCTTGCAAGAGAAGAGGCTTTGTAATGGTACAAAGTCCCTTTAGGAATATAAGTTGATGATCTACACCCTTCACACTATGAGGAATAAAGCTGTATTATTACAGCTGAACATTTGAAATATAAAAGATTAAATGCTCTATAGAAGAATGTAAGATGCGTGTTTCCTGTGGTAATTATTTAATTCGGGCACCTCACAGAACATTATTCCAAGAACACCAATACCTCCCTCATCCAAAATCAGGATTTATATAATAATGCCTAAATTCTTAAAGCATTGTCACTTAACTTGTTTTGCTTTAAATTCTATGGATTACTTTAACACAAATTTATATAGGGTGTCATGTTCAACATGGTCTTTAGGAAAGTACTCATATGTCTAACATTCTCTCCTTTTGCCATAAATAAAGATT
Organism: Python bivittatus; assembly: GCF_059951505.1. Lineage (NCBI taxonomy): Eukaryota > Metazoa > Chordata > Lepidosauria > Squamata > Pythonidae > Python > Python bivittatus. The sequence goes on along the minus strand of NW_028277058.1, from coordinate 9,868,270 downwards.
TTTTTTAAAAATCCCATGGAATGTTATATCAGACAGCGATACCTTTATATCAATCTTTATCCCTTTCAGAAGAATGAAATTACCAATGTTCATGGTAGTTGAGTCATACAGAGTGACTACAAAATACATGTGGGTGCAAGCAGTATCACAGACAGGTATGGAATGAAATGATGAGATCTTCAACACAAGTAATCTCTCCATCACCTAACCTTCCTCAACCCAATTTTCTGAAGTAGCATTGTTTGGCCTGAGTAGCATTTATCCATTCAGAAGGTTTTACTTGAGGCACAAATGACCAGGCTCAAATTATCCTATTTTGGACACATTATGTAAAGATGTAACTCTCTGGAGAAGTCCATAATGCTGGAAAAAGTAGAAGGAAAGAGAAGAAGAGAATGACCAGCAGCAAGGTGGATGGACTCAATTACAGCTGCAATGGGTGCATCATTAGAAGATCTGAAGGACCAGGTCGGGGACAATCCTTCAGGAAAAAAATCAGTATGTAATCGCTAAGAATTGACAATGATTTGATGGCACATAATCATTCAGGAAGAAAGTTGCTCTGGCAAAAAATAGGTCACTGCAAATGCCCATTGATAACTGCACCAATGTCTGGAAGACTCTCCTAAATAAGGCACAAAGAAAAAAGTCATTTCACTGTGAAAGATGAAGGACTTTAGTGGTAGATCCTAAATACTTAAGAACTGGAATCAAAATATGTAGGATGGGTCTTTTAGAGAAGTTACTCTCAGTTAATTAGAAATCAGGAAAATTTAAGATGTCATAAGGGGGAAAGGAACATGGCCATCATCATCATCATCATCATCATCATCATCATCATCATCTTAGTTATTTCTAAAACCAACACAATATCCAACCCATTGAAATGCTAGCTTGTCAGTTTTGGATTACTCCTTTCAGTATGTCAGTTTGTTATAAATATAAAATAAAACACTTCCATAAATCTGTGTGCCAATTGCAGATAATAAAAAAGAAAACAATTTGACTTCTGCTTTCTTTTCTTCATATTTGTCATTGTGAAAAAGGAAAAGATAGAAAGAGCGAGTCAATTCCTATTTGTAGAGTTTGGATGTCACAAGAGTGAATTGATGCTTGGGGAAATAATGTATACAGTAGGTGTTAAATGTTCATATAATGCTTTTTCTTTATGCATCACTATGTCATTTTAGTACTGCCGAATATTTGCCTACAGTCATTTCAGAACTTTCAAGCTTAATGTATACTCACCAATTACTTTTCGATATATCTTGTTTACTTTTGTTTTACAACAGTTATTTCTAGTCTCAGCTGCAATGTCAGTTGCATTTTCTCTATCCCTGCATCAGATGAATGTGATTTAGAGATTGGCAATGACAATGGTAACATAAAACAAGTTTGGAGTGAGGACAAGACTTCTAAACTATGAAAGCAAATACATTTGTTTGGGTTTGCAACTCACATACATACAAACACACACACCCTGACACAGCAAAAGACAGTTTCTTTGTGGCTGATGAAAGTTGCATTTGAAAGTAAGCATTTCATCATTTTGGTTCAAACCAAAAGATCTTACAGTTCTGATGTTCCTACCCAGTATGTCATCTCTCTCTCTCTCTCTGTCATATCTGTCTATATCTTATATTTACTGTTGGAGCAACAGGAAATCCAGTTTCTGCATAAGTTATATTTATACTCATTTTGCCACACACCTAAACGTTGCCGTCTCTAAAACCCAGCTTAATAAATTTATCTTCTATCATCAGCTTACTATCTCCCATTTTGAATTTCAACAACAACAAAAATCTGTTTATATGAAATACTAGTGATATGAAATTATCACTGAGAGTAGATGCTCTGACCCTGAACCTGCAGAAAGGGTGTGTGAGAGAGTTCATGTGTGCCTTCAAGTCAGCTGGTGACCACTTGGACAAGGCCCTGCAGTTTTCTTGGCAAGATTTTGGAAGTGGTTTTCCATTGCCCACTTCCTAGGGCTGAGAGAGCGCGATTGGGTTCATACCTAAGGCAGGACTGGAACTCATGGCTCCTGGTTCCAGCCTAGAATCTTAACCACTACACTCAACTGTCTGTCATTACTATGGATTAGGAGCGGTATATAAAATACAGAAGTACTGCATCCACATCTTGTGCTTTAGTTCAGATTCAAGAAAATGACTGATAAATGCAGATAATTAGATACTGAGTATTTTGATACAGGATTAGTAACATAAGCTAAATGTGGGCAGTCATTGTTGTTGTTTTTCATAGTGTCCACTCTGGTTTTGTACTCTCCTTGCCTAGGGAAACCATCAGTGCATGATGCAACAAAGGGTTTGTTGTTCATCCGGCTTGCAGCAGAGCCTGGTGCTGATTAGGACTGAGTGGGAGTGACTGGTCCAAGGTCACCCAATTGGCTTCTATGCCTATCAGAGGAATAGAACCTGATTCTCCCTACTCCTAGTCCAGCATTTAAACCACAACACCATGCTCACTGTCAAATATGGGAATTGGTTAATGATTAGAAGTATAACAATAATCAAGTTAAGTAATCTCAAAACCCAACTAATTACACTCTTGCTCTACCTGCATCCCATATCTTTCATGCTAGTGCTAACAGATGGATTTTGGGACTTTCCCAATCCATTGATACTATTACGTTGAAGGGAGAGTCATAATTTTGTTGGAGCTTGAAGCACTGTTCATGTGCATGTGAATGTTCCTCAGAGTGGGAATCTGACCTGAGCAATAACTGAAGCAGGTTTTATAATTATAACAAACAGGAGTTTGTTCTTGAGTGACTGCACATTCTTGACTGGTTGGTTGTGATTTGGCTTCATGAGACATAGGAAGAATACATAAATATAATTGAAAAACAGTCACAGAATTAGCAATTGGATGCCTTCCAAAGTTTCTTTTTGAAGGTGGATCATCAGTAGGTTGAAAATGAACAGAAAAAGAAATGTTAGTCATGCAGGGCCCAGATGAAAGGCAATTCTGTTGTGTATAAGTTATGCAGAGTCTATTAACAGATGTGCTTTACTTATACTTGAATTCTTTCAATAACGTAATGAGCTATAAAATATATGTTGACAGTTCTCTCCATGTTTGCATCTACATTTTGAAAGGAGACAAAATTATCAATCTATCTGCATGACTTCTGCTCAGCAGCAAACAGATTGTCTAAATCGCGACAGAAATGCTCAGTTATTGGAAGAGTAATTTATCAAATACCATTTACAAAATTAAGCTGTAAAATGCAGCATGTGTATATGTGAGAGTGTAATTAATGCGGAATGTCAGAATGCAATTAGATTGGTAAAGACAGGTGAAACAGTACTGAATATTTCTTTCAAACAGTTAAATGCAGCTCCCAGCATAAACGCTGACCTAGCTGCGACACTGGCATTACGGAACATGGCTTACTACTTTACTGTAGCAATCATTGCTCATTTGAATCCATTCAAATATATTTGTGCATACTTACAAAGGGTGGTGGTGATATCTCCATATGTCCATCAGTACAGCCTATTTTGTCTTGTTTCCCTTAGCTCAAAAGGAAAGCTGATTGCCCCACTCTTTACCCCCCTTTTTGCCCTCCGCTGGTATAATAAGGTGGCATCTCTCTTTATAACAATCATACAGTCTAGTCTCAACTAATGAATTATAAGAAATCAGTGGTTAACACCTATTCATTGGATTATAGATGTATAGACTATATATATTATAGATTTATAGTAGAACCAGGATCAGGAGGAGTAATAATTTAAAATTCACTGGCATGTCCTTCTTCCAAGAGTTCTCCAATAAAGATAATTTTGATAGGTAGTCATCAGTCAGTCTGCACCTCCCCATGCCCTGTAAATTGGCTGGGAAGTTTAGCTGTTCCATCAAGGAGTTCTTTCTTCGGCCTTATTCCCCATTCAGCCCTCACCCCCCAAAGGAAGGTGCTTAGATTTTTTTTTTTTTTTTTTTGGTCTAAATCTCAGAAGTGCAGAACTTAGCAAATCTGGTGCCAATCCTGAAACAAAAGTGTGTTGTGTGTTGTGTGTTGACAATCTTGCAGGTTGGGAAGGTTTTAATGAGAAGTTCCCTTATAAAACCAACTGAACCCAATCTCTAGAAATAAAAAGGAATTTATTAGAAAAAGGAATTACAGGAAAAACAAGGGAAGGTAACAATCACAAGCACACTCAGTTTCCAATAAAATCAATATAGTCAGTTAGTTACTTATTACCTTGGTGAATAACTCGGGTTTCGGTGCATGTTCAGAGTTTGTTGCAGAGTCAGAGAGATCTTCTAGACCTCCTGATTAAATATAGATAGGCAAGATCTTCTTTCTCCTCTTCCTTCCTTCCTTCCTTCCTTTTGAGAGATGTGATTGCATTGAACTCAGTCTAGGCCTCAAGAAAAAAAGCAGAGAACAAATACTCAAAGGACTTAAGTGATGCACTAATTAATCTTGAATGCTCTTCAGACAACAAAGCTGGTTCCTTTTAATAAAACATAAACTTCATCCTCTGACAGTCTAGATGAATTTTCAGACTGATTTCCAAACCAATCTGAATCATATTATGTTACGAGGATCTTGGGTTTTTTTCTTCTGTATTCGTGGATTACAAGGATCTAGTTGTTCTTCCCTCACCAGCTACAATCCTTGAAATGCATACCTAAGAGCATATACATTCTAACTCCAACTAAGAGTTAGTAATGGGCCAATGAGATCAACTCTAGGACTGATTTTTGTTAGAACAATATTATAGTTTTTCTAGATGGGATTTTTTAAACCAAAAACCTTATGATGACTAAGGCAGATTTGTATAATCTGTAGTCCAGTCTCTGTTCACTGATCCCACTGATGATTTGAATAAACTTGTCTGAAGTTTGTAACTTTAACCAACTCCTTCTGGATATTATTGCTGCTTCACCCTGCACTTTATTGATTAGAGTGTGATTGGCCTACTGACACCAAGGCAGATAATTAGCAAATTTTGAAGCCTGTTCTGCATATGTCTTTATGTTCTTCCTGACATCCTGCATTAGTATCAGTATATTGTCACAATTCTGACTTCACCCTACCCCATATCCTGAAGCTCATTAAACTGCAAGAACAAGCATAGATCTATGCATATACGAAGCTTCTGATGAGGATGAACATACATAATTTGAACTAGCCATCCATGCTCTAGAAACTCCATACTTTTCATCTTTCAGGAAAATATGCCTATACCTCTTATTGCTTTTCAGGGATTACCTCTTTGAAAATATATCCTGTAGCATCTAAAAAAAAAAAAAAAAAAAGGACCTACTTTTTACTGCAGATAGGAGAAGCTTAAACATTTTAGAAGCTTGAAATACCATGTTTATTGTGTGTATAATCTATTGAAATGTTATGTTCCATAAAAAAAATGTATTTATCTGGTATGTTCTGGATCAGTTCTACACAACCATCACCTTCATGCTTCAGTCACTAAAAACAATCTGAAAATCTCTGAGAACAAGAGCATACATAAATAAACAACACTGACCCAGATCCTAGAGAAACAAAAATTCCCTCACCTCCACCCTATGCAAAAGGGAAATAAAATTAATTAGTTAAACCCTCTTTCTCTTATATTGTCTACATTTGTCTAGTGGTTGGAAAAAATAATCTGAGTGATTGTGATCTTGGGATTTGGAAAGGCATTAAGCCACCTTTCTCTTTGACAAATCTGCTAAGGAGGTTGATCAAGTAAGAAGCTGAGGAAGTAAGATTTCCTGAGCGGAGAAAAGGATGACCTAAACATTCCCCAGAGATGCAGCATTTGAAAGAAAACACTAATTTTACTTCATGTTCAAAACAGTGCAGCCAAAGTGGAACTAAACTGGTTCTGCTTTTGAATACAGTTCATGTTGTAGGGTCACAGAGACCTGGAGCTGCTTTCAAATCTTGTTTAGTAGTTCTACTGGCTTTTACAATCTTTGTATTTATCATGTTGTTGGTCCTGTAGCTAGAAGTCTAACTCCAGTTCAGCACCATCTGCAGATGTTGTCGCAGTATCCCTCATCACTGCTATGCTGGTTGAGACTGCTGGGAATTATAGTGTAGCAGTATCAGGAGAGGTTGAATGCTATTAGAATAATGAGCCATTGCTCACTTAATTAACTCCTTCTATAATACTTTAGCAGCATACTGCTGTATAACTCAGTAGGCAATGGCAACTAGTAATTAATTAAGTTATTTTACTGAGGTTTATTCCCAACAGTAAGTTGCAGTACCTAAAATGTTACTTACTTTGATTTACTTCATGGCAAGCTGGGGTCCCATATCCCAAATAACCTCAGGGGCTATCACAGGACTTTCCTTCTTTCAGGTTCAGCTCCTCATGTGTTTGAACTGAATTATATTAGTCATGCCATTTCATTTTCTGCCAAAGCTGGACTAATAACAAGTGACTTGTTCTAATACCCTCTTTGAGAAAGGAGGGTATTACTGTGAACTAGAGTGAATCCTATTACAGACAGTCAATACCCTGCAGTTGTTCCTCATGCAGACAAGAAGGAATGAATAAAAACAGAAGCTGGTTCAGTAAAGACATGGATGAGATGCTCAGCATTTATTTTTTCCTGATATATTTTTTGTTCACCCGACATTTGTTGGAGAGTCTGTGGTTTTTGAAGTGGACTGCAGTGTTTACTGGCCAGATTGAAATTAGAATGTTTAGGAGGGAAACTCCATACAAAGAAAGATGAAAAGGCTTTGGGAGATTGAAGGGAAAGCAGCAAGTTGGATAAAAAACAGACATGCTGCTAACATTCTCTTTTAATCAGCTTAATATCCTCTAATATCATTTGGAAGTCATGATGTGTGAAATGAGGACAGAGGCATCTTCAATGGGGGGGAGGGTCAAAAGCAATGTCATGCCAATGTGGCACAGCTTTTGTACAGGTGTCATGATGTTGCATGCACATACTAATGGGGCAGAGCTCACATTGCGACAGCAACACTGCTTTCATCATTTTGATAAAAGCACTGGATCCTGTGGATGCCTCTGCATGAGTATTTATGTTTCAATGTACCAAGTGCTCTGGCTGGTGTATCATGGCAGCTTCAAGCAGAAGGGAATGGTACAATCCATATTTTTGATGAGTCCTCTGCACCCATATTGAGATAGCGCACATTCTCTCATATTTCAGATTTCTCATATTCCAGGTGATGCCCCTAATAGTTACTAAGCCCTTAGTGATAATATACTATAAGTGTAGCCCCCGTGTTCTAGGATGGAATGGATATAGGAAGAAGTTAAATGCCCTAGGATGATAATGTATATATGTATCAGAAAGAGTGGTATCTATATACAGTATTATTGAAATTCTTGTATCTGTTTGTCTGTTTGTAACCTTCAATTGGGTGAAACGGTGCATCATAGGGCAACACGTTTTGAACCAAGGTACCTCAAATGGGCTAACTTACAGAATGCATCCAAAATCCGGGACTCATTACTCCCATGGGATTGAAATTTGGCAAAGTTGTGGTCACTTCATGTGATCATCATTTCCAACACTCCCTGACAGCTTCCCACAAGACAATGGGGAAGCTGGCAGGAAATCTAAATTTGATTGTGATTGCCAATGCTTCCTGCCAGTTTCCCACTAGCAAAGTCAGTGGGGAAGCTGGTAGGAAGTTGCAAGTCCAGGGCCAGCAGGCAGGTAAGTGGCTGCTGCCAGGTGGGGGAGGGAGAGAGGGGGTGCTCGAAAGATGGATCAAGGGTCAGGGAGGATACATGAGGGTGCAGCACAGGTTGGGGAGGGTGTGTAAGGGTGCAGGTTGGGAAGGGGGTTTGGGGGTGCAGCATGGATCAGGGAGGATGCATGGAGGTATGTGAGGGAGGGAGGGAGGGAGGGAGGGAGGGAGGGAGGGAGGGAGGGAAGGAAGGAAGAATTCCAATGGTCCCTGCCAGCTTCCCACAAGGAAAGTCAGTGGGGGAGCTGGCAAGAAGTTGGAAGTCACTCCCACTCCCACTACTGTTTTGCCCACCTATGGTCATTCTATTTCTCTGTTTAGGTAAGGAAATATCTCTGAAACTATGACCCAACAGGTCACAGGTTGTCTAGTATACATATATGCATAAGAGCCTAAAATAAGTATAGCAGCATAATATGAACTCAAATCATCCAATTAAAAATTAAAAGAATACAAAAATATATTAACAGGAAACAATTTAAGAACCAGTTTGGCCCATGATCACCATCATACAATAAATGTCTGGGTATATAGACATATTTTTCATTCTTGTTTAAAATTGGACAGCAAAGGGACCAACACACGCCCTTCAAGCAAATTCAAAAGTTAGAAGGCCACTGCTCCAAAGGCCCAATTGCTTGCTCTCTTTTTATTTGAAATATTTTATTACATAAAAATCAGTCAAGAATGTTTGAACAACAATGCTAAATATACCTTCTAAAAAATATATGTATTCCTTTTAGGCCTAAAAGAATGACTTAAAAGAAAAATCTAGAAAGAAAAAAAGATATAAAGAAAATTGAATGTACCTATTGTTTCAGATGAATTTTAAAATGAATCGGTTTTAAAGATTGATCAGTTTTGCCATTGTATCAGTTGAGCATCACTTCATAATTGGAAAGTCAACATAGAGTTCTTCTGTACTTAGTACCGGATTATAGAAAAGGCACTTCACACTATGGGACAACCACAAGCAGGCTGCTAGACAGCTTTAGTGCCTAGATCACCTGAAATGGGTAGATTTTAAGTATATGGCTCCTATGTCATTTAAAGCAGTATACTTTTGTATCAACATCTTGCATTGGACTTATTAGTTCACAGGCAGACAGTGCAATGTTTTTAGGACGGTGACACATGATTACACTGAGCTGCCCCACAATGATGCATTTGACATAATTTATAATGTTTGATTATGCATTTATGTTCTGGGAGCTTCCTCTTCTTTGTGTCTATATTATAATGATAATGATGATACCCCTTCATGGATCACTGCCTTGTCGTGGCGAAGGGGCTTGCGTAACTCAGTGAAGCCATGAGCTATACCGTGCAGGGCCACCCAAGACGGGCAGGTCATGACAGAGAGTTCTGACAAAATGTGGTCCACTGGAGAAGGAAATGGCAACCCACTCCAGCATCCTTGCCAAGAAAACCCCATGGACAATGTTAAAAGGCTAAAAGATATGACGCCGGAAGATGAGCCCCTCAGGTCGGAAGGTGTCCAATATGCTACTGGGGAAGAGCGGAGGGCAATTCCAAGTAGCTCCAGAAAGAGTGAAGCGGCTGGGCCAAAGCCGAAAGGACGTTCAGCTGTGGATGTATCTGGAAGCGAAAAGAAGGTCCGATGCTGTAAAGAACAATATTGCATAGGTACCTGGAATGTAAGATCTATGAACCAAGGCAAGCTGGATGTGGTCAAACATGAGATGACAAGATTGAACATCGACATCTTGGGAATCAGCGAACTGAAATGGATGGGAATGGGTGAATTTAATTCGGGTGACCATTATATCTACTACTGTGGGCAAGAAACCCTTAGAAGAAATGGAGTTGCACTCATAGTCAATAAGAGAGTGGGAAAGGCAGTAATGGGGTACAACCTCAAAAACGACAGAATGATCTCAGTGCGTATCCAAGGCAAACCATTCAATATCACAGTCATCCAAGTCTATGCCCCAACCACTGATGCTGAAGAAGCTGAAGTTGACCGCTTCTATGAAGACCTACAACACCTTCTAGAACTAGCACCAAAAAAAGATGTCCTTTTCATCATAGGGGATTGGAATGCTAAAGTAGGAAGTCAAGGAGTAATCGGAATAACAGGCAAGTTTGGCCTTGGAGCACAAAATGAAGCAGGGCAAAGGCTAATAGAGTTCTGTCAAGAGAACAAGCTAGTCATAGCAAACACTCTTTTCCAACAACACAAGAGACGACTCTACACATGGACATCACCAGATGGTCAGTACCGAAACCAGATTGATTATATAATTTGCAGCCAAAGATGGAGAAGCTCTATACAGACAGCAAAAACAAGACCAGGAGCTGACTGTGGCTCAGATCATGAGCTTCTTACTGCAAATTTAGGCTTAAATTGAAGAATGTAGGGAAAACCACTAGACCACTCAGGTATGACTTAGATCATATTCCTTGTGAGTACACAGTGAAGGTGATGAATAGATTTAGAGGATTAGATTTGGTAGACAGAGTGCCTGAAGAACTATGGACGGAGGTCCGTAACATTGTACAGGAGGCAGCAACTAAAACCATCCCAAAGAAAAAGAAATGCAAGAAAGCAAAATGGCTGTCTGATGAGGCTTTACAAATAGCTGTGGAAAGAAGGAATGCGAAAAGCAAGGGTGAAAGGGAAAGATATAAGCAACTGAATGCAGATTTCCAGAGAATAGCAAGGAGAGATAAGAAGGCCTTCTTAAATGAACAATGCAAAGAAATTGAGGAAAACAATAGAATGGGGAAGACTAGAGATCTCTACAAGAAAATTGGAGATATGAAAGGAACGTTTAGTGCAAAGATGGGCATGATAAAGGATAAAAAAGGCAGGGATCTAACAGAAGCAGAAGAGATTAAGAAGAGGTGGCAAGAATACACAGAAGAACTATACAGGAAAGATCTTAATGTCCCCGATGTCCACGCTGGTGTGATCACTGACCTTGAGCCAGACATCCTAGAGAGTGAAGTCAAGTGGGCCTTAGGAAGCATTGCTAACAACAAAGCTAGTGGAGATGACAGTATTCCAGCTGAGTTATTTAAAATACTAAAAGATGATGGTGTTAAAGTGCTGCACTCAATATGCCAGCAAGTTTGGAAAACGCAACAGTGGCCACGGGATTGGAAAAGGTCAGTTTATGTTCCAGTTCCAAAGAAGGGCAATGCCAAAGAATGCTCAAACTATCGCACAATTGCACTCATTTCACATGCTAGCAAGGTTATGCTCAAAATCCTACAAGCTAGGCTTCAGCAATACATGAACCGAGAACTACCGGATGTACAAGCTGGGTTTCGAAGAGGCAGAGGAACTAGAGATCAAATCGCCAACATTCACTGGATCATGGAGAAAGCACGAGAGTTCCAGAAAAATATCTACTTCTGCTTCATTGACTATGCAAAAGCCTTTGATTGTGTGGATCACAACAAACTGTGGCAAATTCTTAAAGAGATGGGAGTACCAGACCACCTTACCTGTCTCCTGAGAAATCTGTATGCGGGCCAAGAAGCAACAGTTAGAACCGGTCATGGAACAACCGATTGGTTCAAAATAGGGAAAGGTGTATGACAAGGCTGTATACTGTCACCCTGCTTATTTAACCTATATGCAGAGTACATCATGAGAAATGCCAGACTGGAAGAATCACAAGCTGGAATTAAGATTGCAGGGAGAATCATCAACAACCTCAGATATGCGGACGATACCACCCTAATGGCAGAAAGTGAAGAAGAACTAAAGAGCCTCTTGATGAGGGTGAAAGAAGAGAGTGCAAAAGCTGGCTTGAAACTCAACATTAAAAAAACTAAGATCATGGCATCTGGACCCATCAATTCCTGGCAAATAGAAGGGGTAGAAATGGAAGCAGTAACAGACTTCATTTATTTGGGCTCCAAGATCACCGCAGACGGAGACTGCAGCCATGAAATTAAAAGACGCTTGCTCCTTGGGAGGAAAGCTATGGCAAGCCTAGATAGCATATTAAAAAGCAGAGACGTCATCTTGCCGACAAAGATCCGCATAGTCAAAGCTATGGTTTTTCCAGTAGTAATGTATGGTTGTGAGAGCTGGACCATAAAAAAGGCCGAGTGCCGAAGAATTGATGCCTTTGAACTGTGGTGCTGGAGAAGACTCTTGAGAGTCCCCTGGACTGCTAGGAGGTCAAACCAGTCAATCTTAAAGGAAATCAGCCCTGATTGCTCATTGGAAGGATCGATAATGAAGCTCAAGCTCAGATATTTTGGTCACCTAATGCGAAGAGAGATCTCTTTGGAGAAGACCCTGATGCTGGGAAAGATTGAAGGCAAAAGGAGAAGAGGACGGCAGAGGATGAGATGGTTAGATAGCATCACTGAAGCAATGAGCATGAAACTGAGCAAACTCAGGGAGGCAGTGAAGGACAGGAAGGCCTGGTGCAATATGGTTCATGGGGTCACGAAGAGTCGGACACGACTTAATGACTAAACAACAACAACAACAAAATGATGATGCCTCAAATAAGTGAAGGATATTCTTCATTTCTTCCCAAAAGGGGCACATATTCCTGCAGGGAGAGTTTTCTCTACAAGCATCCTGGCTAATAAACTATATAGTCCTGTAATTTAGTGTTTTGGTTTCTTCTATGCCTTCTACTCCACAACTGAGAGTTCTGGTAAGAGAAAGATGAAGACTGAGTTTGCTACTGAGGCTGATGAAGCAAGAGGGCTGTCATCCTGTAAGTTCCACATTTGCTAGAGTTGTGCCAAGGACGTCCCAGTGACCTAAACCTCAAAGGTGAAAGGGATTCCTGTATAGAAGAGTTGATTCCCAGACTGGTAGCAATTCAAAAGGCAACTGCAAAAGCAGTCAGCTGTGCACACACTCATTATCAGTGAAGAGGCCTGCCTCTTTGCTGGTTCACAAATTTGCTGGAAGAAAAATCAGCAAGCATCCACCCTAGTGTACTTAGGGATATATTGGTTCTAGACGAAAAATAATCCAGTTGCTAGAATTCTTCTTCTCTCATCCACTTCTCTCATCCACCCCACTCTCTAATAATTGTGCCTAAACATTTAGTTTAGGCAGCTTCCAAAGAGCCTGACACTCTATGGGGAAGCAAGTAATGGGTGTCATTGTGTTACAGATCTGGACTGAGCACTGGCAGTGTTACCAGGATACAAGGTGAATGTCTGTTTCTATAAAAATTACGTTTGTTCAATGTTTTCTGGTTGTGTGATTTCCTCTCTTCTCTTTGACTTAGAACACAGTGATTGTTCTTCTGCTGTATAGACTATGGGTGGGCAGTGATTCAGACTCAGAGGGGAAAAGGTGATGCAGAGCACAGGTGGGCACACATGTCAGATCTGTCAACACTTCCTTATATAAAGCAAGTCTTTTCCTGAGATGATGCAGTGATGGCTGGGCAAGTTCAGGAAAAGATGTAAATTCTTTTGGAAGTTGCTGACAACTGTAACATGAGTGTTTCCATGTGCTCTGAATCACCTTTACCCCTTCTAATCCAGATCACTGCACAGCTTTAATAGAGATAGCATCAGCTCTAGAGAAGTGTAGAGTATAAAATTGAAGTGCCCATCATTATGAGACTAATTCTCACTAATTACGGTGTGTAGATTATCAGTTATTTCATGCAGATGATTACAGGCAGAAGAATAACAATTTCCTGTTATGCACAATTGCTCAAATTTGTCTAGAAACTACTTGAATTTAACAAGGGACAGTGACACAACTCTTCGGCAATTTATCTGCCTTGTTCTATGCATACGTTTTCCTCTCTGATGTATCTTTTGGTTGCTTTGAGTACTAATTTACACTTTGTGAATAGACCATTAAAGTGAATCTGAAAGGAGACAGGATGTATGAAAGAACCATTAAAGACTGAAGATCTACGGAGCTCCTACAAATAGATATCATTCAGTGTCATCTGATTTATACAGAATAAGAGAAGATATTGTTCCCTTGGCAGTATTATCCTACTGCTTTCTGTGGGAATTTATAAATGAAGAAAGCAACTTGGGGTATATCAGCTGTTAATGCTAAAAGAGTAAAATATACTTACCCTGAAGTACATATTAATTATTAAAATAAATAACTCAGGGCCTTGTTTTTTCTTGCAGCCCTAGAACCTTATTTATAAGTTGTTTTGCAAAGAAAGTTGTTTCTTAGGGAACAACAGTAGATCTTCTGTGCCTAGAGAAAATTATGTTAGGAAAACATTAAGAATGATAATAATTTATGGCATTTGCATATGGTAGATTAGAAGGGTATTGTATGGAACTGTAGAGATTATTAGCAGTTTTAAGTGAATCTGCACCATGTAAATCAGAGTCCTGACCAATTAAAGCAGGTTGTTGAAGCTGGGATGTTAGACATAGTTTGAACTTCTGGATCAGCATTATTTAGGATTGCTAAACAACTTCTCTAATGAATGATCATTTTCAGATTTTAACCTGCCAGCTTTCTTTTCAATTAAACGATTGAATATTGTATTTGATTGAAGTATTGTTTATGTGTGTATACAGAGTGATTTACATTCCTTCTAGAACAAAATAGCACAAGTAGAAAGACAAATGTACTGGACTGTTGATGCTGATTCTGTGAAATACATTTGGAATATTGATGGGCTTAGCTGTTGATGAAACGGTACTCATGCTAGGCTTCAAGATGACCAGGCTTTCTTAATGGTGCAACTAGAGGGAAGCCAAATCCTGCCAGATTGATGGTGACGTCACTGACTCCGATGGTATGCAAGACTCCAGCATAGACTTAGTCTGCATTCATTGAAATTGCTTACTTGATATATAGCATGCAGTTATGTATTACTTTTTCCTTGCCTAATTATAGACAAATAGTGGAGGGGTTGCAACAGGGATCATAGAGTAGGGGCATCTATGGGGAGAGGGACAAAAAAGTCGAGATAGTGGGTGTGACTGCATGGCCAAAGCCCTGTCCCTTTTTAACACTCATCACACAGATATAAAAAAGGGTAGGCCATTGATTGCATATGCATAGCTGCAGCTGCCATTTTAACTTTTTTGACCCCTCCTGTGGGCATCCCTGCCATAATGTCCATAGAAGTTTGCTTGTTTCCATCTACAGGGCAAATAAAGCCAAAATCTCTCCCTGCTTCAGATTATACAACTATTAAGGTATTTTCCCTAAACTGGAACACCTAAAATGTGTTATACTTCAACTTCCAGACTCAATCATTATAAACAAACTTGGAATCGACTATAATTCATAAAGAGCAAGGTTGCTGTTAAATATTATCGTAACTCTCTGTTAATGCCAGACTTTTAAATATACGGCACAACTGACTGAACTGGAAAAAAAAATCAAGACAGAATTAGAAGATGTGACCATGAAATTTAGGTCTTTGCTGTGACTAAACATTTTGTATCCTTCATTTTTACTGAACAACAGAAAGAAGATTCACTCAGCTAACAGCACATATTGCTTCATGAAAGACAAAATGGATTAATGTTTATTCAGGCTAGCATTTCATACTAGAAGCCGGGGCTTATCTTATATCAGAGCCTTTGGTAAAGCGGCTTATTGTTTAATGTTGAAATGGAATGTTGAGGTCTTAACTCAAGTAATCAGATTTTGGTGCAACATGAAATATTATAGTGTGTGTTTCTCCTTCTCCCCCACTTGGTATGGAGCAGAGGAGAGACTGTTGTATTGGTATCTAGCTTTTCAGGCTTTTGAAGTTTTCTCATTTTGATCCTTCTGATATTTTCCAGTATATATATCCGATTCTGATTACTTTCTACTTGTCTCTTTTGGTGCCATTGAGAAACAAACACTTACAGGAGAGCTTTCCATTGATTATCAATGACCAATTTTAGAACATCAACTGGACATCCACTGCTTGTGATGTTCAGTCTTGAATTAATCCACCCCTTCCTCCATTTCCAGTTTAAAAGAAAAGACCTAAAGAAAAAAGGGAAATTCTATGTCCCCTAACCATTTCTGAACATGTTGTCATATATGTTCTCATAACAATGAGCCTTTATCTCTTCCTTCGTCCATCACTCAGGCAACCTAAGGTCATCCTTTGCTGTTTCAGTTTTCAAGGGATGTTTACTTCTTCTCATGCATTTTTTGCCATGGATGTGATCTGGGGATTTCATCAGTGATGTGATTGGTGACACAGCCAGAGGCTGGGATTGCCCAGCTCCTGTTGGCCATTTTAGGCTGCTGCAGGCATGTTCCCTCCCTTCCATGCTATTTCCCTCTATGCCCATTTTGGTTTGGGATTCAGGAGAGATCAACCATCTTGCTTCCACAGACACACTTCTTAAGGACTTATCAGTCAACATGGGCTCTTCACACAAGAATTTAGTGCTTTTCGAAAGAGTGCTGAAACTTGCTTATTAAAAGTGGGTTAAGTGTTCTCTTGAAAAACATGCTCATCTTGTACTTAGAAACCAGGACTAGCACTCTTTGCAGAGAGTGTTAGTCCTGTACTACACAGAAGGTTATTTTAAACTGGGGAGGAGAGTTGGATTCTGCCAGGTACATGTTGCTGATTTGGTCAACAACTAGTGCATTATGGGTTTCTACTGCTTCAGCCAATGGGGGTCCATATTTTTTACTGTTTAATCACCACCATCACCTGGTAACAGATTGTTTTGCCTACCTGTGTGTCACCTTACCTCTTCATGGCTGCTGCCAGGTGCTACGAGGTGCTGCCAGCCATGACCCCTTACAGCCAGCAGTGTTATTCTCTTGCAGCACTCTTTAAGGATGGAACCTGTCTGCAGGTGATTGCTCCCTCCTGTCTCACCCCATGCCCTTTTTCTGTACCTGCTAGACCAACTGACCTGTCACAGGTACAATACAGAGGAGGGCTTCAGGTGAAGCAGCAGGGAGTGTCACTGAGGCTCCTTGCAACCTTCTTCTCTATTTTTGATGTGTCAACTGGGTTGTTTTTCATTATAGAACTAACATTCCCTATCACTTCATCCAGAACCTCTCCTCCATACCTGCAACCTGTCTTCCAGGATATGTGTTTAGCCCGCTTTCAAAAAAGCACTAGACTCATGTTGCAGAGCACCCCATCTGAAAGTCAGAGCTGTGGAGCATCACTGTGCCTGTAACCTGGCACTTGGGCAACTGGAAATACTACATCCATCAGCTCTTGAGCTAGGTCACATCAGGAAACAGACTCCCAAAGAAGTGCTGGAATTCTATTGATATAGGCTACAGCAGTGTTTCTCAATCTTGGCAGGTTTAAGATCTGTGTACTCTAGCTTCCAGAGTTCCCCAGCCAGCATGCTTGCTGGGCAATTCTGGGAGTTGAAGTCCACAGTCTTAAAGTTGCCAAGGTTGAGAAACACTGGGATACAGTAACAGAATCTTGAAATCCTGACAGTGTTTTCCCTCCCTCCATCTTATACTAAAGTGAGTTAAGGTGGAGTCAGTTTAAGCTTCTTTCTAATGTTCTCTTCTTTTTCTGGACTTAAATCATGTTTTGCTAATTGTCCCATTCCTTTTCCAGCATCATCTCTATAGTTCTGTACACCATCCAAGGCATTTACCTACCCTTGCTAAGCCCTGTTCCTCAACAAGTTAAGGAAAGCAATTGGTGGTTGTTTTCCTGCTGGCAAGTGAGGTGATGTGCAGAAGAAAGGAAAATGAAACCAGAGGAATCCATTAACTGTTTTCTTTAACTTGTCCCTCATTAAAACTGTAAGGAAGCACCACTTGCTGGCTTTGTTTCAGAGGCAGAATAGGGAAATTTATGCTAACATAGCTTTCTGCTGACTCAGAGACTGCAGGATAGGGCGTTAACATGGCTGTGCTACTGTGCCCAATCCATGCATTTATTGTAAAAGGGGAAAGATTCATTCGTGCTGAAAAGCACAGCAAAAATAACCCTGTCCTGAAATCTGCTGGCTTATTTCTTCAAAGCATTTTTTTCTCTGATGAAAGAGGCTTCTGTTTTTCTGCTGAGCCCCCAGAGTCTTTTAAAATTTATTTAGAAATTTTGGAGCTGATGGTCTGAGTTTTACTTACTGCAAAGAAGGGACTGCTGTTTGTTTCCTTGTTTTTTCCTTGTCAGGAAGATAGAGATACTCTATCACTTTGTAGCCTATGGCCATGTTTCCTCTTTCTAGAAATAGTCTGGACTTCTTCGCCTGGGATTTATTCCAAGGGTAAGAAGCCAGGGAGGCTATAATCTGCTAGAAAAATGTCCCTTTCTAAAAGACAGGAGACCAGAATATACCCCTAGCCAGGACATTTTAGGTTATCTAAGGGCCAGAATGTATTTTCTACCCAGAAGAATTTCTTCCACATTTTCTGTGCCTCTGAAAAACGGCAAAAGGTGGAAAGCATTTTCTTTTCCTTCAAGTGAAATCAAAATAGGAATATAAATATAAGCAGTAAGCAAAACCACACCATATTTTGCTTGGTTAGGATAAGCCATGGATGAGACCATGAATTTTTCATTCTGAAAAATTCACCACCTCCTTCACTGTTTGAACTTCCATTCCTTAAGAGCAAAAACTCTGCCTCCTCAAGCATGATTTTTATAATGTAACACAATAACAAACTGCATTCCAGAGCAAAGATTTATTCTAGGATAATACTGTACAACCCAAAGTGCTGAACACTTTAAAGATTAACATATCTGTAGCCCCTATCCTAGCAAAAGGATCTGGCAGGTCTCTGCAGTAGGATTTAATACTGCTTTTGCTGCACATGAATAAAGGGATTTTAATATCAATAACTAAGTTTAATTCTTCTGCCATGAAATCCCATAAAGGATGTATAATGGTCCATGTTTGTTCCCTTGGGTCAGCTGAAGTATTTGTTTACAACATTCAGATATAGGTGCTATATTGTTTCAATATGTTATATTTTCATAGTTTACCTCTGATCTCTTTGATATGGAAATTTTGATGTTTCTATGATCATAGTAATATAATAGATGGATTGACTCACACAGTTATTACTACATAACTTTCAGGGATCAGTCTTACAAAAGCTTATGCAATAATACCTTTGTTATTCAAAATGCCATAAGTTTCTTTGTGGCAAGTGCTGCAAGAGAGCCAATTTGGTGTAGTGGTTAAGGTCTCAGGCTAGAAACTGGAAGACTGTGAGTTCTAGTCCCACCTTAGGCACAAAGCCAGCTGGGTGACCTGGGGCCAGTCAGTCTCACTCAGCCCTAGAAAGAAGGCAATAGCAAACCACTTCTGAAAATGTTGCCAAGAAAACTGCAGGGACTAGTCCAGGCAGTTGCCAGGAGTGCCAGGACACTGACTCGAAGGCACACACACACACACAAGCTGCAAAGACTAAAATGGTCTGGAAAGTGATTCTAGGATGAGGCCATGGCATTTGGATTATTCTCTTTTCTCTACCAAATTTATTTACTCCCATACATTAAATGGTACATGCACTCATATTACTCCATGTTAAGAAAGCTACATGCACAGAGTTTCTGTCTGTCATACACAACCTAAGATATAGAAATCCTCTCAGAATGGCCTCAGGAAATGATTGGGCCTTTAGAATAACCTGTAAAGATCCTAAATCAGATCCTGCATTTTGCTGGCTGTGGATTTCTTGAGCTGAATATTTTTTGTTGCCTATTTTATGAAAGAGACCTCAGCAACTCTTATATGGGAAACAAGTTGCATTTTTCATAGTATAGAGAAATGCCCCAAAACAGAAAATGTAAATAGAGAATCATATTTACAATTAATGACCTTAATAATGACTGTAAAGAGAGAGGAAGAAAAACCTGAGGGGAATAAATGGTAAGCACTGATTCTAGTTTACACTGAAGCCTCTTGTATCAAATGAGAACGTAAAGAAGCTTTAAAGCAGTTGCAATTTTAAAAGGATCTCAGTGTAAGCAAGAATTAGGCCACCTGGGGCTGAGTTCTGTTTCCAAAGAGGGGAAAAATTGTTGAAGAAAAACTGGGTGTTTTTTTATTATTATTTTTTTAAAAAATTGTAGTTTCTTTTAACATAGAGCTCTATTGAGGCACAGTTTCCTCCTGGCTAATTTCCAGCAGTGTATTTGTTCTCTCAAAAGCAGATGAACCTTTAGCTAGAGAAATAGCCCTGGCATGAAAAAGCTGAGAAGAGGGGACTGCCGACCAGCAGAAACAGTCACCATAAAAGAACTCTTTCAAGTCCACACAAGAATGCCACATCCATACTAACAAGTTAAAGGTTTTTTTTCTTATTATTATTCTGATTTCATCTTTGTGAATTGACCACCCAGGGGCATTTTCAAGAATATCTTTGTAGATTTGCTGCTCTATCTATCTATCTATCTATCTATCTATCTATCTATCTATCTATCCTTTTTTAATATTTTATTTTTATTGGTCTCATACACCGAAAGAAAAAGATTAAGAAACAAAAATTCAAGCAAACAAATACACTCTAAAACATTCGGGACTGTGTGTGTATAGCAACTGCAGATTCATCTGATGTCCACTCAAAGACCTTTCCTAAGAGAGAAGGGTTAACCCTTAGAATTGGTCTGACATCAAGAAAGCAAGAATCCAACAACTCATTGATGTAAAGGGTTCTGTCTTTTTAAGCAAGGGCTGACTGAGGAGCACATACCAAATAGGATGAGGGGAACCGGCCTTTTGAACAGGTAGCTGGCAGGCTGGCTTTATTTTTTTTATTTTCCCTGAAGATATAGCACAGCATTTCATTTCCCTGTGCATGACTTTTGCTGATATAACTGCTTCTCAAGGCTTGGAGTCAACTGATTTCTTTATATTCAAGAGCAATTACAACTAGTTCAACACACTAGCTTTCTATGTTCTGGGAAAGGATTCAGGGAGGGTGTGTTCATGTGGTCTAGCCCTCACTTTTCAGCTTTCCAGGGCTGTTGATCACTACCTTCTTTTTTTCGAATCTTATTGTCATGTACCTTGTACTGCCCTATTGCTGTCAAAAACAAAAAACAAAAAACAGTATATAAATATTTTAAACTAATAAACACTTAAATGGAGGTTTGAAAATTGCAGGGGTAGATAGTGTCCTGCAAGTTATGGAATAATTACAATTTGTTAAGGACAAGCTGAATCCTGTGAGGCTTGTAAACAACTCTCACTCCTTTTTCATCTGGGGCCAGCAACCTGAAGTTCAGGGGATAAAATCCCAGCATATCAGTGATGGCTGATCTTGACTGTATATTGTAAGCCAAGTGCTTCAAGAATCTGGAGAAGGAGATGGTGATACAGATATTTCAAATATATGCACATAAAACTTGTTATCCTGTTTTGTTAGGAGAAACTGAGTTATATGGATTACAAAATTATTAGAAAGGATTCATTTGAATAGGATTCAGTGCCAAGGATTGTTTCAACAGAAGCCCTATTTCAAATCTTCTGAGCTAGAGCTGAATTAATTTGTGGGCAGAGATGACAAGATTCCTCATGGTGGATTCTACATGCAAGAGTTTGGAAGCTGGATCCAGATTTACCTGAGCCTACAGCAGATTCATTGCCATCAGCCTTTTTCACTGCAGTGGATCAGTTGTAAGTATGATGAAGTCTGGGTTCAACTCCCTATGTGTACATAATTGCATGCACATAATCTCTTCTTATAATTAAGCACACTGAAAAATGTAGGCCACACTGAGCATTTAGAAGTAGAACTCTGCCCTTATTACATTTATCCAGATTAAATTAGCCCATTGTAAGAAACTGCAACGGTCAGTTCCCAATGAAATCAACTCCCCTTGAAACCAATGCAGGTTCAAAGAAAAGTTCATTTACTGAGAAGCTGTGTACAGCTTCTAAAGCATTGCTGAAACCAAAGCCCACGCATGCCAAAAGTTGATTTTACCCCCTTCCCAGTGCACCTCCCCTCTTCTGTCTTTCAGCCCCTCTTGCACATGTCCATGGTTCTGTCCCGGTCTCATGTTGGTACGGCCTTGGGCATTCCTGAGAACCAGATAAGAGTCCATCTGCGCCTAATGGTTCACCTTCCAACCTTCACCCCCCCCTTCCTTTGTAATGGATTCTGACACCCAACCTGCTTTCCAGATACTTTAGACTTTAAATTTCATAACTGACATCCAGGTATATTTTATGGGGTGTATAATCCAACATTTGGGAGAAGGCTAAGCTGGGGTTTGTTCCTGCCTTCCCCAATTAATTTAATTAGCCTGGAAGTAATTTCCCTCCATTTCAGTCCTTCTTGTACTTTACACCCATGTGCACATACTGTATGTATGTCTGCATAGTATATGGCCTCTGATTTGTGAAGCAACACTTAGAGCTATCAGGAATATTGAACGTGGCATGAAAGAAAAGACACAATGCTTGTTATTCAAAGCTTTCCCTACTGTAATGCTGAAGAGGATGCTGGAAAGTTAATAATGATTCACAAATCAATGCCAGATACATGATATAGGCTTCACAGTTTGTGGATCTGCAGACTGTAATTAAAGCCTGCACTTCCTTTTACTGTCCCATGAGAGAACCTCGTTTGCTGTGTTTATTTGACACAATTACCATTTCTGCTGGCCTGCCAATATCACTCCGGTCCCCCAGGAAATGGTGTCTGTACAAAGGCATAAGCTTCAGAGAATAAAGTAGATTTGGAGACATCTCTAAAGCTACTGCTCCATATGACTCCAGAGCCTGGCAGATTACTAATGCCAACTCAGTGGTATAATGAATAATGAAACACAAATTGGCATTGTTTCAAACATTTTCCCCAATATCTTCAAATCATATTCATGACAGACATAACAAGAATTTCACAAATGAAAAGGCTTTCAAGAACCTACTCCATGAATCCTGGCTGAAAATTATATGCACACCCACACTCAGATACACATCCATATACAATGACCTAAGAAATGATTCCCAGTTTTATAGGACAGAATTCATCTGCATATGCTATTAGAAGGTACACATAGTTTTATGTCCTCCAAGTGAGAGGCTCATATTTTTATCCTGTTGCTTGGCAACACTATTTTTAGATATTCAAACATGTGTATTTTTGCAAATTAATCTCAGCACATTGTTACAAAATGTTTTTCAAAGAGTATCCATTCTGTAGTAGAAAAATACAAATCGTTGGCATGGCTTTATGTCTGGCCATGTTAAGAGACTGTTTCAGATTAGCCAAATGTAAACATCTCCTGTGCAGTCATTCTAAAAGAGCATATTTTTACGTTTGGGTCAACGTGGGGTTTTCATTATTAAGAGGAAAGGGAAGATCTAGGTTTATAAGCACCAACAAAAAATGTCTTCCTAATATACAGTGAGAGATTCTGGGTGTTGAAATTCAACATCATCTAGGTTACCATGGCTTGTCTATTCCTGCTTGAGCAATACCATGGGCATTTGCAAGGAGGCGGCAAATGATGTTATCTCCTTCATTTCATCACCATTTGAATGACCCGTGTATGCCATCAGATCATTATGCAACCAATGCAACTTACATAATGCAGGTCATTTGCACAATTACATCATGTCCTATATGATATCACTTGGCATTTACATTACTTGTAAAAAGACAGATCATACACCTAGCAGTCATGTTCTCTTATGTTATCTCATTTGAGATGTGATCCTGGTTTAAAACAATTTGTTCCAATCCCTGTTGGCTAGTTCAGACATCTGATTAGTTTAGAAAGCCAGTTCCCTGAAGTACCTGATCACAGGTTGTTCCTGTGATCCAACATATGAGGTACAGGAGAAGAAAAAATAGCATGCTTCTCTGAAGTTGAAGACAGACTTGCAGTTGAGGATTTCTTTTAAGGCGATATCACACATATCTATAGGAGGTCAGCAGGTACATTTCAGAACATCATCGTCAGGAGAAGGCAGCACTGCTATACATTTAAGATTTGTGTTTGAGGGAAAGTGGTCAAATGTCCTGCTTTCACAAAACTGTTAAAATCACATGCACCATATTTTCTCCTGCATCTGATCATCACAACAAAATACTTTATCTTGCATCACTGTGACTTAGTTTTTAAATGGATCGATACCAAAGGAAAAAGAAATCATATAGATAGAAATAGATAATTGATTCATATATTTATTAGATTTATATCCTGCCTTTATCTCATGTGCTTAAAATAATATAAACAGTATTCCCTTCTCCAAATTTATTCCTATGTTAACTTGTGAAGAAGTTTGGGTCTAAAATCACTGAGCTTCCATGACTGAGCAGGGCTTGAATTTGTCTCTTCTGGACCCAGTTTATTATTATCATTATCATCATCATCCTGGTACCAGGCAGGCTTTCACCTTTTATTAGGCCAGGGACCTTGCTAAACTGTACTTGCCCACATCCCTACTTCAGTGATCTCTGGAGTGCCATTGATTTCCCATGCCTGCCTAGGAAGTATGAAGCAAAGATTTATTTTTTTTTTAAAGACAAGTAAATGTACATTTTTTAAAAGGCCATTGTTTATTGCTGTGCTTTTCAAGCTGTCATGGGAAATCTTTCAGCTTCTTTGGAAACTTATTGGGATTTCCTGATATAAATCAATAATAACTGGCCAACATCCCTGAAAATTTCTTTTTGCACTGCTGAAAGGGGTCAGGATTAGGTGCATTAGAATATATTTTTAACCAACACTGGACATTACTGAGACCAGTGCACTGGCTACAGATTCATCTGCTGTAACTCAGATTTCAGTACCTTTTGCTCCACTTGGAAGTTCTGTTTCAGACTCACACATTCTGCTGGGAGAGTTCGTGGTTAGTTTGAATTTGGCTTAGGGTGTTATGTGAACCTCAGGATTGTGGTATGCACACTACAATTTATAACTTAGTGTGGTACATGAATAAACCTGGTGGATTATTCAACAAACCACGATTAAGCAAACCATGGCATAGCAAAATGCAAAGTAGGGGCTCTCAGTTTCATTGAAAGGTTGTATAAACTGCAGACTGTTTTGTTCACTAAAACATGGAGGACAGCGTGTGTGTGTGTGTGTGTGTTTGTGACACTTGTAAACCGTTCAAATTGTAAGAGGGTAGTTTATAGTTTCCAAATAAAAGCTTTTGTGGAATTCTGCCAGCATCAATTCTTTATTAGGGGTTTAAGGTGAGCTTCCTCTCTCAAAAATCGGTATTAATCTGCCACTTACACAGAATATTTGGCTCATAGGGCTCAATTTACTACTAGATAATAAAAACTGCATTCTTTCTGTGGCCTATAGTAATGCAACACTGTGCATAACAATTATTCTTTGACTACTGACCTTTTTACTATGTCTAAGTGTTTGGCATCTTGGTTTGCTCTGTAAAGATTCATAATATCTCTTCTGGGTTCATGGTTTACTTTCTAAAATGTGCAGGGTGTCATTTTCTCAAGATGCTTGCCTTCAAGTGGATGCATATATAGTTGTTCGGAGTGCTGTATTAATACAAATATAAGATAAATTGGTGTAGATCTAAATATTCCCAGATAAAGGCAGTTCTGCTCTTCTGTGTGGGAGGTGTGATCTCTGTCCCTTCTTAGAACCATTGAGGTAGCAGGAGCCAAATTAAGTCATTAAATCAAAACTCTGGTTGGATAGAATCTAAATCAGTGTTTCTCAACTTTGACAACTTGAAGATGTGTGGACTTCAACTCCCAAAATTCCCCGGGCAGCATGCTAGCCGGAGAATTCTGGAAGTTGAAGTGCACACATCTTCAAATTGCCAAGGTTGAGAAACACTGATCTAAATTAAGGCATCCATGTCAGATGGATATTCAGTTTCTGTTTGAACATACTCAATGACTGCTAGTTTCTGGTTCTTTGCGTTCTACTGCTACACTACTTTTAACTGTTAGGATATTTTTTCTACCTGTGAAGTGAAATCTGCCATCAAGTATCTTCGATCCATCATTCAATGTCCAGCCTCTGGCATGATAAGGAACAGGTCTTGGTCTTCTTTTGTGAGAAGTACTTCTTTTTCAGGTACTTTTCAGATCACATCCTGCTTAGTTATTTTTCCTTAATGCTAAGCACATCCCATTCCCCACTCCCCACAGTCTATCTGATAAAGCTCATTTCCCAATCCCCTGATTCTTCTTGTTGCCATTCTTCTTCCAGTTTGTCTCCATATTTCTTAAAAAGTGATATCCAGAATTCTGGATTTGAAGGTCAAAGTGTGATTCAGAGAGCATGAGAGCACCCAGGAAGTTTCTGTCAGAACACCTTAAACCAAATGTGTCTTTTCCTGAGCTTTGGCTACAGCTATTGAACTCCAAAGGAGTTCTGCAACCATCAGGTGCCAGATGTGCCCACATGCACCACAGAATGTATTTGCCTTCAAATATTAATTCCTGCACAGCTATAATGCCCAGGACTGGATCCATTGATAGAAATGAGCTCTGACCAAGCAAAATGGCACTATTATTTCCAGTAATTCAGAAATGATGCTTCCATTGTCACAGCCTAAAAAATGTACTTGTTTTCTGTAGTTCCACTGATGACGCCATTTATACCCAGCTATTATTCTAAGATGTTTTTCACAAGATATTGCTAAGAGAACTATCCCCCACTCTGTCCTTTCTGTTTTCCAAGCAATAGCTTTGTGTTTGTCTCTCGTAAAGCTTGTTGTTGATTTCAGCTCTTTTCACTAACTCACCAAGATCGTTTAGAATTTTATTTCTGTCTTCTACAGTATGACTGATCTGCAAAGCTGATAAGTATTCCTTTCACCTCCTCATACAAGTCATCATGGCGTCCTTCCATTCCATTCTTTTCCAAGGAACCACCAACCACCAGCCATAGAAGTTTATCCAGGGATTGCACTTGGAAAAGAGATGCAACTTCAAGCTGCATTTTATTGTATTCATTTATTTTCTGTTCAATGCCTTTTCTGTTTTTTTGCTAACATGCTTCGTTACTGCAGGTGGCAGCACCTAGCCGACCTTGTCTGATTCTGAAAAAGATCAGCCCAGCCAGACTTGGTTAATTCTGTGGAATTCCCAGAGCTGTGGACTAAATTAGGGAGTTGGGGGGGGGGGGCTCAGAAATATGCAACTGGAAACCAGTTGCCAAGTAAACAACATGGATGAGTCCATGTACCTACCAGGAGTCAAGTTCAGCTTGAGGGAGGCTTTATTTTTACCTGTGCCAATTTAGCTTTTATATTTATTTATTGTATGTCACCCAATAATTTAATATAATGGGGCAGGATAAAATACTAAATCAATCAATCCATCAGTACAGGGATTTTATCGTATTAGTTGAAGGAGATATTAGTTGTGGCAATACTAAGTTTAACATTAGATGAAGGAAAGAATAATTATGTTAAGATTGCCCACTCTTGGCTTCCTTCTGTTTCAGTTACCCAGTTCAGATATTGTGCTAGACCACAGATTGTATTTGTACAACATGCTTAACTAGAATGACTCCATCAAGACCAAACACACCACATTATATCTAAGCATGATATGCTTACCAGACCATCATGTTAACCTACAATGCGATCTGCATACTTTGGCTTAGAAACCTTTATGAACATTGACAGGTAATTTGTTAACTATAGTTTATCAAGTATAGTTAACAAATTACCTGTCAATGTCCATAAAATTTAGCATATTAAGGCCTACCTCGTGGCAGTAAGGGCAGTGAAGTGAGAATACTTCTCCACCCTTATTGCATTTGTAGATAGCCATCCTGCTGCCCTGTTTTGGATGACAAATGTCTTCTTGGGTAGAGGGGGTATGGAGACTCCCCTGCAGAGCTGTGCAGAAGAATTTGCTCAGCACCTGTTGGATAAAGTGCTTGAATTCATTCTCAGCTGAATGTCAGCCTTGTTGTAGGTCCTGAGGAAGTGCCCGGGGCAGAGTCTTGTCCTGTTATCTGGGAACAGTTTGAACCTGGTGGGCCTGAGGGAGTGGACAGGGTTCTTATGTCTGTGACTTTGGCCACCTGCTCTTTAGATCCATGCCTCTCCTGGCTAATTAAAGCTGCCTGGGTGGTGTCATGTAAGAGGGTTCTGGCAGTGATGAATTCCTCCTTGGATGACAGGTTGTTCCTCTGCCTCTTAAGGAGGTGTTGATTTGCCCCCTCCTCAAGAAACCATCACTGGATCCCACTATACAGGACAATTTTTGTCCAGTATCT
Organism: Python bivittatus; assembly: GCF_059951505.1. Taxonomy (NCBI): domain Eukaryota; kingdom Metazoa; phylum Chordata; class Lepidosauria; order Squamata; family Pythonidae; genus Python; species Python bivittatus. The sequence continues at coordinate 9,840,478 of NW_028277058.1, read as the reverse complement.
AACCTCCCCTTTTTGAGGAAAATGGTGGAGAACGTGGTCATGCAGCAGCTTCAGAGGACCATGGATGAAATGGATTATCTGGCTCCCTTTCAGTCAGGATTCAGGCCTGGATATGGGATGGAAACAGCATTGGTCATGCTTTTGGATGATTTCTGGCTGGAGCAGGATGAGGGTTGTGCATCCATTCTTGCTCAGCTTGACCACTCAGCAGTCTTCATTACCATTGACCATGGTATCCTTTTGGACTGGCTCTGGGGATTGTGGCACAGTACTGTGCCAGTTCTCCTTTCTCCGGGGTAGATACCAGACAGTGGTGATTTGGGGGGGGGGAGATCTTGCTCTCAGCCCCTACTTTGTGGGGTGCTGCAGGATTCAGTGCTCTATCTGCTCCTATTCAACATCTACATGAAACAGTTGGGTGAGCTCATCCATCACTATGGTGTGAGGTATCATCAGTATGCTGATGATACCCAGTTATACATCTCTGCCCCTGGCAAATTAAGCGATGCTATTGATGTCCTATCCCTGATCCTGGAGGCTGTAGGAATCTGGATGGGGAACACCAGGCTTCAACCACACCCTGATAAGACTGAGTGGCTCCGGATTTTGGGGCCTTCTTGTTCTGGGACTATACATACCATCTTTGGTACTGAATAGGGTTGCACTGCCCCAGACACACCCAGTGAGCAACTTGGGGGTCCTCCTGGACTCGCGCTCCTGCTTGAAGAGCAGGTAGCAGTTGTGGTTAGGAGGGCCTTTGCACAGCTTCAAGTTGGACGTCAGGTTCTGCTCATGGTCACTCATGCCCTGGCTATCTCTCTGGTGGACTATTGTAATGGGCTCTACATGGGGCTGCTCTTGAAGAGTATCTGGAAGGTTCAGCTGGTGCAAAATACAGTGGTGCAGACCATTACATTTGCCCCTAGAAAGGCACACATTACATCTCTGCTCTGTGAGTTGCATTGGCTGCCAATTTGCTTCTGGGTCAAATTCAAGATGCTGGTTCTGACTTTTAAATCCATAGGGCTGGAGACCACCTCTTGCCAATTACTTTCACCCATCCCATCAGGTCCAGCAGAAAAGGCATCCTCTGGGTCCTGTCTGCTAAGGAACTACATTTGGCGGGATATGGGCCTTTTTTGCCATGGCATCCACTCTGTGAAACATCATCCCCCCAAGGTGAGATTGGCCCCCACCTTGATGTCCTTCTGGAAGTCCCTTAAAACCTGGTTATGTCAACAGGCTTGGGGGTCTCATGGAAATGGGGATTTAATGACGTAGCTGCATTGTGTGTAACATCTATGGTCTCCCTACCCTTTTTAGGTTTTTTTATAATAGTAATATTTATGTTTTAATTTTAGGGTATTTTCGTAATTATTGTTTCTTATAGTTTTATTGTATGCTGCCCAGAGTCACTGTGAGATTGGTAGCATATTAATATTATACATACATAAATAAAGTATTATGTGAAAATCACCATATTATTTATTTGGCTGATCTTGGCTTAAATGTCTATTATATTTTATTCAATAAGCCGCAAATGGTGACAAATCAACCTAGCACCATGGCAGTATTGACTATTTACAATACTAATGGGTGTTTTATTTGGATTTTTTGTCTGAATAGATAATATGAATATATTTGTTAAAATGAAAAAAACGAGCAGGCATGCAAGAGTTTTAAGACTTCTTACACATGGTCAGAACTATTGTCTTCTGTAACAGGCTTGTATGTTCCAAAGTAGGGCACTGAGTAATGGTTCAAATTAAACTCCATCTTGGGGACATAGCCAATAGATAGCATGAGTCATAGATACTATGGAGCCATTTCACTTAAGCATTCCCATAAGCAAGAAAAGAGAAAGAGGCCAATAGATCAAAGATAGATTTAAAAACACTGTATATTTGTAATCTGTAAATCTGATGATTTATGGGCTTTCCCCTAGCTAGACCATATCCTTGTTGCTGCAACAAATCTTGTAATATTTTTAACAGAGTTCAAGCAAAGGTCCCAGTAGCCTCCATGGGAAAGAATGGCAACTAAACTACACTGACAAATTGGATCACCCGCTCATATAAATAATACATACATTGAAAATAAAGCTGAAAGTTCTTGCTATCAGAACAGATAAGGCCTAATCTAAGCCCTCTGGTCAGATAAAATGATAAACCTTCTTGCAATAAAAAATGGATTTTTGCTACCGTCTGTGCATCAGTTCTTTCCTATCCAGGAAGATCTGAATCTTCTGATACTGAAGAAGAGAATTATATTATTTAACACATTAAATATAAGGAAATCAAAGCCAACAATAGAGCCCTTTTGTTGTGACTTCTTTTAAGATGTAAGGAAGGATTGCAAAAATGGGTAAAGATTAGAGCCTCCTGCTTTCTAATGAGGCTCCCTGGCAATTTATGAAACAGAAACAGCATTCAGAAGTAGACTTACACAGTTAAGGTCACATTATTCTGGCCCTAACACAAGGGCTTGCAAATAAATCTCACTGAGCTCAATAGAATTTAATTCTAAGTAGATATATCTGGAATCACACAAATAGAGTGTTTTCTGGAAAATATTGTATGGATGCAAAGTATTGATTTCTTTTTCTATTTGTTAAACAAAAATGAGAAGGGACTAAATTTCATTTGGAAACCATTATTTAGAAGCATAACTATCTTTTAAGAACAGAAAATGAAATTACTTATATAAGCTGTGGAATAGGAAGAGGCAGAAAATTACCTAGTTTAATCTTAGCATTTGTTAAATAAAAGTCTTATCTATGATATGACATATCTTCTGCAACAGAAGACATAAATTCCAGACATAAAACTTGCTCAAGTCAGCATAGAGAATCTCAGGACTGGGTGGACATACAGGCATGCTAGCCAATTCATCATTAATTATTTTAATAACATTAATCATCATTCTGAGCCAGCAGATTCTGCTCATCTCTAGCAGTAGGTGCAAAGGCAAAGAAATGATTGAATGATGGATACAGACAAAAAGACCAGTTGCTGACTGCCCTCACTTCTTGAGGAGACAGGACAAGATTGTAACAAGCAAAACAATGTCAACATGAAACTGGAAGATGAGCACCTCCAAGCCCTAGGTTGTAAAACAGCAAGTATAATTAGAGTGGTGTTTATGAAGTGGCTGGATTAAAGATGAAGGGAAGCCTAGCTGCTGATGAATCCACAAGTAAATGGAAAATTTAATGCTGCAAAGATACATAAATTATACCATTGGAAGGTGGAATGTCAGAACTATCAACCAAAGCACACATGATGTTGTCAGAGCATAAATGTCATAAATGTTTGACATTCTGGGAATCAGGAACTGAAATGGACTGGAATGGGTCACTCCAGATCAAAGGAATATCAGTTCTTCTACTGTTGACAAGAAGATCATGACAGAAATGGATTACCCATTTATTATTAATAAAATAAAATAAAATCAAAGTCAGCGCTTTGATACAACCATCCAAATGATAGAATTATCTCAATTCAAGCCCAAAGCAAGCCAAGCGATATTACATTGATCCAAATAATCCAACCACAGATACAGAGGAAGTGGAAGTTGAACAGTTCTATAGAGACTTGCAACATCTTATTGATGCTACACCAGGGAAGGGGGGGAGATGAAGAAATTATAGGAGACTGGAACATTCAAGTTAAATAACATTTGGAATTATGGGGAAATTTGGCTAAGAAAGCAGGAAACAGATTAATAAGAGTTCTGCCAAGAAAATTCAAAGTTTATAATAAAACCTTTTTTCAACAACCTAAAATACAATCTAACACATGGACATCACCTGATGGACAATATGGAAATCAAACTGTGTATATACTTCACATGCAAAAAAGCTGTACTTAGCTAAAACAAGTTTGGTGGTGCCTTTGGCTCAAATCATGAACTCCTTCTAAAAAAGTTATAACTTAAAATACAGAAAACAACAAAACATGGTCTCAGCAATATTCACATGATATGCTGTGGTAGTATAAATTTAATGAATTATATTTGATTGAAAAAAAAACTTACCTGAAGAACTCTGAACTGAAATTTGTGACATAATTAAAGATGAAGCAAACAAAAATAACCAGAAATGCAAAAACAAAAAGAAGGCAAAATGGGTGTCTGCTGATATGTTAAAAATAGGTGAAGAAAAGAGAACAAAAATACAAAATAATTGCCCAAATAAATACTGAGTTCTAGAGAAGAGAAAGAAGAGACAAAGGATTATATGTAAATAAACAATGCAAAGAAATGGAAGGTAATAATTAAATGGGAAGGACAAGTGATTTATTTTTTAAAAAATCAGAACTTTTAATGCAAATATGAGCATAATAAAAGGCAAAGAAAGAGAAAGAAGAAATAAAAAAGAGATGGTATAAATATGCAGAAGAACTACACTAAAAGATCCCCAAGTCAATGATATGTGCAAAGATTTGATCACTGAACTAGAATCAGACTTCCTGTATAATGATGTTAAATGGGTCCCGAAACAACTAAGCTACAGGAGTTGATGAAGTACCAGCAGCACTATTGAAAATCTTATAAGATGATACAGCTGAAGTGATTCGTGCAGGTTGTAAGCAGGTATGGAAAACACAGCACTGGGCTGGAAAATAGCGATTTATATTCCAATACCAAAAAAGGGCACTGCTAAAGAATGCTCAGACTACTGAACAGTTGCACTTATCTCATATGCTAGTAAGCTAAAGCTCAAGATTTAGCAATCATTTTGGGAAAAAAATAATTCAGTACTAGATGAAGTAAAATCATCAGAAGCACCATTAATAAGGCTCAAGCTTAAATATTTTAGAGACATAATGCAAAGGCAAGAGTCAGTTGGAGAAGACCTCGATGCTTTGGAAAATGGAACGGAATTGAAAAAAGAAGCAAGGTGGGTAAATACTATCACTGGTGACATAAGCATGAGTTTCTATTCAAAGATGCAGTTATTGACAAACAGTCCTGACAAAATGATGTTCATTTGGTCACAAAGGACCAAATTGAAAAAAAAACTTACCTGAAGAACTCTGAACTGAAATTTGTGACATAATTAAAGATGAAGCAAACAAAAATAACCAGAAATGCAAAAACAAAAAGAAGGCAAAATGGGTGTCTGCAACTGAATGACTGAACAACAGCCCACTCTTTGGTTACATCCTGACTAGGCTAGTGCAACACAGCCACAGAGAACTGATTCAAACTGTGGTGGGGTTGAAATGACATAAAATAAAATAAAAATACTGGCCATTGTTTATCAGGGACAAATTGGTGTTAACTTTTAAAACCCTTAAGAACTGATAATCTGAACGGCCATTAATGTTCCCCCTTATGAACCTGATCAGTCCTTGACTAATTGTCTTTCATGGAAATTTATCAGTCATTACTAATTTTCTAACTAAGAAACTGTCTTAAGTTTTTAAAAGACTTTTAGAAAAGAGTGAGACCATGGATTAAGAGAATGAACCAAACAGGTTCTATATAATTCCAGTCTACTGCTTGCTTCTGTTTTATAGATTTTTCTCTAGTCCTGTTCATCTTATTGAAAAGAGGATTCTCCTTTTCTGAGCTGCAGCAAACAAAATTGTCCAAAGAGATAATTACTAGGTTTCTATATTTACTGAAGAACTGCCTATATCAAGTTAACAAAACTATTAAATATTAATGAAGTCAATGGTTCATATAAATGCAATGATTTAAATTATTAATTACCCCTAGAACATTTTGTTCTTCACCTAGTTTGGGAATTGCATGAATTAGAGTGTCTTGGATTAATTATAATTCCAAAGACCCACAAACCTCTGTTAATACTTTATGAAACTATACCAGTTTCAACTTCCAAGTCTTGTATTGTCAACAAAATGCACAGTCCGTTCTTATGGTGAAAGGATTGGTAATGTATGCATCCAAAATGCAGTTAATTTATTGAAAATGTAGAAAGTACTAGGATTTCAACATTGCTGTGATATCAATAACCTCACTAGAACTTAGCTGAAACTATTATTCTGGTGAAGCAGGTCTGAAGCCAGTACCAACTTTACAAACTTGATATGCCTTTGTTTCCCCCACACTGGGATCTACATATTTTCCTTTGGAGTAGATGTTTGATAATGATCATTGGTTTTAGATCAGAGTTGCAATCCAAGAAGATCCCTTGGGTTTTCTATTAATTACTTGCCTGTTAACTGTTCAGATTGTTTTATAAGCTTTTATTTATTTATATATTTTGTGCAATTTATATAACTACTGTAGTCCAATCAGACTGTAGGTGGTGCATAAATAACTTGAGAAATTATGGTGGTGCAGCTAGGTATGAACAACATAGAGAGGGAAAGATGATGACAATGGTAAGCAGGTCCAGCATCATCATCTGGGCCATCTTAGGCCTGCTGTAACTCATCAGAACTGATGCTACACTTCTGCCTCCTTGTTGACTTATTAAAATAATTATACTGTAAATATGGGCATATGGAATGGGTTTAAAATGCAGTCTTGCACAAACAATGGTTAATGGCTTAATTTGTTTTATGACCCCAGTGTAATTTAACAAACCATGATTATATAGCTTATGTCTTCATGTGATGTGAATCAAATAAAAAATGGTGTCTTCTCCAGGAATTTATCAAAGGTCTACCTAATCCAGAATCTTCTTTTCCCATAGTAAGAAGACCCAAAACAGGATAGACAGCAGTAATCCATTTCTTTTGCTGCAGAGTAATTTAAAGAGTTGAAGTCGGGTTCTGAGAGAACTAGGCCTTAAGAAATAAGAGAAATATTAACTACAAATAAAGAAACAGCAAACAAGCAAGGACTACTGAATTTTAAACAAGAGCTTAACTTCATTTGGGTAACACACCTTCCCCCCACAACTGGCTGAATGTGAAATAACCAGGTTTCAATAGGCCGGGCTGTAAAGATGGGCAAAGGTTCCCAATTATATCAGTGGTGAAATTAATATTATAGATTTCTTAAAAATCAAATTGGGCTCACTGTAGTTATAACAGGGACATACCTTTGATAAATGAAAAGCAAGAATTCACTTGCCAGGATTGCCCTCTTGCTCTCCTTATATCATTTTATAATTTTCTCCACTCCCCACTGTTTTGGGAATGGAAGCAATCTGTTGCTGTTTTGCTATTTGTTTCCATCAAAAGGCTTTCAACCAGTTTTCAATCCTGAACATATCCCCACATATTCAGTTAATTTGTGAATAAAACTCAAATGGTGAATGGACTATTGTACTGAAAATGTTCAGAGCTAGGAAAAGGAGGCCCGGGCATGTTCAGGTGGAACGTTACAGCTTTCCCCCCCTAAATCTTTTCATTTGTAGCAGATGCACAATTGATGATGTGTGACTGACATGTTCTGCCACAATGATTTAGAGCCTTACTGCGGCTTGCTGCTCTTATTGTGGTATGAATAAAGTCAAAATGATTCACCATACAATTTCAGTTACAATGGGTAAAATGATGTTATCAAACTCAGTTTCCTTCCCACCCCCTTATTCAAGATATTTGTTGACTTATGATGGATAATGGAAGATTAGATATTTATTAGAGTCACATTCCTGGATACAAAAAAAAAATGGACTTTATTATCAAGCTAATAAAGCCTCTATCAATGTGACAAACAATGATATGCATGGAAGAAGACTTTCTATATTTAAGGAACATCTTAGGGTCTGTGCATTGAGTGGCCCCACTTGCAGGATTCTTGTTAGTCAGCATTCAACCACTTGTATGTGTAATACACTTGTATGTGTAATTTAAACTGCTTCAGGGCAGACCACTGTCCTGTGCGTGCAGGCCAGCATCACAGGAACATAGCTCCACTTCCCACCATGCACATTTTAAATATTTTCAGTACCTCAATAGGGTGAGGTTGGAGAGAGGATTTAAAGACCATTTGCATTTCTGGCTCCCCTGACAGCCCTTATTCCCATGTGTTTCAGATAATCCTTTCTCAAAGAAAATTGTGAAATGTAGTAAACTCTAATGTGATTTTTCAGCTTCACTCATGTCATTCAAAATGCATAGGAATAAATAACAAATAGTGTATCATGTTATTGTTATCAATGGTTGATTAATCATGTCTACAATCTAATACTATTAATTGATTATGTTGGATCAACTGTTGCAATTCTTGAAAACTCAGGGCAGTTCTTCTGCAAGCAGCAGAAATACCCACTCTTGACTCTAGCATCTTTTGTTTAAGCAGTAGAAAAGCCACAACAGCAGCAAGAGAAGTTGTATTGTTTAAAAAAAAGTCTCTCAAGTCTTGTCTTATCTCTGGAGGGGGAGAAAGGGCACTAGAACTATGAAACTATAAAAAGACAAACAGAGGAAGAATAATACTAAACTGATTGCAATGAGTAAACACTAATGGAAAAAGAGCACAACAGGATGGCTTGCTTTGTTGGGAAGAAGAATGTGATCGATAGTGCCATAGATCACTGGTCATTAAATACTGAGAGACTTGAATGATTTGTTGAGGCCAATGTTTTGATGCAAAAGTTGCTAAATTGCAAGGGTTTCTGTGGGACATTTAACCTTTTCAGTAGGCAGTATGCTTCACCTCCCATAACAATTAGTAAAACAGGCACTGTTTTTCAGCCACTATGTCATTTCTCAAAGTATTCCAAACTTATTCACAAAAGATAAGAAATTTTACTGGATTGGGGAAAACAGAAGGAATACTTTCAAAAGTTAATAGGAGCTTATGGGCTATCCCTTTGGTTCCAATAACTAAAAAGATTGGAACTGCCATGATCTATGGTGATTTTAAAGTTATCATTAATCCACTGTTGCAGTACCCCTTGTCTAGAATTGAGGATATTTTTGCTAACCTTCCTGGGGGAACCACTTCAACAAATTTTTTTTTTTTTCTTCCGGTCCTTTTGTGTCACTGTTGACTCCTGACAATTGCCTGGACTAATCCCTGCAGTTTTCTTGGCAAGTGGTTTGCCATTGCCTGCTTCCTAGGGCTGACAGAGAATGACTGGCCCAAGGTCACCCAGATGGCTTTGTGCCTAAGGCAGGATTAGAACTCATGGACTTTAGTCTGGTGCCTTAACCACTACTCCAAACTGGGTCTCTGAAAAGCATCCTAGCAGAGGCTTATTAAAAGATTAAAATGGAAAAAGATTCTAATATATTTTTCATTATAATTACACACAAAGGGTTATATAGTTTAACTGACTTGTTTCTGAAGTAGCATCGCTATAAGTTCCTAAGCAGAGAGCCATGGATCAAGTGGTGCAAGGCTGTCCAGGCTATTCAGATGACATTACATCATAAGAAAAAATGATGAGGGGTATCTACAAAACCACATGGCAGCACTGGAGAGAATGGGGGACTATGGCCTTCAAGCATGTTGTAGCAAATATGATTATTTTAAATTTATTATAATATACGGTCACGCCATTGACACCCAAGTCCTGCACAAAGTGTACATAGATCGTGAAAGCAATTGTGAATGACCCAAGGCCATAAGACATGTTACATCTATGATCCTTTTTAGGATTCATTAATTATTATAAGAGATGTTTGTCAAATTTAGCCACCTAAATCTACACTTAAATGCTTTACTACAAGTGAAAAGGGAATGGCAGTGGAAAACGGTGCAAACAGAAGCAAAGAAAATGGTGATATCAGACCCTAAGCTCAAACATTATAATCCACACTTACCAATGAAATTGTTTCACAATATGACTTTGGCACAATTTTCACATGTTGTGAAAGAGGGCACTGAATGCCCAAGAGCTTCTGCGTGATGTTCACTCACACCTGCACCAAAATATTACGTACAAATAGATAGGGAACCATTGAGCTTGGTTTGGGAAGTCAGACACTTCAGCATTTGAACAAAATGGAGTTTATCCTCTTCACTGATCATTAGCCACTACAATCAATTTTCAGTCTACAAAAGGGGATTCCACTGATGGGAGCTGCTCAGATGAAGTGTTGGGTGTTGTTCCATGGTGGCCAGAGACCCAAAATAGAATTCAAAAAGACCCACAACTGCATGCATATAGATGGACTAAACATTCTCCCTCAGACACAGGATTGCTGGAGTGGGACATTCTAGAATAGGAAGTAACCAGTCAGTGTTTTAAAGACCGTATAAGGAATAAAGAGTCTTTGTATGTGCAAAAATGACATGTTTAACCATAAAAGGCAAACACTTGCATTAAACCAATGAGAAATGGACACATTATACTATGCATCTTTATAAATGCTATAAGTATCCGAATGCTAAGGAACAGAACCAATGATTATTGCTGAATAAACTTTTCTCTTTACCTCTTCTTCTCATTAAGCATGTAGTAGTTATTCCGCAACTTCTAGTATCATTGCTCAGTCACCCTAGGCCATCTGCATATGTTGTAATTCTTTCAGTTAGTTCTATAACTTGGAGTAAAACAAGCAGCAGAAAAACTTACTGCTGACTCTACTGTCCTTTGTTTAATCAGTAAAAAAGACACCAGCAATGCCAGCCTTTGATATTGGCTCAGGGTGAACTAAAAAAATCATTAAATTGAGACTCAGTATTGAAAAGCTATTAGTGAAGGACATATGAATTCTGATCTGGTCAGCATTTATTAGTTATATTAATAATGTCTTCCTAACAAATCTACAGATAACATTCTGAACAGCAATGCATGGATTCATAACAGTTTCCAGTGGTTTTTTTTTTTAATAATGTTTTTGTTCCTGATTTACTTTTCTTCTTAGCTCTATGATTTCTTTTCATTTTGTCTTGAGGTTTTGTAAGTTTGGGAAATAAAATTCAAAATTTAAAAATTGAGCTTTGGAGTCATACTATCAATGACCTGAAGTATGTAGTGTGCATTTTGCTTTTTGTGTTTATTTTAAAAGATATAGTGATTAACTTTGTAACAGCAGATCTTTCTGCTGTTTCTGCATGAGGAAACCTAGCCAGGGAGAATTAAGGATAATTGTTAAGACTGGAACAGTCAAAAGTTTAAATGAATAAAGCAATGATATAGAAAAGACACACATATAATTCTGTCTGTATCATCACCCTTTATTTCAATACTAAAAACACAAAACATCGCCCATATGTTTAGCCAGAGAGAATCTATTATCTACTGTGCTTTGATTATATGCATATATTTATTTTATGCATCTTTACTCCAGATCTCATTGTATTTTGTCTACTCACAGGGTAAGCAAACATTATATCCTCAAGCCTAAACAAATAAATATGATTTAAGAAAGGAAAAGTCTTCCAGCAAATTAGTAAAAACCAATTGACTTATTAAAGCTAATTTTCTTTAGTATTCCACTTCCCCCGATGGTACATAATTGTTTCTTTAATGACCCTGGAGTTTTGCCTCAATAATTTTGCCTCAGAGGCAACTTCACACTTTTATAATTCTCTACATGAAAAAGACTTGACATCTGTTCAATTCTGGTGTCTTTGGGTTCTCCTTCTTCAAAATGTTGCTTTAACTCTTTTGGACTCCCATTGTCAGGATTTGCTGAAAACAGAAATTTGTATTGCTCCTTCCATAATATTTTATGTGTATGACTTTACATAAACTCCGATATGGCTTGTGTAGCTTGTGACCCATTGTTTCATTCCAAGAATATAAACTTTCAGCATATCTAAAGAGGAATGTTTTCTTGGTTGTGACTTTTTTTTTTCACACTTCAGCACAAAAACTGGGAAACAGTATCTTCTTCTTCCTCTCCTTCTCCTTCGCCTTCTTCTTTCCAGACAGATAAATGCTTCTGCAGTTTTTCTATCTGTTCTATTTAATTTAATGAAAGAAAATTGCTTAGAAATTCCTTCAAATGAGAAGAGTATTTCAAATTGAGAAGGTGTACCAATGGCCTCTCTTCTACTATGCAATAATCTTGCCAATGGTTTGCCTGTCTTCCCAAAGTTAAAAGGTGTGGAAAACTTCAAGAGAAAATTCCATCCATGGAGCTTCTTCATTCATGATGTTGTTGTCACCATTATGGGAGATTGTGGTCTTGAGAAATTGTTGGAGAATTTCTCCTTCCCTTGGCAAAGTTTAGAGACATTCTCCACCTGATTTCTCTGTGCACAAATCTGGTGAAGAATTTCAAAAGACCTTTTTGTGCTCAGCTATTTAAAATTTTTAAAGTGATCTAGATGAAATATAAATGCAAACGATTGATTGTGGGATCACTTGAACATTCACTAAAGGCACATACTTGCAAACTTTGAAGAACATATGCATAAACATAATCAGGCTGATATTATTGTTTTCTCCCAACCTGTGGCATATTATAAAAAAAAATCATTTTGTCACTTTGCTGAACCTCATACTGCAGGTAATCGGCTAATTATATGGTTGTATGCAAATTGCAGAGCATCATGTGATGAGTCCTTTGCCATCTTTTGTATTTAGTGAATGAGGCTATAGCAATGTTTTATGAATAACTGTGGCTCTCAAGTTACAGAGGTTTTCTCTTTCATTTGCCATCTTACCCCTAACTAGAGATGTTAGTTCACCACTGACCTATGAATATTTTCCATAATGTTTCTGTGGGGATTAAATATATCCTTCCCAAGCATGGACTGAGTAATTGAATTAGTCTTTAGGTCTATGTAAAGAGGCATGGACTAGCACTGACAAAGCATTTCAAGCCTTGGAGGTGACTTGATTTACTTCACATATGATATATATTCGTATAGATGCATTCTAATTTGCTGCAACTTGGGTGGCTTTAAATTGCTTCTGGGTGGTGTTATATAAGGTTCATCTCAACTGTCTTCACCAAAGCTGGCTGAAGTGTTCCCATCCTGGATAGCTTTAGGATTGTATCCAGTCTGTCCTGAAGCCATCCACACTGGAGAATCTTCAGCAGATATTGGGGAAGAAGAGCATCTTCAGTGCAATCCAGCATGGAACCTCTTTAGCCAATGCTGTGGGAGAAGACTCCTCTCAGCTTTCTCTCACAATACTACCCAAAAAGTTATTTTGGCCCTTTCCTGTCACTGGTTTCTCACAAATTTTGGTCAGCTGTGATGGTTCGGACAGTCCAGCTACATGAAAGGTTTTCTGCCGCATTGGCTTCTCTCAACCATTGATGTGATGGGGTAAAGGCAGGCTGTTCAAATAATGTGTCTATTTTTATATTGCTTCATTTACAGTAGTAAGAAGCAATATAAAATATGTAATTCAAGTAATTATAGCCATAAATTATTGCCAGCATTCCTATCTAGAAGGCACCAGATATGAACTGACTGTTCTGAATGAATAATATAATTAGAAGTTTTCCTGTTACTTAGGCCCTGAATACATTATTGTCTCTGCTGGTATATTGTTGAAAATGCTTTATTTTACGTAATCTAAGCCCAGGAATGGCTCCCATTGCAAGTTAATTGTGAGGGATCATATTTCTCCTCCACGTCCCTATATGCTATGGGGTGACTAAGTAACATGGTTGATATCTGATAATGTATATGTCCATTACATGGACATGCTACAAGAAAATATACTTAAGCTTTAAAAAGTAAATTTTGATATACTGAACTTTCCCATATTTTTATGTAAGAGTTCTTGTCTGTCATTTTCTTGTTCCAACTCACTTCCATACAATTTCTTCTTGTATTATTTTTAATGAATAAAAACTCATAAACACACTGCTCTAGTTATGCTGCAATGACAGCTCATGAAGTGTTGGTCTTTATCAGTTCTATTACTACACAATGGAACAGAACCAACCGCATTCACCAGCACTTCTCAGACTACATAGAAATGAATGGGTATATTTTCATGTGCTGGTTTATTGACTATGATGAATGAAGTTGAATGCTGACCTCCAATTCCTATGACAGAACTGTGATATATACATTTATTAGTGCTACTTTTTCCTGACTCAGCCTCCCACAGAGACCCCAGTATAGTACAGTATTATTGACCCCCTATCATGCATTGTGAACTATATTGATTTTTGAGTATAGTATTTTATTCCAGGTGCTTCAAATGGTTTGCTATGTACATCTGATATGTACCATATTGCAGTGCCAGGCAACCTGTGTCCTCAGGAGTTCTCAGATTCATCCTGGGACTGTGTGACATATTGTAACACAACTGACCTATTCACCACTACTTTGCTTAGGGGCAAGCAATTGGCACTAATACACAACAAAAGCAAACATTAACCCTGAAAAAAAGACCTTAGAATGCATAATATGCATTGGTATAATGTTTAAACCTGATCACTCCCATAATCAATAAAACATCTTAGATGTATTCCTTATTGTTAACTTTCTTGAAACTCCAAAGTGGTTATCAAATTCTTTAAAGCCATACTGGACAATAACAAGGAAACAAAAAACTTAAAAGTCATACCCAATCAAGGAGTTTTACAAGAATAACACAATCCTTAAAGAATCATTTAGGATTCATCTAGGATTCCCAACAAAAAAGACATCAGCATTAAGCAAATATTAATGGCAGAACAAATTAAAACATCTGTAATACATTTATGTTTCAAAGGCTTTTATATGAAGCAAGATCTTTGCCATTGCATGCAGTCCCTAAAGATGGAAGAAGGAGCCAGAAAGTGAATGCAGATCATTTAATTGCTATAATTTACTTGATTAATCAAGTAATTACCTTAAAATTGAGGTGATATGTCCATGAGGTAGCCATTTTATCTCTATTTGCTTTTTTTAATCTCTCCAGGAACCATGCTAGGCTATTATGTGCTGTTGTTCTCCACATCAACTGATTTTTAAAGTGGCCACAGCTGGCTGTTGACTGGAACAGCTTGCCTCTCTTTTAAGTTTTAAAAAATTCAGGGGCAGGTGCTGAGAGAGGAGGGAATGGAAAGAGATCCCAGCCAGCTTATCAGATAGGTAGCCTACCTACATGAGATCTGTGATTTTCATCAATATCTCACAACAGTTAAAAAAGGAAAGGTTATGCTCTGTTGGCAAAAGTGAAATAAGGGCACGTGTATAGTTCTAATTATAAAAGACAAATGTTGGGTATTCCCAGCCTGAAATGTATTGTTGGACAAGATAATTTGGCAGCAAAATCTTCCTGCAGCATTGCAGCTGAAGTGATCCTATAATGCTCCCCATTATTGATAGAAGTCACAATTGCAGTCACAAAAGTAGTATAGATGTACTTGGAATGGCAACCATATGGATCAAACCACGGCACCTCCACAAATTACTTTATTGGCTTATTATTTCAATTGTAGAATAATTTTACCTCAGTTTTAATGACCAAAAGCCAAATGTTCATAAAGTCCAAATTGATATAATTTACATCTGTAGTAAATAGGCAAGCTACTACTTCCACTCCAAGAAAGTTGCCAGCTGATCCCTCTGGAGAAAGGATGCTTACCTGAACATAAACACAAGAAAAGAACACAACCTATTCACTTTCTGCTGGAAAGAAAAATGATGTGATTTGACTAACTAACTAAATAAAAGAGCAGAGGTTCCTGGACACAAGGCTGGAAAGAGTGGGCTTAATTATCTCCTCTCAGCTCCAGACAAGCTTGAAATTAAAAAGTCACTAAGTGAGCAAATAAGGAGAGCAAACAAGAGTTTGGTGAGGAAATTAGAAGAGGCAGAAGACAGAAGAGCCAAGGAGGAGAAGAAACTGCTGATTGTTTGCTCATTGCTGCTGACAGTTTTCTGAGTGTTCTTCATTGAGTCTTTTGCCTGATTACAGCATTGCTCTTGCTGACCTAGCTGAGGCAGCATGTAAGGAACCCAATTTCCAAAGAATGAGCTTCCTGGGTGAGCAAACAGGGAGAACCACAAGTTTGACAAAAGAGTTCAACAAGGGAAGCTCCTCTTCTCCTCCAGGCTATTTCCACCAGAGAAGCAACTTCTGGAAACTTGTGACCAGGGCAAATAGGGAAGATTTCCTTGGGAGTTCAGCTAGGACAGTTGGTGAGCAACAACTCTAAGCAACATGGACAGCAAGAGAAGCATGGTTATGATCTACAAGGTGTATGAAATATTTATCTTTTTCTTTGAATAAGACCCAAGTTTATGCTTGTTTCCTTATAGGAAGAGAAAGTGAAGGAGTTTGAGAAGAGACACTGCAGCCTATCAGAAAACTTTCCAGACAGGACAGCTGAAGCTCTGCAAGAGGTGTAAGAGAAGAGAAGGGGCAAGAGAAGAGAAGACAAAAAGTCCCTTTGGTAGAGGCAAACACAGGGAAGCATTTGACCTAAAGAAATGAGAGGATCAGGACACATTCAGTGCAGCGGACCTTAGGAACTGTTATCCAGTTTTCCCTCTAGAGCAGTGTTTTTCAACCTTGGCAACTCTAAGATGTGTGGACTCTAAGATGTGTGAAGTCCACGCATCTTAGAGTTGCCAAGGTTGAAAAACACTGCTTTAGAGGATGATCAACAACAACAACTTTAGAGGATGATCAACAACTTTAGAGGACGATCAACAACTTTAGAGGATGATCAACAGCAAACTGTGCCACACTATACTGTAGAAGACATATGGGGCTGCATGGCTAGAAGCAACCCAAGAGCCTTCTTTTTATTATTATTTTATTATAATAATAACAAAAAAGAGAAAAAACACTAAGATACATACGTTATCCAAAAAAAAAAAAAGACCCAATTACATAACAAGTGCTTAAAAAATAAGTGGAAAAAATACAACAGAGAAAATAATTAAAAAATATAAATACTAAAGTATAGTATGTCATTACAACAATAAACAGTTACAGTTCCATACATATTTACCTAAACCCCAGAGACTCCTTGAAAAAGCGAAAGAGTGTTGTGGTGGTGAGTTGTAATGATACTGTGGACACCTTCCATATCAATCCATCATCCCAGTGCTCTAAACATTTTTAGAAGGAAAAAAAAACCCCATTCTTCATAAAAGTATTAATAATATAGGACTTCTTAATCAATCCAATAAAGAAATAGAGTTTGAACCCAGTAACAGTTAGGTAGCCCTTGAAATGATAGAAAGTCCAATCAATACTGATCTGTAACGTTGAAAAAATTGTTATGAATATAAGAGAAGAAAAAGGAAATGCTAACCTCTGGAGGGGGGAAAAACTAAAAGCATAAAAACGGAGCACACATCCACTTTATATACACACACAATCTATAAAGAAAGATATAGTTCTAATGCAACGTGACCTTATCCCTTTGAGTATATCTTAAAACCTACAGGACTTGTGGGTACAGTAAAAGGTATAAATTCCAAATATGCATTAAGCCTATATCATTGGCATATTTTTGAAGGCTGCTGGGGTGGTTTTTTTATCAAAGGAAAGTAAACACCCTTGATATTGAACTATTCTTGCCCCCCTCAGATTTCTAAAGATGATGGGCTATAGAAGATCTCCTATATAGGGTTGGCCTTCACCAGAAAAGCAGTGGGCATCCTGATCGGCTGTGGTTTTCCTGCCTCTCATGTGTTTCTGTATACCTCTGGGTACGATTCTTAACTTGAGCTGATTCTTCAACAATGACCCCTACTCTTAACTTCCAGATCAGATCAGTCAGCTGCCTAAAGCTGAGCCCTGATATTATCTAATATGGCTCCACTAGGCCTCTGAGTATGGGTGAGGCCAATTGTTGCATAACGTTTTCCCGTTGATTATCAGTTTTCCTTTTGGAAATTGCCAGTCAGGTGGGAAAACCTCCTTTTATCGCTCCTATGTATGTACAATAGGCACAGAGAAAATTCACAAAGCACAAATCCATTGGGCTATCACCTGAGGTTAATATGGTTTTTAATTTGATTTACATGTGCCCAATCACTGTTGAGTAAATTGTTTGATATTATTTATATCCAGAATATAACATGTTGGGGGTTGATCAAAACCTTGAAGAAGATTGAACTGGGATATTTTGGGGTATGCCTTCTGAACATTTATTAAAATACTTTATTTGTTAAAATATAGTAAGGTATCTTTTGGGGACTTCAACTTTAAATTATGGGGAATTTTCTGTTGAATGTGTCACAAAATATTATTCCTCTACTTCCTGACAAGGATTACATTTGAGTACTTATGCCATTTATTATGTAAACACAACTACCATTTTTCTAAATCAAATGATGAATGGCTGCCGCAAAGAGATTTAGTAAGTACCACTCTGGAAGGCAGTATTGAAAAGCCAAATTTTATTTTTGGCTAGGATTTCAACTGACTTAGTCTATAAATGCTTCTAAGATGCTTGTTATGGTTTAAAATGGGATCTGTTGCTAATAGCAACTGTTTCAGTAATTGTAAAATCCATAAAACTGAGAGGGTTATTTAAGATGGTTAAAATTTATAGCTTAGTAGATTTAATTAATGTATTCAAATGTGAGAAAGCATTAATATTTAAAACCTGAATCAACATTTTTCTCTACATTCTCTATATTTATATGTTTATTAAAAATAATTTATATAGTTCTGTAAGTAGTTCTAAAGCTCTGCTGTATTTATTCACTTCAACAAGACTCTGGCTGGCTTAGGTATGTCGCAGACAGAATTAATGCAGAAAGTATTTCCAATCTCAGTTGACAAGTGACAATTAAAGAATATTGCCCATAAATTTAGACTGAGGGATGCAGGTAATATTTGCAATGGATGGAATGCAAAGAATTTCTTTAGCCTTTCTAGAGCTTTGCGTGTCCATTGGAATTCTTGGTTATATTTTTAGCATATTTTCCCCATATTCTATCATTTCTTTTAAGACTCCTGCAATACCTGGAGGTAATTGGTTAAGGTCAAACTTGATATGGCATTAATAACGTATGCATGTCTACTCAGAAGTCATCTGTACTGAAGTCAGTGGGGTTTACTTTCACAAAAGTGGATATAAGGTTGTAGTATAAATGCATTATTCCATTTGTTATTCATCTTTTATTGTTTATGGAAACTGCCACTTTGAGAAGTATTGGGACCACAATATTCATATGGACAGGGAAGTTCCTCCTTCTGTAATTCTTTATTTAGTGGTTTTAAATTAATGGTTTTAAGAGTGGATGATCCAGTGTGTGCAGTGCTTAACATGTCGGGCAAGGACCAGGGGTAGTCATGTTCAAGCCTAGCCACAGCTGTGGAAACTAACAAAATGCCTCTAGGTCAGTTATTCTCTCTTAGCCATGCCTATTTTACAGGGTTGCAGCATGGGGAAAATTGAGCTCCTAAAGGAAATCAATTTAATGAATAAAATAGTTCTCTGTAAAGTCATAATCATATTGGGGACACTTTCCATATCAATCCATCATCCCAGTGCTCTAACATTTTTAAAAGGGGGAAAAAACATTCTTCATAAAAGTATTAATAATATAGGACTTCTTAATCCGATAAAGAAATACAGTTTGAACCCAGTAACAGGTAGTTCTTGAAATGATAGAAAGTCCAATCAATACTGATCTGTAACACTGAAAAAATTGTTATGCCCATAAGAGAAGAAAAAGGAAGTGCCAACCTCTGGAGGGGGAAAAAGCTAAAAGCATAAAAATGGAGCACACACCCACTTTTTATATACACACAATATATAAAGGTTGTAGTATAAATGCATTATTCCATTTGTTATTCATGTTTTATTGTTTATGGAAACTGCCACTTTGAGAAGTATTGTTAATTGTTATGCCCATAAGAGAAGAAAAAGTTCTTCTAATGCAACATGACCTTATCCCTTTGAGTATGTGTTAAAACCTACAGGACTTGTGGGTACAGTAAAAGGTATACATTCCAAATATGCATTGAGCCTATATCATTGGCATATTTTTGAAGGCTGTTGGGGTTGTTTCTTTAGCAAAGGAGAGTAAATGGTCATTTTTCCTCATGATTTTTTCAAATGTTTTCAAAAGACACTGCAATTTAATCCAATAAAGCAGCATTTCAGTGAGGGTGAGAATACACAAAGGTAGTGATCCATATTTATTATTGTGCAATCTGTGAACAGTGGAGTCCTTGGGAGTCTCTGAGCTTGGTTGTTTTCTTGCAGACATTTCGTTACCTGGCTAGGTAACATCTTCAGTGTTAGAAGGGAGTGGGGGTTGCTCTCTGTTTATATACAGTAGGTTGCCCTGTCAGTGTTGGTGGGGGAGTTGTTTTTTTTTCCCCTTGGTAGTTCCTAGATTAGGCTGTTGTTTACTGCTTGATTGTCTGTCTGAGTTGGTAATTCCTTGATTAGGGTATTGTTTACTGCTTGATTGTCTAGTATTAATCCTGGTGTTAATCCCTGCTTATCTGGGTATTGATTGCTGACGAAGAGGTATTCTAGTCTTTTTGTTTCCTTTTTACTGTATCTTTTGAATAGTGTATACATTTGTTTATCTCTATGTGCCTTGTCTGAATACCAAGCTTCCAGGTATTCCCTCGTGTTTTTGGATTTAGCTTGGTCTAAAATGCTGACAGTTTCCCAGTTAAATTATAGTTAAATCTGTCCATGTGTTGTGAGATTAAGGAGTTTTCATTGTGTCTTCTGACTGCTAGTTGGTGTTCATGAATGTGCTCTGATAGTCTTCTGCCTGTCTGTCCTACATAGTGGCTGTTACAGTCCTTACACTGTATGCTGTAGATGACTCCTGTTTTGTCTTCTTGGGCTACTTGGTCTTTTGGTTTATTTAAGATAGTTTGGAGGGTTTTAATAGGTTTGTGTGCCATAGTGATGCCATGTGGTTGTAATAATCTGTTGGCTGTTAGATTTTGTTAGATATGGTTGGTTGTTAGATATTGGCTGTTAGATAGAGATTATTAGGCTGAGACATCAGCATCTTGAAAATCTTAGTATCATTGCTTTTATAAATAGAAAATGCTTTTATAGGACTTATATTTGCAAAGACAATCTTGACAAAAAATGTCTGGTAAGATTCCAAAATCAAAATGATGGCTGACCACAGATTCCAAAGATTGTCATAGGGCTCTATGTCTTATTAGGACTTAATTCAACATTTTAAGCAGTTGCTACAACCCAAGCAGTATCAACTGCTGATGCTTGTATAACCTTCAAATGAGGGCGAGGAGTTTTTGCGCCACCACTTAACTGTAAGCTCCCACAGGTAACCTCAGTGAAATAATACATATGCAGTGAGGTCATGATACAAAGACCCCTGTTTCACACTTGTGTCCTGATATTGGACACAGATACATAAGTCACAGGGTTAACATAATGAGGTCATCATTCATGGTTATCACTGACCCCCCCCCCCTGCAGGTGCTTATGCATTTAACTTCCCTGCAGTGCCCTCAAATTTCAAAACATTGGCCCAGAACACTGCAGTAGGAAAAGCAAATTGTGTTCCCAAGTGATTCACAGCAGGAATCCAAAACAGAGCCTGGCAGTACTACAGCTGTGGTCTCCAGAGCTCCCAGAGGGGCCTTCTGTTTTTTATGTTGAGGATGCTGAGAGGGGAGTTAAGGATCAACATGTGTGCCTTAAGCCATGCAGAAGTTTAACTACTTTATCATCTTTTAAGAATCCTGAAAGTTCCCCCCCAAATTGCAGCCATCTAAGATGGTGTCCATTACTACTCAATGCCAGATAAGCTCAAGAAGACTCTTGACAAATTCTTCCAGTGTGGGAACAGCATTGTTTTGAACAGATGTTCAAAATCTGACTTCTATCCTGTATGCATGAATGCAAACTAGAAACAGGAGATTCAGAAGGTTTAGCAGAAAATAATCTATATTAAAAATAAGATCACATGACATAGATTACAGGAATGACACCCAAACAATATTAAACCTTACTGCAGGAAAATTGTCACAAGGTGAAATTAAAGTTCTGTCTAAATGACTAATATTTGCTTAACATAAGGAAGTATCATTAAAGTATTTGAAAGGAGATGTATGTTGCCTTTATTCTTCTATGATAACTCTGAAACAACAGATTCTTTGCTACTGCTACGATCTTATTGTAGAAATGACACAATATTGTGAAATGTATGTCAATCATCTTATGACACAAATGATATGCAGTATTTATTTGATGACATGTGTGACATCATTAGTACCCCCCTCCCCTTGCCTCTCCTATGGATGTCTAAGTCTGCCACTAAAGACCTGGATCAACAGAATCTTTTCTTGGAAACTTTTTTTTTAATCAGTTAAAAGAAGCATGACACCAGCTCCTATTTATGGTATGCTTTAAAAGAAGAAAGGACAAAGGAATGTCATAAGAACACAGATAGTGCACTGTTGGATCAGACTCCCAGCCCATCTAGCCCAGCAGTCTGTTCTCACAGTGGCCAACAACTGCACAAGGAAGCCTGCTAATGTCCCAGCAGATGGCCTTCAGAGGCAGCCTTACTGCCATCAGGGCTAAAAGCCATTGATCCTCATGACTTCCATGAATTGCTCCAACCTTTTTTGAAGCCAGCCAAGCTGGTAGTTAGCACCACATCTCATGGTAAGGGATGTTTTAATAAAGCCTGCTGATTAAGGTGGTGCTGTAATAGTACTAAAGAACATTGATGAACATTAAATAATACACTGTACCAATACAGTGGAGCCCTTAGTATTAGGTTAAGATAGAAATCTTTATTATATAAAAAATAATTTTATGTATTTTTGCAGTTTATCAATGCCACATTCAGCTTTAGATGTAAAATTTAAGTAACCTTATGCTAGTCAACATTAACATTTTAGAAATCATAGTTAATATTGACATAAACTTTCTTCTTTTCTTTGTCTTTAAAGATTTAAATTGTCTAAATCATTAGAGTGTTAATACGCTCCAGTCAACACTGTATACTGTATATACCACTGAACCTAAATAATATAATGTACTAGTTGTGTTTTATAGTAATAGAATAAAACAATATATTAAAAAAGTACATTGCTGAACATTAAAGCAATGCAATTCCTTATGAACTAGAAGATTTTTCAAAATGAGAGAACGAATCTCTTTATCAGTCCAAATCCAACTCCTGAAAAAGTGGATGTAATTTTGCCTAAAATTTACAAAACCAACCACTCAGGATGCTTGATTGTCTTGGATAACAAGACAATTATTGAGAGGATCTCTCTCTGTATATACAGTGACTTGTAATATAGGGCAAATAAATCTATTAAAAATCAAAGATATCAATTATGTCTTACTTAGAACAGAGTTAAGTAATACAGCCTGGTTCCCCCAGCATATGTAACTAGGTCACAGTTTAGGTGATTGTATTATGCAGATTCTTCATCCAGAACAAATGATGCACTTAACTTATCAAAAGGGGGTAAGATTTCCCTTCAGTTAAAAAGGAGTAGATTTCTATCCAGCATCTTTTGCATATCTTTGGGTTATGAGAGCAAGCATCCTATCATTAACCAACTGTGCATATTTGCTAAAGCAATCACCAAGCCTCTTATTATAGCTTTCCTCTAGACAATATTACTCTATGCAGAATACTGGTGAGAACTGTATTTAAATCACCTATCACCAGCTCTAGATAATAGCTCTGTGAATCCAAACACCACATCATCTCTATGTATCTCGGGAAGACCATTAACTTTAAAAATACCCAGACTAGCTAGATTTATTACATGGAACAAAACATTGCTTTCAGGCTCTGCAGTGTAATTTGTGTTATTGAATGTAAAACCCCAAAATGTCATATTCAATACATGGGTAAAATGCTACACACTTTGACTAGTTTTAGACTTTCCTTCACCAGATATGTACAAATGTGAATAGGGCTGGGTGTAGTATATGTGCAATTGTCTCAGGAAACATCATTTTGAAAAGCATCTGGTGAAGGTTATACTGGACTTACATAGTGTCCTGTCATTCCCTATGCTTACTGGAAGGTAAAGAGGATATGCCAGATAAGGAGGTAGCACTCATCAGGATTTTGTAGGTCCTTGGCCATTGGCCTATGTCCTTGGCTGTTCACAGCCTACCAAGATGAACACATGTACCATGATGTCATTATACAAGCTCTGCCCTTACATCCTAGGACCCGACATAAAGACGTAAGTCACATTTTTATATTATGAAGCCATAATGCACCTTTTACTTGTTCCCCATTACCTTCTCCAGATACTTATGGATGGGGTGGAACGTGACAACTCATAAGAGTTAGAAGTTCTATCTGATCTTCTTAGGTAGTTAGGTTCTGTGCAAAGTGAAAATAAAAGCATTCTAGTAAATGCCAACCTTCTCATTTTCTACTGCCAGCTCTAGAGAGAATTGCAGATATTCTTAATCTACATCATTTCTAGAAGATATGCAATTCCTCTTTTCTTCATGTAAAATTTGGACTCTATTCTAGCACAGAATGTAAGTGGAGAATATGTACAACCATGATGGTAGAATATGTGTTCCCAACTGTGGAATTGCCTCTCCAGGCAATTCAACTAGCACTGATGTTATAGCTGTTTTTATTTGCCATTTTCAAACTGTCCTGCTCTCTCAAACCTGCAGTGGCAAATAATATGAGTCTACTTCTCATTTTAGTGGATCCTTAAAACTGTCCTACTTAAATATATCTTCTGTGTCATAGTGGCCAATTTTAAAGCTCAAGATTGTATTCTTTAAGGCTGTACTTTTCTGTATTGTTTAACCTACTTAAAAGTTGCCTTGAAAACCAGTCTTGCTGGAAAACTAGAACTTAAACAAGGTCAGTTTGGAACTATTGTAACTCTACATTTATGTTGAAAAATCTTTGCAGAAAGCCTAAAATGCTCAGTAATTCCATCAAGATTAACATCCACAAACTTATTGTGTATTAATGTAATTCTTTAAGAGAAGTTAAATGGCCACATTATTTATAAAATGAGAGATTTCTAAATAATTCATTCTTCCTTTTAGCTACATGAAATGTGCTTTGTTTAAATAATTATATGCTAAGTAATAATGTTCCTTATGCAGAATTTTCTATTATCTTGTTTCTGATTGTTCTGATGGAAAGCAGTCATTTGTACTTTTTTTTATGGCCTCCAGTCCCTGCCCTTCAGTGGACTTCATTATTCATTGGAAAAAGCTAATAGGCAAATCAATAATGTCATTGATTTCAATGGAATTGCTTTCATGCTTAAATTTAATCACATATTTCTGTGGTCTGCTACCTTAAACAACTAAATATTTGTTGTTGATGGGTTTCAAGTATAATGGAAAAACATTATAAAAAAGAGAGAAGAAAAAAAAAAGATCAGTTTGCAAATATTTTCTTGACAATTGGCCTTTGCAGTGTTAGGGTCCACAGATTCCAATCCTTAAATAAAATTCATTATATTTTTTAAATGGTGGAATATTTGCAAGACTTATGAGATGTTGGGATTCCTGCATAAAATCCAAATCACTGGCATCTGGTGCAAATCATGATGACAAGAGAATGACAAAATGTATGATGAGATACCATGATGTGAATACCAGGCTTTCATTCTCAAAGCCTGATGTCTGATGCAAGTACATAAGTCATGTGGTTTGCACTGTGATGTTGAAATAAATGTTTCATCATTTGCACCTCCTTGCAGCCATGTGGGGATAACCGCAATCCCAAGAGTGAGAGATCATCAGAAAATTCACAAGGTTTAACACAAGATTTAGATCATTTTTTCCAAAAAACAGAGAAGTCTTGCATAATTGATGTCTTGCATCTGAAAAGGCTGCTGGTCCCTGATGTAGAAAATTCTTTGCTTGTAGGCTGCCACTGTGGAGGAATGATAATCTTTTGTCTTTTTTTTTAATGAATGCAGGTTAGTTACCTGTAGGTTAAAGATTAAAACATGAAAATCATTACCTGAGGTCTGAATGTCCAGAAATCTACAAAGAACTATAAGAAGTATTACTTCTAATGTTTGAATCTACAGTACCTTTTGTTCCTCAACTGGAAAACTTGTACTGTGGTGTCTGTATGAATGGGAACAGGAATGAGGAATATCAGGGCTTAATTCTTAGACCTAAAAATAAAATGGATTATACATTTAATGTATAACCTGTAATGCCAGGTTAAGAGGTCACAAATAAAGCAAAGCCAGAATGAATGCCAGGAAAAGTTCACATCTTTAGCAAAGGCAACAGCAGGATTGGGACTTAAATTAGCAACCTAATTAATATGGATTTCATCCTCAGTGCATGAAATATTTTTGTGTGAAATATCTTCAATGTCTGGTATTTATGCATGTTGTGAACCAGTCTTATATAAAGTTTGCAACCTTAAAAGGCCATTGTTTTAATCAGAGTAATAGCAGCAGTGAGTGAGATCAGCTTGGAGTCCCCCATTGGGGGGAGATGGGTGGGGATAAGTTTGATAAATAATAATAATAACAACAACAACAACAACAACAACAACAATAATAATAATAATAATAATAATAATAATAATAATATCTGGATCCAATTCTATGCATTTGATTTTTTTTGCATTATTTCTGCCATTGCTTATTATTGCATACATTTGCATTTATGTATTTACCCATTATTTAATTATGATGCTGCTCTTCATCTCACACCAAGGCAGCGTACAAAATATAACAAATGGATCTCCATATAATACATGATAATAAATACGCCATTGGAAAAACATAAAAGAAGAATACACAAATAGCATACAAAACCCAGCTCATTTTTACCAGCTTGATAAAACAATTAAAACACTAGAACAAACAAATAAGTCTTGATATAGAGCCAAGGAGAATAGAAGATTGGCAGTAATCACATTTTTATAGACAGGATGCGTATATGCTGATCTATTATGGCCAATACTATATTGGTGTCATGTTTTCATCGCTGGATTGTAAATTGCCTTCAATGTGTCTGTGGAAAAGTAGGATACAAAATGACTGCAACTAAGGTTCTGGCATCCTATAAAATAAATGACATAGATTTTATGAAATAGTCTCCTCTAGGAATGAAGAAGGCGAAAAGAGTGCAGGGTTTGGGGAAAGCATATGGAACATACTCAATATACAATAAAGTTCCAAATTAATCATTTTCTGGCATGCTGGCCGTGAGAGTTCGCATTGCGCTTTTGTGTCAGTGATGAGCATTCTCATTTGAAATCTGATTTTCATTAACGTACATAAAGGCAGGCGGTTAAGCAGAACAGCTAGGGGAATAAAAATGTATATTGCGTTTATATTCAGATGGTTGTTGGCGTTGAAGGAGTCTGTAGCACTTGGGGGCTAATTTCTGTACCACCAGCTCTATGAAATTTCCATGACAAGTTGGAGGAAGTAAAGCTGCATTATTCATAACAGCAGGAAACAAAATCTAGGAACCTCTTTTTTTACATGAAAAAAAGTATCGTGCTCAATATTCTGTAATAAATCAGAGGGTGGGCACATTTCCTTTTCTTAATAGAGAATGTTTGTATTCTTTTTTTTTCTTTTGTTCTAAACCAAGAGTTTTAAGGACCATCTTGATGAATGTCACAGCAGGAGAAGGAGGAAATAGAAGCCAGTAACCTAAACGAATGCCTTTTTAAAAATTTTATAATATCAAACTAATTAACAGAAGAACAAAAATATAATATAGCTATATTAATAATATTTAATATTTAATTAAAAGGAAAAGGAAAAGGAAAAGGAAAAGGAAAAAGAAAGAAAAGGAAAAGGAAAAGGAAAGGAAAAGAAGAAAGGAAAAGAAGAAAGGAAAAAAGCATGGAAAAGACGCTTGAAAACCAGCAAAATCAGGAGGAAATATAATAGTTATGCAAAGGTGTTCTTTAAAAAACAACAGGAACAGTGGTTTGTTTTACTACAGGATGTGGAAGATAGTTTCAGACATATTGCTATCAAGAATTTAATTTCAGATTGAAATTTAGCAGTGTTTTACGCTACACAAAAACATCCCAGTGCCCAACTTCCTTGTGGAGCTTGTTGAGATGAATAATATTAATTCCAAAGAGTCTGTTCAAGTCAATAAGTGTTGGGACTGAAAAGATGCCATACATTGTGAGTCCTTGCACTGATAGGTGACCATAAAAGAATTGAAAACTTGGTCGAAGGAGAATAGGATTGAGTAGTTGGAAAAGGAATGCAGAATGTGAGATAAAAAGTTAGCCATCCGAGCCTTTCACTTGCCATGTTCCCATGGGGGCCCACTTTTTCCTTCCCCTTTTTTCTTCCTGGTACCTTTTCCCTCTGGCCTGAAGGGAACTTCAGAGAGGCCCATTTCTTTTTCTAAGTCCTTATAGACATCCAGCAAGACCAGGCTCAATGGATCTTGGAGAGTTGGCAGTTTTCAAAGTCCATACATATGGAAGTTGATTTCAGCCAGCTTCCTTGTAAGGAATGTAATTGTGGAAATCACCTATGATGAAACAGTCAAGGATATGAAATAAACAGAACATGGATGGAATCTCCAATAAAAGCTTTAAATGTATTTTTAGGTTGGTAGTTGCAAAGCTGGGAAGTTCTATCTGTATTGCTCTGTCTGCTGCACCATGAATGCTGCACATCCTTTTTCCCCCTTAAGCACACTCTTGCTTCCAAGCAGCAGCCAGATTAAACAATCTTTATATATTGGTGTTTCATTCTCCTCTATAAAATATGTACTAGCCATAGTTTTGACATTGTCAGAGAATAGAGGAAGAATATGTTTTCCTCTACAGGAAAATTACATTTTTATTGTATTTTTATTAACCTTTTATCATTTTAAAATTTAGTTCTAACTGTGTATTTGACACTGGTATCAAATTTAATGCCGCTTGCCTCTAGTAAGATGTGATAAACAGGTCTGACATTTTTATCTCCTACTTTGCCATCCTCAAAGTGGGTTCACAAGAAAATACATAAATTTAGAAATGATGAACCGCTCTTGTAGACCAGCTCAGGTTTTGAACTGTATGTTTTTTTTTAGATTAAATTTGCCAACATACATACCAAACCATCACTATTCCCCTTTGGGGTAGCAACCAACTTATTTTAATGTTTTACCTAACGTACCAAACTCCCCCTTCCGTATAACAAAGTGACGTTTGGTGTTATACACAGTCATTATGGCTTATTTTGTTGTTCCTTGCAACAATGCTTCTAATAGTATTTGTATGTCTTAGTTATGCCGGTCTATGACCATCATAAAGATTTGATTTCACTTGATGTCTTAACATTTCTCCATTCCTTTTTCCATTTTTAGTAAATATTCTCCTAAGGCACACAACATAGCTAGTTGCACTAGTTCTTTGTCATTCTTGTATAATTTGCAATCATTCACTCCATTTGTTCCATCAGATACCACCTTGGTTTCTGATACATTAATGTTCAGATCCACATTCCTTGCTGCATCATACATTCTAATATTCCCTGTACACTTCTCAGCCAACAACACAGCGTCATCTGAAAAGAAAAGCACACAAATGTTCACATCCCCAACCAATAAACCTTGAACATCACCACCAGCATTTTTGATTAAAAAGCCAATGGAACATTTCTTGGATGCTAACATTTATAGCATGCATTTTGGTTCCTCTTTTTGGTATATTGTTGTAATTCTCAAAGAAATCTCTAAAATACTCCTCCAAGCATTCTCTCACTTCAGTTGCATCCCAAATCATTTCAATGCTCATTTTGCTCTTAAGTCCGTTCACACTGCTGGAGCTCCTTGTTTAGTTCTCTTCACTCACTCCCAAAACAATGTTTTATTTCTATCAAAATTGCTTTGCATTTTCTCTTTCTCTTTCAAGCTTAACCATTCTTTGCTCTGTTGGATTACATTTTTTGCAATTACCTTTTTCTCTCTCATACATGCTGTACAATATCTTTCATTCTTATGCAGTCATAATTATCTTATATGCATATTTTCTCATCTTTCTCATTATATTATAATATTATTTTCTCATTATAATATATTTTATAATATTATTATATATTATATTATGGCTTATTATATTATATTTTCTCATCTTTTTCAATTCTGCTAAGAAACAATTTTCATAGTTTACATAACTCTAACAACACACTTATTTCCATGGCACTCTGAAAATAATTCTTTTCAATCTGTTCCAAGGAGCTTCCATATCCTTTTTCCTTACATCCACCTTCCATTCATTCTGTTGGGAGATTAAACCATCTTCTAATAATTTTTCATTATAGGGCATCCTTTCTCTTTCTGCAATCTTTCTATTTTTATCCTATTTTCATTCACTTTTTTTCCTTTCCTTCCATGTTCATTTTTTCCAAAAATCTACTCCTGGCACTTCCAAAAAATGATCTGCCCCATATTCAGAACCACTCATTTCTCTTGTATCTTTTACTAGTTCTCATAATATTTCATCTCAAACGATCAAATCAAATTATGCTTTTATATATATGTTGTTCCATATGTGCATTTTAATAGATTTATGCTTAAACCATATGTTCAATATATATATATACACACACACACACACACACACACACACAGTATATGTGTGTGTGCGTGTGTGTGACTCTCAGACAGTCACTTTCTCATTCATTCTTGGGTTTTCAAATGGCACAACCATCTTTCTGTGTACTGTCATGTTTTCTTCTTCCTCCTCTCCCCACCTTAATCTATTCATATCACCTAACAAAATAATCTCTTCTTCTGGGTTGGATTCATTCAGATTTTTGCAGATTTTCCCCCAGATTCATCTCTGACTCTTTCATTATCCCTATTTACTGAAACATAATTTGCACTATCACTAATTTATATATCCCTATGGTCATACTCATTCATGATAAGCTGGATTACACCAATTCAATTTCTGGGATACATTTTTAGCTCTTCCATTGATAATTAAACTTATATCTTCACTTTCCTCCATGCTTGCATCAAGTCCACCGCACAAGATCAAGCCATTTTCACTCATATCGACTATATTCTTTTCTTCCCCTTCTCTACTATCATAGATACATAACATACTGTATCTTTATAATGTACCATACTTTTTTCATTTTATTTGCTCATTCAGGGTCTTTGCCATTTACTCCTCTTACATTCAAATTTGCATTCTTCCGTGTACCTTGGTCATCAGGAAGTAGGCCTCTAAATATCAGTCTCAGCTAAATGTTATACCTTTGACCATTCAAGGATTTCTCATAGCACTTTTTATTAAAATAGAGAAAGTGTTGGCTAGGTTACCCGCCTTAGTTACCCCAGGGGCACATGTAGCATTCCATATTAATGATAAACATAGTTCAAGTCAGTTTTGGCCCATTTGGTCAATATGTCAGAACTGCAACCAAAGCCAGTTTTAGAAACATATTCATGCTCTTCTATGAGGCTAGACTCTCTAATCTAGAAGTTATATGTAGGGTACTGACACACTCTTGGGAAGCTTTTCCAAAAGGGAAAAAGATAGCAAGATGATTAAATCAGCATACCTCTGTTATTATTGATGATAATGTAACACTTCATCAATGGATGTCAGACATAATTTTTTAAATCATTCGCTTTAGAATACATAAAATTTATTACCAGAGGCACTGGCAGATGTACTCAGTAATTTGCTGAAAGGGTTCTGCTTTATGAGGATTCCATAAATCAAATATATGGGAACCTGTATCTTAGCGCACTTATAGCTTTCCTTAGATATTAAGGTAAAATATATAAGAATGAAATAACCATTTCACATCAGAAATGTTCTCTGACAACTGTTTGGAAATCCAATGGTGAATTGGTAAGAAAACAAAGTGAACTAAAGTAACAAATTCTTTACTATCATCAGCTCTATAGAAATTGTTTTGGCAGTCTAGATCTCTACATGTATTTCATTAGTTTACATAAATATTGTTTTCAAGTGCCTTACTCTACCTTTGTCAGTCACTGCAGAGTACAGCAATGCAGTTGATATTCACTGGTGTAATGATATTCCCACTTTAAAAAGGATAGAAAAAACCTCCCAGCTTCATTGGCATAAACACTCCAATTATTCCCATAGTTTGAGGCAGTAGATATGCACATTTTTTAATGAACATGTGCAAACCCACGTCCTTAATAGGAGGATGGTAAAACACAGGACTCTGGGATTTTGCCAGACCCATTGGCTTTATAAGTGCCATCCGTGTCATTTGCCACACTCTGTTTATCCTTTTTTGTAGCCAAGAAGTTCAAATAGCAGGCTCATATTTATACATGAGCAGATCTGCTTTGAATGCCCTTTGGGTAGAAAGATGGAATATCAATCAAATTGCTGTTGTTGGCCACCACATTTGAAATTGCAAATAACCTTGGGAACATTGTAGAAAGACAGTATTTTCTGCACTGTTATTGTTTTTATCCCCCCCCCCCCCGCCCCTTCTTCACTTGTTATTACTGATTTGGTGCAGTGGAAGAAGAAGGCTGGAAGCTGCTGGTAAAGAGGCGGTAAAGTATTTTCAAAGCCATGCTCTGTAGGTTTTTCCTACCTTGTGTTACCATACTAAAAGCAATCCATACCAAAAGACAAAATGAATGACGGCCATGCGTACTTTCAACAGAATCTACCAAACTGCTGGTGAATAGTCCTTGAAATCTGGAGCAGATTTCAAGGAATATGGGAATTGGAGAATGGGCAAAGTGGAGGAGGATACAAGATACTGGGATGCCCACATTGGAAGGCTGGTAGTTTAAATCTTTTCTACTAGTTGATAGCAGAAGGCCAACCATCAGGAAAATGGCATCATTGGGTACAACGCTTGGCCTGCAGTTCTTAATGCACTTACGGAGTCTTACGGAGCACGAGGAGGCTTATATCTGGACAAGCATATGCAAGTTGCCTTTTCTGCTTACGCTACTATTAAAAGTAGAAATCAAACAGTTTTCTCAGAGTTTGTTATGCTATTTCTGAATGTTTTAGCCATTATTCTTCTGTACTCCTTAGAAAACTGATTGCAGAGATTTTGTGAAAACTCATTACTGTTAACCGCCAAAGATATGGACAAATTAAGTATTTTCGCTCCACATGTAAAACAATGAAAGTTGCTCACAGTTTGCTCTCTAGCTAAACTCTCCCTAGATCTTGTTCCAAATTACCTGTTTCTAATCTTAGAGCATAAGTTGATGAATTAATCATCAGCAACCATTGTTTCAGACTGGAAATTCTCCAAGGAAATGCTAGTTTTTAAAAAAGGCAATATTGTACTTAATGGAAAACTCAATTTCAGAGGAAGTCTCAGGAGCATGATATCAGCATCAGCTTTATAGCACATCGAAGATAAAAGTATGCTTGCCATGCTTATGTCCCTTGTATTTGAAAGTCAACTTTTTATTTTTTTTCCAAAAGAGGTGTTTTTTTAATTGCTTTGAAATTCCAAATCATGCCTTCTTGCTAATAGGCTGTTCTGGGATAATACAAAACAAAGTATAGTAATAGGAGAATAAGCCTCCTTTCCCCTCAAGTTTCCACATCTGCTTTTCTCTTCCTTCAAGATTGCCACAGGGAAGAATATGTAAGCTGTGTTTTCTCTGTTGAATTTTTATTCATTCTTTTATTCCTTCATTAGATTATATCCTATTGTTTCTTCTTTCTCTTGTTTTTTCTCATCAGTGAAACTCATGGGAGTGGAGGAGACTACACAGGCTGAGGGAGACGGACTAGCTCAAGGCCATCCAACTAGCTTCCATGGGTAAATTTAGATCTGAACCTGCATCTCTTCAGTCCTAGTCCAACCCTCTAAAATATCACCCTGGTTTTCTGAATCTTGACCAACTATGGACAATTGAATTATGACAAATGGATTCAGGTAGCTCCACAACATATTTGATGAAGTTGGCCTATTTTTGTGAAAAATTCTTTAGGACTAGATGATATTTTAGAATGCAGTTAATCTAACTGGAAGCCTTGGATCTCTGCATAACCAGACAGAGAACAGGGAAAGTACTGAGGAATCTAAGGTCCTTCTTCTCATGTTGTGACAGGGATAACCATTATACCCAGTGCAGCCAATATATTGAGCAGACAGGATGAATATCTAATGAATATCAGTCATGTGTTTGTACACAAAAGATTTGAATCAATGGGTAATTTTCAAGCAGATGCAATGATTATTTTGATCAGAGGAAACAAGAGTGGGAACTTTTTTATTAATGCAAATGTCTGTCCCTCACGACTTCATAATTATACAAAAAGAACTGTCAATATCCATGAATGCTTATGCAGATGGAGTACTGGGGAGGGAGATGAGAGGGAAAGAGATGAATGTAGTGGTGGTCACCAATATACACGCTATTTTAAATATTAAGCAAGCATTTCTATATAAAAAAAGAAATCTGTAGGGAATGTGGAGCAGATCCAGGCTAGGAAAAACAACCTCTACAGAATATTGCTTGTCCCTCTTCCTGACTCCTCTTGTGACGCTAATTTACCCTTTGCATTTTCATACATGATAAAGCTGCATAGTCTTTCAGCATTTTATTATCTTCTCCATTTCTTCAGTCCTTTGAATCACCACAATGGGATCCAGTATTACATGGTTCTTACTGAATGTTAATGGATTGTGGAGCTCAGTGAAATGCAAAAAACAAAAACAAAAAAAAAACAGATGTGGGGAAGGAGTTCAGGCTTTTTAAAAACATACCTATGTAACATACATATGCTAGACCAACTCAGCTTATCAACATAAAATAT
Organism: Python bivittatus; assembly: GCF_059951505.1. NCBI lineage: Eukaryota > Metazoa > Chordata > Lepidosauria > Squamata > Pythonidae > Python > Python bivittatus. The sequence goes on along the minus strand of NW_028277058.1, from coordinate 9,806,023 downwards.
TCAGGAACATATATTAGTCCCAGGTACCTATGCTTTTTTTATGTCTTTGTCTCTGTCTGCATGTATAAATGTGTGTGTGTGTGTGTGTGTGTTTATTCAATTTACATGGCCACCCATCTTGCGGTAGTGACTCTGGGTGGCCGACAACATATAAAAACATCATACAAAACCAACAATATATAAAACCTATAATGGCAACTGAGGTAAACTCCAATTTACAATAAAAGAAGAACACCTCAGAAGTTCCAGCTAACCTCCTGATCCCCCACACCTGGAAACACATCCAAGTCTTTACAACTTTTTGAAAAGATGGCAGGATTGGGGCCAATCTAATCTCCGTGGCCCTGGTGTTCCAAAAGGCAGGTGCTGTGACAGAAAAGTCCTGCTTCCTGAATTCCCCAGGATGACATTCTTTAATTGACTGGACATATCAGAGCAATTGGGACAAGGCACAATGACTGGGGAGAGTCAATCTTGCAGATAACCAGGCCCCATGCAGTGAGGGGTTTTATAGGTGACAGTCAGCACCTTGAACTGAATCTGGAAGCATACTGGAGCCAGTGTAGCTCGTGGAGTTGTGGTGCCCATTTTATATGGAATATAATTAAAACATGGAGTAACATATGTACATTTTTCTCTTGTATTTCCCATCTCTTGTTGAGGAATCATTGCTATTTCCTTCCTGTTAAGACTTGAACATCTGACCGTATGCTATGAAGGAGGATGTTGATCTAAACTCAATTGTATTTGAGTAGAAGAGAATATAAGTAGCTCAGGGTCGAACTGTAGAGTCTTTGGTGCTCTCTGAGCTTGGTTGTTGCTTGAAGGCATTTCATTACCCAAGTAGGTAACATCATCACTGCAAATGAGTGTGGGGTTTGGTCCCTGTTTATATATAGTAGCTTGCCCTCCCACTTTTGATGGGGTATGGTAGTTCCTTGATTAAGGCATTGTATTCTGCTTGCTTGATTGTTTGCCTGGTATTAATTCTTGCTTATCTGAGTGTTGGCTGCTGGTGAGGATGTGTTCTGGTCTTTTTATTTCCTTCTTAGCTTTTTTATTGTCTTTTTTGAATGGTGTAAATATGGTTTATCTCTATGTGTCCATTGATGGCTGATTTGTCTGAATGCCAAGCTTCCAGGAATTCCCTAGCATTTTTGGATTTAGCTTGGTCTAGGATGCTCACAGTTTCCCAGTTGAAACTATGGTTGAGTCTGTCCATGTGTTGTGAGATTAAGGGGTTTTCATCATGTCTTCTAACTGCTGGTTGGTGCTCATGGATGTGCTCTGCTAGTCTTCTGCCTGTCTATCCTACATAGTGGCTGTTACAGTCCTTACACTGTATGCTGTAGATGACTCCTGTTTTGTCTTCTTGGGCTACTTGGTCTTTTGGTTTATTTAAGATATTTTGGAGGGTTTTAATTGGTTTGTGTGCCATAGTGATGCCATGTGGTTGTAATAGTCTGTTGTAAATTGTATTTGAGTATGACTTAGTGAGTCAGTTAGTGATTGGTTTATTTATTTTGAGTCTATGCTCTTCCTCATTTTTTCTATACTTGTACATGAAATCCTTTAACAACACTCTTAAATTAGAAGGCAGGAATTGAGTAACATGTTTTTCTGGCTGACTGGTCTCCCTAACTTCAATAGGTTCCTAGAAAACAGTCAGTGCAGAACTGGCTTCTGCATGTATGGGCCCACAAGTCCAGACTGGGTAACAGGCATGTTCACAGGGTTTGGTCAAAAAAAATCAAGATGGTGGCTGCAATGGTACAATCAATTTTTATGGGCCATGTACAAGAAATATCCATAAAACCAGGTGGAGCTTCTATCACATTGTTGCAGTCTCCATCTTGACTTTTTTGATCAAACCCTGTCAATACTCCTACAGGGCAGTCATGTACATGTCAATGGTAGGGTTGATTATTAAAGAGGGAACTGCTTCTAAACCAGCTCTACCTCAAAAAAAGCAGGGAATATATGTACTTCTATTGCATCTGCACATAGAAAATAAGCATGAGGAAAAAAGCTATGTTAGAACTCTTGATTGTGACATCAGATTTCAGTGTTGTTGTTTTTTTTTAATCTGCGCTCAGTCGTTACCGACTCTGCAGTGACTGCCTGGACGAGTCCTTGCAGTTTTCAAGGCAATTGTTTCGGAAGTGGTTTGCCAGAGCCTCCTTCCTAGAGCAGAGCCCAGCTGGCGTGCGCAGGAGGCGGGGTTTCTGTTGCTTCGCGCCCTTTTCGGGCACACGCGGTTTTTCGCGCTTACCAGCAACTGCTCCCGACTCCTTTTTGCAAGGCGCCACCAGCATTTTTCCTCTCACCGGAGTGAGAGTCCCCATTTATCTACTCACGTGAGTTTTCGAACTGTTGGGTTGACAGGAACTGGGGAGGAAACAGGAGCTCACCCTGCTAACGCGAAGGCTGGACTCGAACCGCTGAAGCGTCGACCATTTCTGGCCAGCAACTTTCAGCGTCATTAAGCCGCTGCGCCACCGCGTCCCCCCTGATTTCAGTGTAGAATGCTATTTATTTTGAGTATATTATAATGCAAGCTTCAGTTTATATTCTGAACTGCTACATCCCAGGCTTAGGTTTATCACCTCATTGAGAACTGCATCTTAGTTGAAATGCATGATGCTTAGGAACTTTTAATTTTCATGAACCCTAACTGGATTTTGAAGAGTATTGAGTGAGTATTTCCAGCTACTTTCACCTATGTAAATCAAAAGACAGCCTGGGATAAATTCAGAATAATGCCATTGCTCATCAACTGATCAGTCATTTTTCATAATCTTCCCATTTCTTTCTTTTTTCTTTTCCAAGACCTTTTCCCCCAGAATTGCTCTTTGTGTTTTTTAAAAAGCATTTTGAAGTATGATGTGCAATGTAAGGTTCTTTATAACTTTGAAGTCTTTCTATTTAACTCCTCTGAGCTGACTTGTTATCTAACACTGGCATATGTCTCACTTGGAGTCTTAGTTCTCAAATGACCAAATTATTTTGTGAAGATAATAGGGAAAATATCCTGTTATCCTGTTTTTAAAAATATCTTCCTCTCTTGGATTTATATATGCCTGGTTTTTTTCTCTCTCTCTTCCATTTAATAATACTAATTATTATACAGAGGCATGGGCAATTCCAGCTACATTATTCACCACATCACAGTAAGCAGTACAAGATAAAAAGAAGAGGGGTAATGAACCTGTGGCTTTCTAAATACTGTATTGCTGGAATACAACTCATATCTTCTCTGACCATTTACCTTGCCAGCTGAAGCTAATGGGAGTTGGAGTTCAACACTACCTGAAGAACCACAGATTCTTTACTGGTTAAAGAGAAGACAGAAACTGCTTACATTATAAGAGTTCCACATCTTTTTCTGGGTGGCAGCTGTAAATGAACAGAGAAATGACTTTCTACAATAAAAACATGCAAATATTGGGGGAGAAAGAAAGAAGACACATTTGGCTTTAAAGTGGCATGCTGAGAGAGGTAGACTACCAAAAGGGTAGGTCAGGATAAAGTAATAGGTAAAACAGTCCAAAAGTGAAATTTATTTAATGTTAATATAATTTTAAAATAATTAAATACAATTTGTATTAATATGTCCCATGCATTCATAGTTTTCATACACTATTGTATTACAGGTAATCCTCAATTTATGACACTAGGGACCAGAATTTCCATTGCTAAGTGATTCAGTCATAAAGCAAATGTCATATGACCACATTGCTTAGTGACTGCAATCCCGGCAATTCCCCTTGCCATCATTAGGTGAATTTCACTTATTCATTAGGCAAGGACCCACCCCAATCCAAGCCATTCTGGGCTTGGTCCCTCCCAGCCCCAAGCCTCAGTAAGGTAAGGGACTGCCTCCAACTCTCCCACCCACCTATCTCCCCCACATTTATGCCCTTTTGGCTGCCCTACACCATGCCTTGTGGGGTGGCAAGCAGCCCCAGAACCTTGCAGCTCTGGGGCTGCAAGAAGCCCCTGAGCCACAGCAGAACATGAAGCTGCAGCCACCACAGCCCAGCCACACAAAGCCACCTCAGGAAGCATTTGTTTGCTCAGCTGCCTTTTCTCCCAGTTCCCCACACCAACCTTTTGTGCCCAGTTGCTGCAGCCAAAGCAGAACTGCCTTGCTGCCTTTGCTGTCTCCTTTTTAGACCCAGCTTCTCTGGCAAACTTTTCCTCCACATGGCTTCCTCCACAGCTTTGTAAAACTGTGTTGACTTCAGAGACCCTTCAGAAAGGCAGCACAGCTTTCTGAAAGCTGCACTGATTTAGGAGAGAGTTCAGAAAGCTGCCTTTCTGAAGAGTCTCCGAAGTCAGCACAGCTTTACAAAGTCAGCACAGATTTCCAAAAGCAGCTGAGTGAACAAATGCTTCCTGGGGTGGCTTCACGTGGCTAGGCTAGGGTGGCTGCAGCTTCATGCTCTGCTGTGGCTCAGGGGCTGCTTGCCACCCCACAAGGTAGGGTGCAGGGTGTCCAAAAGGGTATAGATGGGGGGACATAGTTGGGGGGGAGTTCAAGTGCCCTTGTACTTGGAACTGCGAGTGACGGGCTGCCAGGCACCTGAATTTTGATCATGTGACCATGGGGGTGCTGCAACAGCTGTAACTTTGGGCACAGGCTGTAAGTCCCTTCGTTCAGCGCTGTTGTAACCTCAAATGGTTGCTGAATGAATGGTCATAAGTCAAGGGCTACTGGTAAAAACTACAAACCAGAAACATCTTTAGAAGGTCCCTGCAGGCCACAATAAGGCTTTGGGAGAAGTGCTTGAAACCCTGGTATCACAAGTCTGTGGCTTCTTTATTCTGTACCTTTAGGCCACCAGTAAACTCAAAGATTATCACAATCTCTGGTTGTGGGAAAGTAGGTCTAGTTATGTACATACTGTATTTCTAACTTCTCTATGAAGTTACAGCTGCTATGTAAACAGCCAGATGATTTCACCTGCAATTAAATGCCCTTTCCCGCAGTGTATCTTCAATATACTCTTTATGGATCCACCTCTTTAGGAACTCAGAGAAAGTCCAAAATACAGCCTTTTAAACATGTTTAGTTCAGGCCCCAATAGACAGGGAATCAAGTTGTGGCATTGTTTATTGCATTGTCACTATGTGTCAAAGCCAGTGGATTATTCCATTATTAACCATTTTCTTCTCCAAACTGTGAATTTCATCTGTACCACTTATTCATTCTTTTTTATTGATGCTTTAAATTTATAATAAATTATATAAATTGACAATGAATTCATCAATGAGGTGTTTCAGTGCTATTAACTGCTTTCACCTACGTTTGCATGCCCCACACTGCATGTCCCATATGATAGGAATGTTTAAAAAAGTGGCATGTCAAATTTTCTAACTTCCACTTATTTCTCTTCTAACTGAAACCAAATGTGATCAGAAAACTCCAATTAGTGTTACTATTTTTTTTAAAAAAGAAATTACTGAAGCTGTCAAAAGCATCAGGCCCATACATAGTTTCATTATTTTCTAATCTTGACTATTGACTTTATTCATTTCCAATAATATTTATGCATTTTGGTAGTATGTCTAAAGACATATTCCAGGAAGAGCTTCTAAGCAAAATAAAATATTTATGGTTTATCTAAAATAGAATGTCAGCTATTCAATTTTTGTAATGACTGACATAAGCTTCTATTACCCCTGATTTGCCATCTTACTTATGTTTAAGTTAATGAAGATACCATTAGAGTCATCTGAAATTGGTAAATAGAGAAGACCCTAAGGGTCATTCAACAATAAATTCTGAAATAATGTAATATGCTAAGGAACTCAGCATTTTGAAAATCTATCCTGACTAAATTGAAAGTGATTTTTAAAATAGTTTAACTAAACATATTGAGCATAACCTCCGGGAAGAACTGTTCAAATATATACCAGTCCTGTTGCCTCAAGTGCAAAGATGCAACTTGAACCTGTGAAGAATAGTTCACATTCCAAGAAGCTCAGAATGACTTGTCCTCTCTACATTATATGATAATGACTTCACTATCAATTTTGGGAAGAAAAGAAATATCAAACCAGCTGAAGGTATAAAATGAAAAAGGGGGAAAAAGTCATACTAATCTAGTAGGTGTGGCCACAACTTCAATAATCATTATAGCATCCCACAGTTGCTACCACAATCTAGTAAATCAAGTGATACAATTGATAGGGCAATTAAAGCTGAATAAATGGATTAAAAGAGGAGCTTGCTCTATTTACTATTATAAAAATGCATCCACACCAGGAGAACTTTTTTTTTCTTTTTTAGACTTCTTTTCATCAGGACAGAGTAACACAAGTTTTGAGCCTCTGACATGTTTATTCATTTATTTATTTATACATCACATTTATCTAGCCACCCATCTCACACAAAGGAACTCTGAGCAGCGTACAACCTTTATATTGAAAGATGCCCTTAGAAAAATGGGCATGCTGGAGAAAATAAGTGGAGAGGTGAGACAGATACTAGATTTTCTTTAGACTGTATTAAAATTAAAATGAATAAAGTAAGAGAACACTCAATGGGCAGATAGAGCATAACACCAATAATCTGCTGGGAGATTTTCTTGCAGCAGACTTGACTATTGGATATCAGAGCAATTGCTTCATAAAGAATTTTGTAAGGGACTACTGTCCCAGAGGCAGCGTATCCTAATCACTGTTTTTTTCTTCTATTTATCAATAGCTGTGCTCTCAGGATCCATCTTCTACTTCCAGAGGACCATAAAGGTATTTGATTAATGAAGTACAATTCACTACTGAATGTAGGAGAAAGTAAAATGAATAGTTTCTTCTCTTCAGACAAAAGGGTTTTAGTAGTCAGCTCTTAAAAACTGTGTTGAATCTGTATACTCTGAATCTCTGTGAACTTACCCATGTTTGTGAAGTTGAATTACCCGATCTTACCAGATCTTTCACTCTCTCTTTTTCCTTTTTATTCCATGCTATATATAAACTACATATATAGCTATAGTCTATGGCTATAGTTGTACAATACGTTTATTTATTTATTTGTTTATTTGTTTATTTGTTTATTTGTTTATTTACTAAATTTGTCCCCTGCCCATCTCCTCCCAATGGGGGACTCTGGGCTGCTCACCAGTCAAAGGTGAGTTAGCAAGTTACTGTACTAAGCAAGGAGATTGTTTGAGGCTAAACCACTTGTTTCCAGATAACTGCATCATGCAAACAGAAATGAAATTTTAAGTCAGCAATACAAAACTAGCACTTACTTAAGAATTCAGTTGCTACCATTTTTAAAAAACTTTTCACCCCTCTCCCCACACAGATGGGGTTAGAAAGGGGACAGAAATACGTAAATCCCCTTTGACTGTTTTCAGTGTGGCTTGGGGGAGTAGGGTTTAACCACAGAAATAAACACCATGAAGTAAAACCTTCCAGCTTCCTTTGCAGCAGCTGGGAAGACTTAAAAAATAACAGTTGTTCAGCTGATAAGTCATCATGCACTGTTGATTCATAAGGTGCTCCGGAGAGTTGGTCAATTACATTGTCCAAACATGGCTATTGATTTTGGCTAATACAGAAGTGTAAGAATTAATTTGATTTGGGCTTTCATTACAAGAACTCGCCAATATTTATGGATTCCTCTTTGTTAAACAGATAGAAAGAACATTTTTTAAAAAATAAATAAATAAAAATATCAAATTTAGATTGGATGTCGTTTAGGGAAATGAAGATGGACACAACTGTGAAACCTGTGAGTAGACAAAGCACTCCCAGAGCTTTTGGAATGGTCTCAGAAGAGTGATTTTTGTATGGTCTTTCCTTTCTATTCCTTCCAATATTTCATGGCTGATGGAAATTAGGACTGTAACAATCTTGTTGGGTGATGTGGAGGTGGATAAATGTTGTCTTTCCTCAACCTCCTTTGGACAGGAAGTAGAGTCTTCCTTTCTCAAGGCAGCTGACTTGTTCTTAAATAAATAAATTCTGTGAAAATATGGTGTGGTAGGAAGGAGACAATTTTTTGTTGTTTCCCTACCTTGTATTGTTGTTTCTCCACTCCCCCTCCCCCCCCCCCCACTGTTGAATACTGGCTGGACTATTTCTTAGCCAATTCTTTCATTTAGTGGTCATTTCCAAAGTAATCTTTTTTTAATTTGTCTTTGGCTTGGCCTGGCTTTTCTTCTTTCTCAGTGATATCACTACCATCAATATTATTTTATTATTAAGCTAAACAAGTTCCTCCATGCGGTAACTTATGGAGAGCTGACACAGGTTGGGTATTTTAATGCTTTCAATTCTTGTTTGCAATAAAACTTCTTTAAAATAAAATATTATGATGGGAGAAATACATCCATCCCTACCTCATTTCAAGTGTGTTCATTCTGTTATGTATGAATTAAGCTAGTGGCCATAGATCAGTGAAAACAATCTCTATACCAGATGCTTTATGATGAAGTCTAAGCATAGCTAAACCATCTATAGTTCTTTTCTTGCCTTCAAGCTCTATTGTTATGTCTTATTGTTTTAGAGACAAAAACATTTTCTATATATTCTAGCTTCTTATCCCTACAGGATATCTTGCTGGAAAATAATGAAGATAAAACAAGACCATGCAAAAAAATATGAAATTTCTTTCTGAAGCTAACTCCAAAAAAATAGGACATAGAACTGTCAGGAATTATAAAATCCACTATTACAGATTAATCTTCAGGATGAAAAGGTGTTATTTCTATTCATAGTTCTTATGAGATCCCTTTAATTTTTAATATTAAATTACACCTTATATAAGGTTTTCTACCCATAATAGTCAATTAGGTAAGGAAGTGAGGAACTTCCAATATAACTTTAAACAAAATCTCATTAGAGACGAAAGTTGAAAAGAAGACAGTCAAAAATGAACTACCCCCAGAAGATATTCTGGAAAATTCTTAACTTTATAAGAGGAAGGAAAATCCATGCAACATATGAATCTTGGTATTAACAAAATTGGTGGTCAAGAAAATATAGAAATGACAGAAGCAACAAAATCAACTGCATATATCACAGCAAGCAGTGAAACCTAGCCAATTTTGGCCAATCTTGAAAAAACTATACAGGGTCAGATCTGGTTATTATTTAGGTGGGATGCTATAGAGGAGTCATAAGATTCTATGGGAGAAGAGAGATTAAGCAGTGTCTAGATTAAGTGGGAAGAAATAGATAAACACAGAAAGAACTGTGAGCTAAGTTCATCATGGATATACAGTGTTCTCATGGTGGATCTGCTGTAACATGAGGTCAACTACTTACTTACTAACTACTCTGCTCAACTCCTTAAGAAGCAAGTACTAGAAAAATTCCATTCAATCTCTTGTGTTCACTCATCTGATGGAAACAGATAGTGATCTGCTGTTCTTGGAACTTTTAGCTCTTTGGGAAACTGGGAGCATGCAACAATATATCAGTTACTGCAGAGACATTAAAGAAGCATAAAATTTCTCCGAATGTACAAATAAGTGCCTTTCAACTAGTCCCAAGTTCAGTATATCATCCTGAATGATAAATTGGCTAATCCTGTCCCTAAGGAAATCAATGTGTTAAATTTATTTGAAAACATAATTATCAGGATGGCGACACCTTTTAACATTGTTTGAAAGCTTAAATGGAAAAGCTTTTTTCAACAAACCTGACAGAATATTGAACAGTAGAGAGCTGTTTTTTTTTTCCCCCCAGGAAAATAAATCATCATCTGCTCAAGAGTATAATCATTTAATCATCCTTGTCAATGTTGTTCTAAACCAAAATCCATCAAGGTTGTTAAAACTAAAGCATGGGAGAAAAAGTAGGAAATGCATTATATATACCTACCATCTAGATAATTTTGAGCAAGATGTCCAGCTGCCATTAAGTGTATAGGCCAAAAATGCTTAATGATTAAAAATTATTTTATCAGGGCTGATAAAAGGAATATTGATGCTTATCTTAATGTGTAGCTCAGCATCTACCATACATGAACTGGTAGTGTCTTTCAGAGTTTCAGAAATAGGATTTTTTTTCTGCTTTTTTTAGATATCAGACACTGAACTTGGGATCAGCTGGTCAACCACTGGATTGTATCTTTTCTAAGAAAGAAGAAAATGCATGATTAAAGCAAGCCACTGCTTAGTGCAATGTGTAATCCCAGTCACTGCAACTTACTTCTGAGTAAGTGTGTAAAGGAATATACTGGATGTTTTTCTAATAATGGGATTTTGATATTATTGTATTAAACATGAAAGGAGCATAACATGAACTACTACTAAAACTAAGATTTCAGATCTTCTCTGATTATTCTCATACAAGTATCACTGATATCAACTGCAGTGTCATGCACATGCTTGATTCAACAGGACTCAAAATGCTTAATGTGCATTTTTGATATCATATTAATACGAATATAGACAAGTAAATGTTATACAGTTATGGTTGGCTCATGCAATCTCAATTTTTGCTGGTGATTTATGAAAGAGAACCTTATATACAAAAAACTGATTTTCTCAGATTCTTGTAAGTGTAGTTATCTATTTGAGATTGACCATAACATCTTTTCAGAAGAGAATATACAGAAAACTGTACATGAGAAATGTTAAGAGACAAAAATATGGGGAATGTTTGTTTCCATTTCAGCTAGAAGATCCTCCCCCGAATTTTAACTGGCCTTGTCATAGGGCTGTGAGCAGCATTTCGCATGAAGTGCAGCTGTTTTCTGGTACTGAAAAGCATTAATCCATCTTCATCTGACATGATTCCTCCAGTGCCGTATAAATATGCACAACAAGACAAGGCACTTGAGACATAGACTTCTCTTTCCAAGGAAGTGAGCTACTGACAAGTTCAGAGATGTTGCCCTCCCTCAAGAAGTATTTTCAGAAAAAGAAATACTTAGGGTTCCTTTGTTGAAAGGGTAACATTATGGTGCCTATAGTGATTAGAGAACCCAAATCACTAAGTGCAGTAGTTGAAATCTTCCCAGACAGTGAACAATTCTATCTTGCTTAGTTCCAGTTGGATAATATCAGGAATGAAAACCAACACCAAACTTCACCTTTTTGAAGAAATGTTCCTGTCAGTTTGAACAGTTGTCTAAAAATACAAAAGAAGTGAATTATGATACAATAAAAATGCATTAGGGGTATTCCATTTTAGAATAACATCACAGCTGGTGGGTGTCAGGCATCAAATGCCATCAAAGAAGTACCAAGGAACAGCTGTCTGCTTAGTGTTTTTATTGGGTATCCCCTAGTGGTTTTCATTTCATTGAAAGTTTTATCACAGAAGTGAAACATTCGATTTTGACTATGAACTACTGTGAAATAGCAGGAGATCTGGTCCTGAGTCATATTTTTTTGGCACAGTAGGGGATTTGGGCATCGAAGCTTGTAGGCTAGCTGAATCTGAGGTACAAACTTAGAAGCAGCACCTAAGTACATCATGTGACTGCAACTTGCATGTATCTTGTCTTTCACTGTAACATACATTTTAAAATGTTATTTGCATCAAAGTAGTTAACAAGTGAAGCAATAGTATTAGAAGCACAAAGAAAGGGTAAAAAGTAATAAAAGAAAATAAGTATGTAATAGTATGCTGTATATATAGAGAAAAGAAAATCTAATTAAATCTAGTTTACACCAACACCCATTCATTCACTATACCTCTTAAATGGCTCTCTGTCCCTGCAAACCATTCTTGTTTCCACCATATTCATATACCATTCTATGCTCCCTTTGTTCTTGATGCTTCTCATCTCTCTCTTTCTGAAGAGTTCAACTCCATCCAATCACAATTTCTCAATATTCCCTTTCCTCTTAAGTTATTAACTCTTCCTTTGTATATGTGTGATTTGGATGTCATTCATTCTTCCTATGTGACCAAATCACTTCAACATACTTCTTTCATAATGGTCACTCACTTTTGTATTCGATCCATGGTTATTCACCACTGTCTCATTCTTGGCCTTACTTCATCTTGTTTTACCACACTGATTTCTTAAGTAACCCACTCTCACTGTATTTAACTTCCTTTTATGTTTCTCCTGATGTACCCAACTCTCACTTCCATTCAACAAAGTGAGTAGAGGCATACTCTTTTATATAGCCATTTTCATATCTTTCAACTAACATTCCTTCCTTGCAACAATTCACATATGACCCACTACTTTTCTACCTGCATTTACACATCTTAAAATTTCTCAATCCATTTTCTCTGTATAGACCTCAGAAACAGGGAGGCTAGGGTATGCCCAATTTGGTAATGTACTATCAAGCAGCACAGTTAGGGCATATGATTTCATTCATTATGGATGACTCTTCTAAACAATGGATTCAAACTGAAAACATGCCAGAGCCAGATAAGTTTATTAATCAATTTTTTTTTTCACCCAAAACATTTTTCTAGAATAAAGCAGGTTGAAAATGTTTTTACTAAAACAATGCTTCAAATTTGGAAGAGTAATTACACAGTTTTGACAAAGGATACTTCCTCTTTAACTCTTCTAATAACATATTTTGATCAGGATAATTATTGTGGTTTGGCTAAAATGAAATCTTTGACAGAATACAATCTTTATAGATTAAAAGATTTTTAAAGTAATAGGGAACCTTTCAATAAAGCTCATATTAAGTGATAAGCTACCATGTTTTTTGTTTTTGTTTTGGTATCACCTCATATCTCTTTGGGGCAATAGAAACATTAGAACTTCAGCAACCTGGCCCTATACCAATTTCAAGAATTTAATACTTCATTATTTAGGACAACCAAAAGAAACAATTTCAAAAATTTATAGGTTGTTATTGCAATCAGAAATAGGAGGTCCACCACATGATTGAAAGGAAGCTTGGGATACTGATCTTGGCAATCCCATGCAGGAGACAAATTGTCAGAAGTTATAGAAACCAGGTGGATTCACTTCAGCTTCAATGCAAGACTTGCAGTGGAAGATTATACATCATTGGCACTTGACTCCTGTTAGATTGGCACATATACATAAAAATTATTCTTCTGAATGTTGGAGATGCTGTCCAAAAAAAGGGTCATTTTTTCATTTGTGGTGGTCATGTGATAAAATTATACTCTTTTGGCATAAAATCTTTGGGGAGATAAATACTATCACTAATCAAAGAATTGAATGCTCCCCAGAGCTAGGCTTACTGCATTTATTTACAGGGCCAAACCATAAGCTTAAAAATAAAGAATTTATTTATTTAATCTTAGCAGCCAAATAATAATTGTGCAACATTGGAAAACTCTAGATAACATAATAATTGAGTTGTGGATTAACAAGGCCTCTTCAACTGCTACATTAGAAAAAAAAATCACAAAGTCAAATTAATGAGACATCAGAGGCAGGAACCACAATTTTATTAAATTTGGATGGATTTTATAATTTTATCTCAGTAGCAATAGAAAATATATATGGCAAATTTTCATATGTAAAATACCTGTCTCTTTATTCACATTGCAGTAGATCTCTTTTGTATTTTCTATATTTTCTATATTTTCTCTTTTTGTTTTTTATTTTTCTCTCTATGTATATCTTGGATTTATGTTAATGTAGTTACCTGATATTGTTTGTCAAAAACTAATTGTGTGTGTGTGTGTGTATATATATATATATATATATACACACACACACACACACATGTACAGTATGTATGTATATATGTATATATATAAAAAGAAAAATGCCCAGTACATTTTGGAACGTTAAATTCACCTTTCCCAACAGATAATTGTCATTTATACAGGGAAACTCTTTTCCTGTCAGGAAATATTATTTAATAAATTATAAATCTGTTAAAACTTTATGAATAATAATAATAATAATAATAATAATAATAATAATAATAATAATAATAAAAAAAACCCAAAGCAGACCATATGAAATAAAAATCAACCTTGGAGATAAATTCAAGCAACTAATCGCCATCCAAGCAATTAATAAACATAGATTCTTCAGTAATAAAATAGAAGGTAATAACTTTCTGTTGTGACAGTAATAGCAATTAAACATTATTTGAATAATGAAACTACAGGGATGGCTGAGTTGGTTTCCCTCTGACTGCATGTCATCTTGACCAGAATAAGTTCACCACACACGTGTTGATAAGACATTCTACTCTTCTCTATTTTCTCCAATTCCCTGTCCCTTCCAAACCTGCATGAGATGCTTGGTGCAATTCTTGGAGCAGACTTGATTGTTACAGTAACTGAAGAGATTGGCAGAAACCATGTTCTTTTAGTTCCACCACCTGAAACGCTTATTTCAATGGAATGTTCTTTTGGATTTCCCCATATACCTATTCTTTATTATGGTATAATAATGAGTCCTAATTTTCCAATGTGATCCACATAAAGCATGTTCAACTTATTCATGATTTGAAGGACTCCTATTTTTTTCATTTCATTCAGGCTAATTAAGTTCTTTCTGGTAAGGTTGTAAATATATCCTTGTGTATATATATATATATATATATATATATATATTTAATATTCCTTAAATATTTAGCAGCTTCTTTAGCAGTTTGGGTATTTTCAGCAGGAAATAGAAAACTATTATAATCCTCTTTAACTGCTATGGAAATGACTTGAAAGATACTTTTTGAAGTGACTGTTTAATTTGTAGAGGCTTTTAAAGCATAAAAATCCACAGTCAGTTGAACAATTATGAGTTCAAGCTTGTTGGCGTTTGAAACTGTGGAATTGTTCTTTGTTTAAAAGAAGAGAAGCAGGGCTGTTGTGTCACTTCTGGCCAATAATTTTGGCCTAGCCAACAGACTCAAGTCTGATATTTTTAAAAATGCTATGAATAAATAGTATAAAAATAACACCAACGTCAACTAAGTAAACTTCGACTGTATTTGCATATTAAGATATTTTATAGGTTAAAAACACTGATAATAGTTACGACGGTTGGATCCAATAAAGTTTTAGTGAGCTCCTAGTGCTCATATATATAAAATAAATAAATGCAGCTCCCCACCCCCCATATACTAGATCCTGACATTTTTAACAATCAAATGTCTAGGGTGCAGGAAACACCACTCCAATATAGGTACATGCCTTAGTTAGCACAATGCGAACACCAGGATATGATGCAGCTGGCGAGAGGAATTCCTTCTGGGAACTGTAAAGTGAGTAACCTCTAATGATGTGTTTCAAATTGTAAGGGAACGGACTTGTAATTGAAGCAACAAGCTTCAGCTTTGTACCTCCCTCATGTCTCTTTGTCTTCCAGGCTGTTGATGAATTTTGGAGGGAGGAAGGAGCTTGGAAGAGTGGGCTGTTTATTGGCATCAAAGAGCAGATGTGTATGATGAGCATCTGGGGTGAAATAGAAATGTGTTCAGCTATATATTACAGAAAAATTTCTCCCCCTTATCATTCTCAATTAGCGTTCAGAAAGCAGTGACTACAATGTCACCAGCTGTTTTGTATGCAACTTTCTGCCTTCTGCAAAGGGAAATAGAGGTTTGTAATGGCTGCCACCTGACATTTCATTCTAGCACCCTTAGAGAAGTGCTGTTAATTCTGCCTTCCTTTACATTCAATGGCTGTACAGTCCCTGGTTTCTGGACTGTGCTATTCTTGTTTCTGTTGAATACAAAAGCGAACCCATAATATCTGCACACATTTGGTGCATGAATTGATGCTACCCTTTGCCCTCTGTCTTGGCACAACCTTCAAATTATCCTTCTTAAGCAGGGTGATCAGAAGCTAAATGGATCCTGTGCTTTTCTAAGAGTGCAATCCTATTAATGTCTACTCAGAAATAAATCCCACAGCGATCAATGGCACTTACTTCTAGGCCGATGTGCTTAAGATTTCAACCTATGAGTTGCCTAAAAGAGGGCTTTTCAAAGAAGTATGACTGGAATGATGAGATGTTTGGAGGTAATGTCTTAATGTGGCAGGCTGTGTGACTATATTATAAATGTGTATATGGCTGTGTAGAGATATTATTGTATTGCTGGATTGAGATGTTACTGGGGATGTTCTTGCCAAGGGTCTTATTAAGAGTATGGGGTATGTAATGTCCCAACAGGAGTTCACATTCTTAGAGCTTCCAGGAAATGAGAAAGCACATGTCTATGTCTATCTTCATGTGTCTCTAGCTGCCAGTCCTATGGATTAGATTAGTCAAGTAAAGATAATAGCACTGAAATGTTGGTAACATTTGGGTTTGCTTCAGCATTCTTTTCCCAAATAGATTTTTTTGTTTCCTGAGATGGGCTCAGGAAGAGCTCAAAGTAGGGCCGAAGACTCTCTTATCTTCTAGATGTCATTCATTTACAATTTCCCAGCAGCTCCAGCCATCTTGACCAATGGTGAGGGACACTGGGAGTTTTAATTCAGCAACCCCTAATGGGCTGCAATTTCCCTGACCTAAAAGAAATTACAGTAGTAGTCCTTGCCGGTATAAAAAGGACTTGTAGTTTTGCTTAATGGTCCACATGGAGCACAGCTGAGTTATTTCTCAATTCCAATTGCTCTCCAATGTCCTTTAGTTGTATAGAAAGAAAGGCAGATTGATGTCATCTGGATTTTTTGCAAATATACATGATGAAGTTTTGTTGAATACCATGAACCTGGCTGGTTTCTGAGCAAGAATCTCTGCCTCTGATGTACTAGCTGAATGGATCGACAGTAGTGTTTCTCAACCTCAGCAACTTTAAGACGTGTGGACTTCAACTCCCAGAATTCCCCAGCCAGCATGGGTGGCTGGGGAATTCTGGGAGTTGAAGTCCACACGTCTTAAAGTTGCTGAGGTTGAGAAACACTGATCTACAGAGTGAATTGAGTAGATGGTGGGAGAGAAGCAGGGCACAAGGAGAGTTCTCGCATTGCCTGGATTATTCTAGATTTAATTCTTGACCTCTCTTCTTAATGGAACACAAGTTAGTCTAGCTGAAAAAGATGTTTGCTGGATGCCCCAGAGACATGCTGCTGTCATCAGTAAAAATGGCACTCCAGGCTAAATTGGCTTATGTGACATAAGACTTTTGATATTTGTAATCGAAGATATTTTTCGGTCAGGGTGCCCCTTTTATAGAACTGTTCCCCATAGAAATGCAGCTGGGGTCACAAGAAAGCCTTCCCACACATAGGTATCTGCTGCTGGCCACAGTGAACAATATTGACATGTGCATGGCGGCATCATGAAACGAATCCCATCATTTCTCAAACCCCATCCTTTCCTATTTGTGTCTCAACATTAGAAGCAAGTGATTCACCATGCATATTCTGTTCCTTGTTCCCTTCCCACCTCTTCCCTGGCATTTTAAGTTTTGTCAATCTGTTCCACAGGATTTGTACTGTCTTTTCATGCTGTTTTACAATGAATATTTTAATTGAATTTTCTGGCTGTATACCATTTTTCATTATGTGTATTGTTCATTATCCTAATATATTTTCATGAAAGAGGATGGTTTATAATACCCCAAACCAATTTTGAGGGGTTAGTAAAAACTGAATTGTGGTTCTTACTGTGACCAAAATAGGTAAAGCCCCACTTTGGGAGATATAATAGAAAAATGGAACGATTACCTGGAACGTTATGTATCTCTGCTTTCATTGCTGGCTTTGTGTATCTGAGTCAGCTCTGAGAATATATTTCATTCTCCACCACTACCCCGAAGGGAAAAGTAACAAAATATTTGATAGGCCAGTTTTTGTGGTAATGTTTTAATAGTCAGTTACTTCCATTTTCAAAAGAGCCATCTGTGATTTGATCAACAGATTGCCTGTTAAAGGCATCACCATTTAACAGGAACATGGTTTACTACAAGTCACCCATCATGAATGCTTTTCAGTAAGGTAGTATTTTGATTCACCCTGAAAACTATGCACTCTAAGTGCAGGTCAGTGAAAGTAAGTTAGAAGTAAGAATAGGTGCCTATCTTATCTACAGCTAAAACTTTAGATGCATTAAAACCATGGATAGTTAACTAACTATACTCCATTGTTGTCCAGTTGGATGTTAATTCTTTTAAATATTACATATTATTGTAATTCTTCAGAATCACAATAACAAAGAAAGAATCACCAGTGGTTGGATAATCAATAATGCCCAATGACTAATTGTATATCTTCCATTGCCATATTTTAGTATAGCGTTAATAATTTAATGTGGGCACTAGATTCTGCATATTCCAGTAGTAATTTACTCACTTCAGACTATTTTCTGCTTCAACCAAAAGTTAATGAAACTTAACAAAAATTGCAGTTAACCTGCTGTTATGATCAAATGAATGGCTTGAGTTCATATTACTAAGTTCAGGAAATAATGTAAGTAGGTTTATAAGGTGTTCTTTTTAATATTGTACAGTTTCCTTTTTATACAAGATGAACACTTAGTGGTACCAAGGTTTCTGATACTGGTTATATCTGGTGGACCTACATTGGCTAACCCAAATAAATTTGTAGATACTGTATGTATCTACAGAAGGATATTTAGAGAGGAAGAGCTTCCTATCAGTAAGAACAGTTCAAAAATGCAACCATTCATGGAACTTCCGGGGGAGGCATGGTGAACTGAAGACATCTCCATGAAAGCAGAGCTAACAAATGCAGCAAAGACCCAAGAACCAGTGAGTAGACTGGTTCTTCAGAACCTTTCCAGATAAGGAGAGGATGGGAGATTGCCCACATGTGCTCCAGATGGCTGCTTCTCCTCCTCATGAGGAGACCGCAGGACAGTAGTCTTCCCTGGATTTGAGCACTGGAAGATAAAGGGATTAGCCATCTCGCTCGCAACCACTGTGGAGTCTTTTAAAGGACACTAAACTCACAAGCATTGCTTTCTAATCACTTTCAGAAATTGCCTATTAACCAACTTAAAGCTATTAAAGACTTTCAGAAGCCTGAAAAGTCACCAGGTGAGTTTAGCTTCATCTCTGAATAAAAGAAAAATTAATTACAAGCTTAAGAACTTAATGAATTTAAAATAAACAGCAAAAAGCTAAATAAGATTTTGATCTAAGAAAGTTACAAACAGATTAAGGGTCCAATTAACTTTGGAATATTGGCTTTTAATGTAAGATTTTTGAATTAACTATAAAAAATATATAGCCAAACTCTGGTTCCCACAAGAAGCTATCTTGGCTCATAACAAAGATAAGCGACTTTATTATTTTAGGAACTGCACACTAGAGGGGGCTAAAGATTCTAAGTAGAAGGAAAAAAAATACAAGCCAGCTTTTGGTGTCGGTTAACTGGGACTTACAAAACATCATGACATTGGAAATATTAAAGGAGATCTTTGAAGAATGGAGCCAGAAATTAGTAGCTACAATATCAATAGTGTCTTTAATGATGTCTGATTCTATGGATAGATTATGTCCAAAAGATGTCAGTGAGGGAATGGAAGATGTGGAGCAAATTTTGTCTGAAGAGACAGAGAAAGTACCGAAAGTGGAATTACAAATGACAGGCCAAGAGAATGACCTGGAAAATGTATTCTTATTAGATCTACATCTACAAAAGAGTCTTGTTAAAGTTAAAATAAGACATTTATTTGCAAAGTTCTGGCAACCCTTTACAGACTTTTTGCTGTAACTCCTGTACACCAGGAGTTTTGCTGTAAATCCTGTACACCAGGATTGAAAAGTTGATGTTTTACAGATTTGCTTATAGCAGTGTTGTCCAAACTTGGCCACTTTAAGATGAGTGGACTTCAACTCCCAGAATTCCCCAGCCAGCCATGCTGGCTGGGGAATTCTGGGAGTTGAAGTCCACTCATCTTAAAGTGGCCAAGTTTGGACAACACTGGCTTATAGATAAGGATTGGGGTATGGGATGAAGAGATATCTGTTTGTAACCTTATAGGGGGTGAAGAGTTACTAAATTTGCCTATACTTGTTGTAATGAAGGTTGGAACTCACTTCTTTAAATATTTCTTTTCTTTTTCTATATTCTTCTTTTTCTTTTTTCTTTAAGTTTAGTTTACATTAGTTTTTACTATTGTAATTAGAATCCTTAATTTTAAAAAAAATGGATTCAGTTGGAGGCTAGAGAGCCACTTGTCAGGGATGCTTTAATTTGGATATTTATTTATTTATGTACTTATTGGTCACATTTATATAGTCTCCCATCTCACACAAAGCAACTCTGGGCAGCGTACAACAATTCAGTAAACCAGCAAAAAGATTAAAAAACCCAATCATTATCAAAAGATAAAAAGTAATTATTAAAATGAAAATATTATCAAAGATTTTAAAATATACAAACAAACCCCCATGGAGAGAGCAGCATTGAGGAGGAGAGTTGGACTCAGTGGGCTAAAAGTCTCCTGAAAAATCCAATTATATTTTTTTTTAAAAAAGTAAGATCTCACTTGGTTATTTTTAATGTGCATTTTGCTACATAAGTGGAATGGGAAACCGTGACATTTAAATTTTATGAAAGCAGGGAAAGCCATATAGACAGGTTTATGCACCTCTAATACTAACATTCATTGAGTTGCTGGACTTATGGTGATGTCCTAACCCTGAAGCTCTTACTTTAAACTGCTACCATAAGTGCATCAGGAAAGAAAGGTTCAATCAGGTGGCTTGGTGAAACTCAGGGCAAGTCTGTAGGCCCCTGTGGAAATCAGTTACTTATAAATCATTTGTCACCTGGAATAGCTTTCATATGAAATAGCTTCCCTGGATCAGAGCTGCAAGTTGATGCTCTCCGGCTATTTTGGATATCAGACGCTTATGCCAATGGTCACACTGACGGGTGTTTCTTGGAATTTGAAATCTAACACTTTTGGGTTCCTGAGTTCTGCTGCACAAGACAGAAACTAGAGTGCCAAAGCAGACAAAAGCTAACCCTGTTAACAGGAATGGAAAACATCAATGTCCTTGAGTGAGTAGCATGAATTGAACTGTCACAGACTATGAGGAGAAATCAATAGATTTCAATCAATCAATAATAATCATTTCTTGCGAGCCTCTTGAGGGAGAACACCCTCTTTGCATTTTTTTGGCGCACAATGATCTTGAGCCTATGTTAAATATGTTTCTTTCTTTCTTTCTTTATCACATTTATATAGCTGCACATCTCACACAAAGCGACTCTGGCTGGCATACAACAATTAAATAAAATAACAAATGAATAAAAACAATCATTGTAAAAGATTAAAAAGTGATTATTAAAATGCAGCAACATCAAACAGTTTTTAAAAATTAAATTTTAAAATATATAAACCCCACAGAGAGAGAGAATATTAATCATAGTGGAGCCATCTAAGAATGCCTCCAGTTCCCAAAGACCCACAGGCCTGATGACACAACCATTTAACCATTTTCCACAACACTTCCAGCTACTTTTATTATGGTAGGAAACATTTAAAAGAAAAATTCTACGATCAGATTTTTGTCCCACAGCAGTGGGGAAAAAGTAGTTAAAACACATATAGTCTGTCTCTCTCTCTCCCCCATCCCCAGTTTTTATTTTATTTTATTTTATTTGCTCAATTGTCATTCTGTATCATCCAAAATGACCAGAAGAGAATTGCAATGTACTGAAATAATTCTGGAAATATTAAGGAGAAGATGAGGAACGTACTGGGCAAAACGAATATAGCATGGGTATATTTTTTTCAGATTTTGCATAAACAAGCTCCTAAAACATTGAGGTTTGGTTTTTCAAAAGCATATTATACTATTTTTAAAATCTCCGTTTTAGCCTGATGTAGAATTGCTAATGCAACATCATTTTCTCAACTTTCCATCTACCTTCTTTTTTCTTTCTTTTCCTTTTAACCAGTGGCAACATTCATAGTTCTTTACTATAGTGTGTATGCTCCATTTTCATTTAATGCAAAATAGTTTTTAAAAATCAATCCATTAATATTACAGAATAATTTCTTTAAGTAAAATGACAACTACATACTTTTTTATTCCAGGAAAATCCATATATTTTTCTAATTCTGCAGCATTCAAATATCTGAATACATAAAGCTAATAAAATGAACATTAGCATATCCAACAGTCCAGGAGAGAAGGAATAAATTCTTTTTAAGTGAAGATGAATTATCCAAAGAAAGATGATCTTTGCAATGTATATCTCTACCCATATTTTATCTTTTAGCTTGTGCTTTAGTAAATATTCTCTAAAAGTGATTTCTTTAATTTGTCCAAAATCATAGCATCCTACTCTCAGACATGTCTTTTCAATCTCAGCTGCAGGGTGAGGACACTTTTCCCCCCCACTGGCATACATTTCAGGATTATAAAAAAAAGTATCCCCGAGGCATGATTTTTTCTCACAATTTTGAAATGGATAAATCATTTGTCCTCGTGGAAAAAGCAGCAAGAGAAGCAGGCAGATACTCTGTTCTCCTTTCAGCTAATAGAAGATTTGAAAGACGATGAAGAGGAAATAATTTAAATTGAAAAAATGGAACAGAGTAAAAGAATGATTCTTTATCTAACACTATGGGCAATCTCTGTTTTTCTCCTTTCTTGATTCCTGGTAGGCTGCTTTTAACCAAACAAAAGATGTGCTAGTGGGAAGCATGGGTTTGATTCAGATCTACCACATAACAGCTAATGTAAACTAGAGCCCCACAGAGGTTCAAATATCTGTTTGAACTTCTAGAGCAAATTTTGCAGGTAGAGAAATTGGATAAACAACTTCTTTAAACATCTATAGGGGGAGAAGAAATTCTTCAACGATTTCTAAAGGGGAGGACCTTGGTTTAATAGAGATGGTGTACCCCTCTGAAAATGTCCATAGGAAGAGCTCCTTTATGATGTATTCCCTTAGAGTTTAATTGCCATGTGGGAAGTATCCTCAAGAGAGTGGTGTACAGTAACTTCAAGAACATTATACTCATCCTATGAACATTTTTCTGACATTCTCTTCTCCTTAGAAAGAATTTATAATGCAAATTACAGTGGTTTTCTAGGAATTAAAGGCAAAGCATGCATACAAATGCTACTTCCACTATTTCTGATTAGGGGTGGGTGAGGGTGTAGCGAGACTTTTAAAAATCAACCACATTTTCCATACTCCATTGGGAGGCCGCATTTCAGCCATTGGTGATTTTAGAACCAAAAGAAGGCAGGACAAATGCCAAATATGATAAACCTTTTTATCTCTCACTTTCTCTGCCATTCCCACTTGTCTTTTTCTGCTACCGTATTTCCCCGTCCACTTTGGCATCTTCCTGTGGGAGATTGTGCCAAAGGAATGGAAGGGACCAATCAAGAGTTAGAAGATAAATCCATTGAGTTGTTACCTTCTAAACCAAAACCAGGCCAAGTGGCAAGACACCTGGGAAGAAGGCTTCAAATCGAATGAAACCACCTTAGTGAACTCATTATAAATAAGGATTGGAAATTCTGCTTACAGTTCCAAGATTCTGTATTTATCCCAAAGTAGCATTAAAGATACCTTACTCAAATTGTATGGTCCTTGTTTCCTCAAGCTGAATGAAGCTTGACTTTTTAGTCCTGCCATCCAACTCTTCTTTTGGGCTGCTCCCACTTGCATCAAATTCAGCTCAGGGTTGGATATGACCCTCAATCCACAGATTTCCCACCCATTTCTTTGACTATTCTCTGTGTGAGCCTGCATGGGCGTGGGTCTCCACAGTCCACAGCTTCCTAAGATATGTATGGTAGCCAGATCTCAGGGCTCTCTTAAAAAGATACCAAGACCAGACAACAAGAAGGGATGGAGATATGCAAATGAAAATGCTGGATCAACAATCTAAGATAGGCTAAGGAGTGTCACTTCTGTGATCTGTAATTGGCATTGCTGTAAAGCTATGAATTCATGCAGAAGGACAGAATTATGAGTGGTTATATTGTTTGCATTTTGGTCAAATGCTGCTGCTTGTAAGGAAAGATGAGATATGTGTTAGAGAGGGGGGAGGAGGAGGAGGAGGAGGAGGAGGAGGAGGAGGAGGAGGAGGAGGAGGAGGAGGAGAGAGACCGACCGACCGACAGACAGACAGACTGACAGACATCAAGACCAAGGCCAAGACCAAGACCGAGATGGACACTATGAGTGGATCCAAGAAAAGTCTGAAAAAAAAAATGCTGGACTCAAGGGGAAATAAACCATTTTAGCCTGAAGATAAACTTGGAGGAGAGGGGCTGGAAGGCAGAAGCTGGTATTTCAGAAGAGATGGTTCTTAAGGAAAGTGGCAATTTTGTGCATGTTTATACTTGTAGCCAGGAAACAGAGGAGTGGTTACTTGGTTTATGCATGCCCTTAACTTTCTGCCCCTCTGATTACAGTACTTGTTATCATGCCTTTTGTGGTACATATATAATAAGCATGATCACCTTTAAACTCTATTTCAGAGGCGCTACCTACCTCTGAGCTGTAGGGAGATGAAAATTCTTTTTCAGTTCATTTTCTTTCAATTGTGCTTTTGGACAGATATGTGGAAGCTTAAATCACTCCAGCATGGATGTGAGGGCTCATAGGGGCCTTTAGGAGAGAGGACATCTCCACTTTTCAGACTGGTCTTAAAGGGATCATAAGCAGAAAAAGAATAATGGCTAAGGCAATGCTAGAAATTAGAGAGACTGTGGATTGAGTTTATCTGTCCTGAGGGGGTAAGAATGGACATGGAGTGTCTGTGAGGGTTTTGTGGAGGCTTCAAGCATTCACTCTCATTTTTCACATTTTTCCTTTCAGTTTACACTGAATGTACCTTAGGTTTTTGCTCAAGAACAGAAGTATACACTCAAAATATTGTTTTTTTATGTTACTTTATGAATATTTTTCACAAAGCTTTGCATTTAGCAGCTTGAAGACATGTTGCTTGCCACAGTTTACTTCTGTGCAATAGATTACTTTCACAGAAAAAATACTGGAAACCTATGAATATGTTATGCCTTATGGTTTTTGTAAGAGAGTAGGATGAGATAGATCTAGATATAAATAATCCTGCCTTCTTTAATTTGGGTCTCCATCTATTACTTGCTGCCCTGTCACTTATCCCAGCAATGCCAGTGTGCACAAATTGCCATTAGAGAACCTTACCTTTCTCATTCTCATAATATGATTATTAAATCATGTATTAGAGATAATTCCATGGCATGTCCCACATACACTTCTTGGCTTATTAAACCTCTCTTTCCACTTTACCACGTCAGTATACAAAAGTCATGATGTGTGCCATGACTGTCTGTTATAATGTGGTTATTGCTCCAGATGGTTGGTAAGAAATGAAGAACAAAAGTTATTAATGCATGGCCCTGGAGTTGATAAGTCAGGCTCATGGTGCATGGTGCATGGGGAAGATGGAGCCTGATTTTCTTCTGACTTGAAGAAAAAAGAAGGTAAAGCAAAGTAATGGAATACTTTCTTTTTAGATATTATTAAAAATGGTGAGATAATGCTTGAATTCAAAGTTAGTGAACAAGCAAGCTATCCTGCACTTTTCACATTGTCCTTCACTTCTGGAAGGCAAAGCTTTATAGCTGAGAGTCTCTTCTGTGTGAAGAGACTCTCCATATGATACGGGTTTCTGATTTTCTAGTTCACTCACTCACATGGAGAGCCCATCCTCTGCTAGAAACATTTGTCCTCTATATGTAAAAGGCAACATGTAAAGACTGGGGATTGTGTACTTTTACTAATTCCTTCTGAATTCAAGTAGCATCTCAACACTTTTTTGAAAGAGTTGTTGAAGACATCCATATATTGAATCAATTACTTTGAGTGAAGCAAGTAAAACATCTTGACTTATATTACCAAGGAACAAGAAATTAATTGCACTCTTCCCAAACTCTCAATCCTATCAGCAGGTAAAAGCCTAAAGTTCCTAGCTGCCAAATGCATAAAAACAAATCATGCTTCTGTTGATAGGATATGATGAAGTAAGAATAGTTTAGCAAGTTCACTGTTACATTCTGTTCTTTAATAAATGTTTTTACTGATTGATATTTCCAGGTTTTAATGTTGAAGTTCCTTTGAGTGCTATTTCAAGTACAGAAGAGAGGCTCTAAAAGATAGCAGCAGTCTTAGGGGAGTTGAAGAAAGAGAAAACCCAACAATATCTGTATTGTAGTTCAGATTGAAAAAATACAGCTGAACAGCCCAGGTAAGAATTGCAACGTCTTGAAAGAATTGTCAAATATTTGCTGTTCTCTCAAACAGGATTTCTATTTGCAGGTAGGAAAAGAGAAATGTCCCTAGTGAAGAGATGCAGAACTTTACCACTTGTACCTTCAGACATTAATAAATTATTTGAGAATGGAATCCAGAAACAGTGTGTTTATCAGTAATAATACAATGAATCAAATAATAATGTATTATCAGCAATGCATGATGGGTTCTGTTCTCCAGAATTTTACCTTAGCTCCATTTTTATTGTAATATGTTGCTGTTGATTTTTGTTTATTATTAACTGTCTTAATCATGATCCATGGACTGCTTGCATATAAATATTTATAACAAATACATCACTTGCATTTTATTTCTATAACTATATATTTGCAATATCAGTCCATTGCAGCTTAGAAGCTTTATGAAGAGATAAGCCAAGAAATAGGAAAGTTACAATAGAATTTTACTGCTAGTGGATCATTTTTCTTCTTCGAGGTTCTTTTTTTAAAATATTTCTCAAGGAATATTGAGTGAATATCAGTTTAATTGAGCTTATTTTTCAGTTTCATATCAGAAAATCAGAAAATCTCAGAAGATGCAGTATGTGAAATCTGACCACTGAGTAGACCTAAAATCAGATATAGATTCTCCAAAGGTAAATGGAAACACTAGATTATTTAAAAATACCTTGACATAGCCAAGTATACATTTTAATATAGTTTTATTTCTTTTTTTTTGGTTATATCTGAGATGCTTCCCTGTTCCTGTATGATTGAATTACAGGATGTGGTTACCTGCAAGTACAAGCAAAGCTTGCTCTGGATTTCTTCAAGGCACCAAAAGTTGCTTATTATAATATACTGTAGAATGTAAAACTACCAAAAGATTGATAGTTTGTGCTCTGTTGTTATGGGATGGCAAAGGAAATTATTTTCTCAAAGGCACTTCATCTTTCTTTCATATGTGTGCTGGGGCAAATGGGATTGGAACAGTCCACTGAATAGCTTGGAGCCAACCTAGTATTTTAGGTAGTTTTATATAATGTTCTATCAGTCACAGCCTGATAGTACACAAGATGGACGTGGAATGGATCCAGTACTTTCTGAGAACTAACAACAGAATCAGGTGAAAAGCAAAAGATCGCATGCCATTTTGAAGAGAGTCAAATGATTTTATCGTCAGGTAAACATGTTTTCAACCTCCCTCACCCATATGCACATGACCATCAGTGAATCTCTTATTCTTCAGACAAAAATTATGAGCAACAAATTCTCTCTGAGACATTTAAGCAGTCTGGACTATGAATAGAAATTTGGACAGCCTTGTTAGGATAGCTGAAATATACCATTTGCCCTTGAATCAGTATCTAGATAGCTTACTTATTTCATTTCTAATATTATGCCTGTCATCCAGTTTCTATAATACTGTAATAAGCAAGTTGTATAATTCAGTTTCTATAATGCCATAGGTTATTTTTCTATGTCTGAATAAGCATGCATAAGTATTTATCGGAATATATTCTTATTACTGGTTTCAAATCATGGTTAAGGCACCAGGCTATAAACTAGGAGACAGGGACTTCTAGTCCCACCTTAGGCACAAAGCCAGCTGAGTGACCTTCGGCCAATCACTTTTTCTCAGCCCTGACAAGGAGGCAGTGGCAAACCACTTCTGAAAAACCTTGCCAAGAAAACTGCAGGGACTACTCTAGGCAGTCATGAGGAGTCAAAAACTAACTTGAAGGCATCAAAGGGAGAGAGAGAGAGAGAGAGAGAGAGAGAGAGAGAGAGAGAGAGAGAGAGAGAGAGATTAACACCAGCACTAAAAAAGGATTAACACTGGCACTAAAAAAATACCTTGCTTTTGGTATGACCTTTCCACTCATCCTTGAGTCATCAAAAAATCATATTGGCATGAAATATGTTGTGTCTATTGCCAATCTCCATCCTGTCACTTTTGTATACATATTTTCGGCAAACACTTGAACAGATTTTACCCAACTTTGGACTGGGTTTGAATAGTGCTGGAATAATGGGAAAAATACTGCTTTAGCATAGCTATGGGCAACTTCAGCCTTTGTAGGTGGGGGGGGGGGGTGAAATGAAAGCAACTTCACATGGTAATGAAGAAAAAAGATACTGCTAAGTTAGGTGCAAGAGAGAAAACCCCCAGAGTTTAAACAGGGCTGACTAGAAAAAGGGAATAAACAAACAAATATCAGAGAGTTGAATCTAATCATTAGAATATAAAAATCACAGAGATGAAATAATTAGGAAATCAAAATCACAACCTCCAAAAATAAAAATATTAAAATTGGCTTAACAAATCAACTTTTCTTTGTCCTAATGTTGTACAGAAGTTCTATTTGAATCTGAGGGTGGCATCTATCTTAAGCCTAAAGATACCACTATGAGTTTTATTCTCCTGTAAATGTGCATATCAGATTGGAACTTAAGGTTGTCAGGTTAGTCATCCTCCTTAATGTGAAAAACCTTCACAACAGCCAAAAGATCTGCATATAAGTAAATACAGATACATTTCAGACAGGAATCAGACATGAAAGGAACAGCATGACATCATCCATTATTCGCTGTCAGAAGGGAGAACATAGAAAAAGACATCAATAAACACCTGGTGATGCATAAAACATTAATGTATTCTCAGACATATTCATCTGGAAAACAGATCAGCAACAGGATACCTGCAAGCACCACAGCATCTGCTACACCCATGCTCCAGAAAATTAATTTTATCCCCAAAATTTTTTTTAAAAAAAAATCTCTAAAAACCTGTGAGACTGTGAAGTCTCACAAGATTTCAGTGATCTGTTAGATCTGATCAGATTGTGGCATAAGATTCCTAAAAACTCATCAGATTTGGCTATTTCAAGAAATTTGAGATGCTAGAAAAAGTAGCTGATCTCTGACTTAAAGTCTCTGACTTAAACTCTGGTTAAAGTTTCAAGAGAAAGGCCACATTGGCAAAGTAGCTTCTTTTAGAAAGAGAGGTTATTGATGTGTTACCTGGCAAAGGACAATCTTCTAAGAGCAGCAGGACTGTAGAATTCAGACAAGATGATGCCTAGCTAAGTGTAAGCTTGAGAAAAGCAAAGCAAATCCAGACACATCAATATGAGAACTTAGGAAGCATTTTATCTGTTTGCCAAAAAATGACAGTGAATCCTTTGAGTTCCCTCAAGTCAGTATCTGGTTCTGATGATCAGGGTTTATCTTACACCAGTGTTTTTCAAACTTGGAACTTTAAAATGTGTGGACTTCAACTCCCAGAATCCCTCAACCAATATGCTGGCTGCGGAATTCTGGGAATTAAAATCCACATATCAGCCTTCCCAGGTAGACCAGGCAGGAAACATGACCAGATACTAATTCTACTTTATTGTAAAGCTACATTAACAGAATCTTGCAAGTCTGAAAATACAATTCTCCTGCCATCACTTTTACAACCTTAGGAAGGGTCCCTTCTGAGCCTCTTGCTCCACTTACTATGCAGCTGCGGGCTATGCTGTCTCTTATCTGACCATAGGCAGCATCTTTTCGCCCTATCTTCCTAGGTCTTTCCCACATACCATTACAATACATCTTAAAATTGCCAAGACAAATTGCCATTGTCTTATACCTTGCATTGGGTCAACTAGAAGGGTTTCCATTCATTTCCAAAGCAACTTGTAAGCCAAAGGGAGAATCTATGAGTCAGAAGTAGGAAGGAAGAAATGCTGGCTATGGATTTCTATTGGCTTCTCCCTTTTTAAAATTTTAAACTAGATTTGTTCCATTTTTAGAAAACATTTTTCTGAAAAGGATCTGCACAAAAAGTGGTATGCAATTTGGTGCCCATTCTTTCTAATCAGGAATTCTTGTACACATTTTTGTGTTGCTGTGCATGTGTGTGCATACACATACATGCAGACATATGTACGGACATTTCCATAATATATATGCAACTCTTAATATTTTTCTAAATTTGATAATTGTGGAGTGTGACTATTGAAGGACAGCATTTCAGTTCATGTACTTCTGATCAGAGAGCCAGTTTGGACTAGTGGTTAAGCCACCAAGCTAGAAACCAGGAGACTGTGAGTTCTAGTCCCACCTTAGGATGAAAGCCACCTGGGTGGCTTTGGGTCAGTCACTCTCTCTCTCAGCCCATGACGTCAGGCTTGGGCAACAAGCAGGTTGGTAAATTCCTGTTGCAACCAATGGATCAACATTTGGTTGATCTGAAAAAAGCAGAGCCTGCATCTGCAGGAAAACACTGGGAAGAAAAAAAAAATCAGTTCATTTCTTCAGGACGTCCTGCTTGCTTATGCTCACACATCCACTGATGAAACACTGATTGGACTTTTGGGTTGAGGAGGACTTTACTTCCAGAACAGTGGCCAATGATCCAGATTTTTCTTCTTCTCTCTGCTTTCTTCTGAGCATCCAACAGGAGTCACACATTAGGACAGACAGTAATACTTCAGAAAGATTTTTATGTTTAATCTGGGAAGTAAATCAAAACCATTTATCCATTTGCAAAAGTAAGTTTAAATCTTTATATTTAAATCTAGAAAGAAATAATAATAGAACCAATATTGTCATCTCCTTCCTTTTTTTATTCATTGACTCTTGAGATTTCTCTACAATGCCAATTGTTATTGTAACTGTCACATCACATCTCTCTTTCACCCACCCCTCTTCATGTTAATATTCCTGACTCTAAGGGTGCATACTGATCAGCAAGGCATTCTGTCAAGGAATTGTGCTAATCCATTATCTGAAGGGAAGGGAATGGCTGATTTCCTAAGAGAAGCAGACACACAAAATCTCTAGAATAAATATTTGACAGCACAAATCTGCACACAGGACTTCTCCATTTGCTAGAGAAATTGATTTTGCAGCCTTCTTTTTCCTTGCAGTTACATATTCTCTGGGCAGATAGTTCCCTATATTTTCTTACAGCCATATCTTAAAGAACTTCATTGTGCAACCAAATGAATTCTTTGACCAGTGAATCCTGATAGTGGGGACACAAATGCTATTTTTAAAGCCCCCTCCCCCCATCTTTCTGAAAGAGTGCTCTCAGGAATGAGACCAATCCTTTTGCCTTCTGTAAAATAGAGAAGGTAGAGATGAAACAGAGGTGTCTAAATAGCCTCATGGGTGAACAGGAAATTTAATCAAGGTCCGTTCAGACCTAATCTGGGTTTCTCATACAGAGGGAAAGATTCATAGGGAGAGAATCTTTTCCTTCATTAGAAAATGAACATATAATCATCAAAGCTATATCAAAAATGCGATATAAGAAAGCGTGAATAGCCATTTGAATCATAAACTAAAACTAGCAGGTCATTTGGCTTTTTAATAGTCACATTTTCTGTTCTTTGTTCAGTATTTGCAACACTGACAAATCAGTAAGTAAAATAAGTTTATGGTTTCATGTCAAAGAGTAAATAAAATCTCTTGGTGACTTTATTGACATATCCATTGTTTTCTGAGCAACGGTACAGATGTGATTTGCCTTCTGAGTTTTCTCATATGCATAACCAATAGTTAGGGTACACCTTCATAGTGTCCAATTCAAGAACTAACTCGTAAACTTCTTTAGCATCTGAGCTTTGACCAAATTGGCCAGGTGCTTTTTGTTGGAACTCATGCCATGGGCTGCAAAAGCTGTGATTCAAATGAACTTTATAAAGTTACTTACTTATGTCAAACAGATGGTTTTAACCAGAGTCAAAGAATTATCATGACCTTTCACTGCTTAAATCCCACTAGCTTTAATTAAAATTCACAAATGGAAGAAAATGGAAGGAACTATCTGATCTAAGTCTAAAGACAAGTACAAAAGTCAGAGAATTTTACTCAAAAATAGAGTAGACATCAGCAGGAATTAAACATTTCCCTTTGTCAGCTAGTTTCTGAGACATTTAAATCATTTTATGAAATATTGATAGGTTGGCTACTATAAATTTAATAAATGGGACATTTTTTATTTTATTTCTTCTGCACAGCTATGAAATATCAAGATGTGTGAATGGATGAATGATATGTTTATGTTTTATTTTTTCATTTTGTTTTGTTTTTTTTCTAATATTTATTACAGGCTATCCTTTTCCTTACTTTGCCTTTCTTCAGGTTTCTCCATTTCATTAGTGATGATCAGAACTGAAGAACAGATTACTGAGTGATTAAACTAGCATGAATAACTTCTGCGCATATAGTAAAAGGCCATTGTTCCCTTGTGATGACGTTCCCTAGTAAGGACTCTAACTCATATTTTCCTTAGTGGCCTCAAGTTAATTATTCCAACAAGATGTGACATTTCAGAGAAATGCCAGCATCACTTTGTGTTCCCTTTTTCCCATTGAAGCCCCTTGTTCTTGCCCCAAAGACATCTGAAGAACAAAATGTTTTTAGGATGACATTTAATATAGTACAAATGCAAGTGACTGCTAGTGTTGTACTAAAGTCCTTGGAGACACTGTAGCAGACAGGTAGTGCAAGGACTTAGAAGAGGAGTGGAGAGACAAAATGTGGAACTGTGAGAGTGGTGTGTGTGAAATTATTGATGTAATGAAGAGTTTTAAGTTAAACCTTGCCCTAAAATCTGCATTAAAAATCTTTGAAGAAACAACAGCGTGACTTACTGCAAATCTGAGACCTTCCCTTCTGTAACTGGAATTGTCTTCCATTCATACAGCAAGTTCTGTGGAACATTACAGCAGTCCTATATATGTTTCCTTTGTTAAGAGCTGCATCCATGTGATGATTCTATACAATGGAAGGAATTATCATGGAGAAAACCTCATTTCATTTTTTTAATATATGCAGGGAAATCTTATTTACTATTAGATCTTTGCTTCATTTTAAGCAACAGTTTGATTTTCTTCTCATTTGATAGCCATTATAAATTGATATAATTCATGCCCTTATTTACACTTATAATTATTGGTTTATATAGTCTTTATTCATTTATTTCTTTACATGAAATAATTAAGATGCAGAGAACTTATCATTTCACCCAAGGCATATAGGAAAATGATACTTATTTAATATATATCTAGCTTATTTGAACTCATCCTTTTTTTCCAACGAGGTCCCAACATTAACCCGACTGGACCTTAACCCCCCTTTTTTTTCAGTTAGAAGTTAAAAACAACAACAACAGTCAGTTACAGTCTCAAGCCCTATTGACTATTTCTTGACTTTTCACATTTGCCTTACCCAAGTTATATATTTTAAGCAGATTATAACTTGATTAGATCATTTCTACACTATAGTACTTTCCAGTCTAACTCACTGTTACAACATTTGGATAAGAAGAATCATTCTAACTACTGTATATATTTTTCATTTTTGGTTCATCATATTTTTCTTAGAATCCTTTTACCTTTAGCACAGAAATTACTTAATGTTTTAATTATTATAATTATTATTTTGCCAATCCAATACTTGTTAAACTCAGCTAATACAGGGTTATTATCCCACATACCAAATGGTTTAAAGCAAATCTTGTGTGCCCTAGTGGTTTAGTGTACTGAGGAAGCACTGAAGATGAATTACACTAAATCTGAGTTTTTACTTTTTCACAAATCCCCTATAGTCCATGCTTGACAGCTGAATAAGAAGCCAACTGAACAAGTTAAAATCCTCAATTATTTTGGTGTAGTGATTCATGCCTCTGGCAAATGCAGTCCACATTAAGATTATGTTGTCCAAAATGCTAAAAAAAATTGGTAATCGCCTAACAATCCTTTTATTGTTTCAGAGGAACATTATTCATACCAGAAGCACTAAAAGTATTTTCTACCACAGTTTATGCAGAGCTCCTATTAGGACTGTATAGTTCTTTTGCCTCCTTACAGAAAGTACAGTCTTAATTTCTAAGGACTGCTTTCCAAAAGACAGTGTGATCTTCCGCCATGAGGCTGATGTGGTCAGATTTGATACCAGTGTACATGTATTTTTTTCATATTGATTAAAGCTGTTGTTTGTTCCTGCAAGTCTGGACCCTTTGATCTTGGTTGATAATTTGAGTAGTCTTGGAAAAGGTTGAATCTCACAAGATGTACTTTTGATGATGGCTCCAAGCAGGTGGTGGAGAAGAGTACAGAAATGGCCTTGAAGAAAATATGCAGTGACTGATAGTAAAACCTGAGCTTAGCTCATGAAAACAGAAGAGTGTGGGAAGAAAATCAAGATTGCCCTGCCTTGACTTTCTTTGGTATAAGAGGGAAGGAAGAGGAAATGCTACCAAGCTTTCAATGTTCTATTGTTATAGCCTATATCAATAAAGTAGAATTCTAGTAATTTTTGTGATGTCTGTTTCCTGATCTGGCCCATCTTGAAGAACTGAAGTCAGTGTCAAGCCATAAGCAATGTATGATGGATATAGAAGAGCAATTAGATTTGTAGAAGAGGAATCAAATCCCTAGAGATGTGTTTCTGAATAGTCAGTCCCTTTTTTTATACCAATAAGATATTTAAATCAAATAACCATCTCCAAATTCAGAACAGCATTAGCCCTAACACATGTTAATGTATTTCCAATGGCTGATTATGAGGAGAAATTCAGAAATATATATATATATGTGTGTGTGTGTGTGTGTGTGTGTGTGTATATAAAGGCTCTTTTCTTGTGGCAAAGAGGCAATTGAAAATATAGCTTATGTTTTACTGCACTGTACATTTTATAAAGATCGAAGGCTACATTTTATAACTCTCTAACTAAATTTTAGGCCATTCAGATCTATTCTACGTATAGCTGCTGCTAGCTAATCAATATGAGTCAGTTGTTCTGAATGTGGCCAAATTTACTATCTGTAAAATTCTCTGGGGAAGCTGCATTGGAAAAAGATGAGTAGTTTTAAAAATGGAGGAAGAAACATCAATAATCTTTGGTATGATGATGACACTACTCTGATACCCCAAAAATGTAAAGGATATGCAAGGTCTAGTAATACAAGTAAACTAATGACAACAGGTACAATAACCAGCCTTAGAACTGACAATGAAGATACTGAAGTGGTAAATAGCTTCTCCCTTTTAGGATCAAACATCAAGAGTAAAGGAAAAAGGAGTCAAGAAATTTGATGTAGACTAGCGCTTGGTAGAGCAGCCATCAAGGCCTTGGAAAAGATATTTAGATGCCAGAATAGTGCAACCAATGGTATTCCATGTGACATTCTATGGAAGCTTAAATTGGACTTGGAAGAAGCTGGATAGGAAGAGTATTGACACTTCTGAACTTTGGTATTGGAGAAGACTTCTGAGAATACCATGGACATTCAAGAAAACAAACAAATGGATTGTCAAACAAATCATCCCAGTGTTCTCCCTCAAGGCACTAATGAGCAGGCTCACACTATCCTATTTTAGACATATTATACAAAGACTTAGCTCTCTGGAGAAGACTATAATTCTGGGAAAGGTGGAAGGAAAGAGAAGAAGAGGATGATCAACAGCAAGGTGGATGGACTCAGTTATAGGACCAGGTTAGGGACAGATCATCATGTGGTTGCTAAGAGTTAGCACCAGCTTAGTAGCACATAATCAATCAATAAAAAAATCTCTGTGACTTAATCACATTAATCATATATTTATTTCTGTTTATTTTATCTTGTATGTTTTAACTTATATTTTGTTTTTAGTAGAATTCTGGTCAATGACTGTAGTGATGTTTACAATCTATTTGTTAAACAGAAATAAAGTATCTTTTATGAATTACTTTGAAGCATATTAAATTTTTAATATTTGGGGGTGAGGTGAGAAACAGGATTCTAATTTAAAAGAAAGTTTGTGCTTAAAGGCAATAATTCTCATTATACCAATTGGGGCCTTTAACAAGAATTTTAATTCAGCTTTAAAATTAATTTAATTCAAGAAATTCTGGATTATGCCTCTTTATGAGAAAAAAGGGTCT
Source organism: Python bivittatus (assembly GCF_059951505.1). Classification (NCBI taxonomy): domain Eukaryota; kingdom Metazoa; phylum Chordata; class Lepidosauria; order Squamata; family Pythonidae; genus Python; species Python bivittatus. Next base: position 9,770,032 of record NW_028277058.1, on the reverse strand, counting down.
GGTTATGGGATAGCTGTGACAAGAAATCCTGGGCAATGTCTCTTTATGGGATTTACAAAGTATGCTGGTGAAAGCTTTTGAAGACTTCTTTTAAATACAAAAGAGTGATGAAAGATCAAATCCTATGATGCCACTGGAACGATTTAGAGGCCAAAACTGTGCAGAACAAAAAGAAGGAATATAAAGTTGGACTATCTGACCACAGATAGGTCAAACAGATCACTATCTGTTTGATATTTCTGGTAACTCCTAATGGACTTTTTGCTGAACTAGGATGAAAAGATGATTTTTTTTATAAATAAAAGATGGGATGGCTGTGGGGAGAAGAGGTTTTTTTAAAAAAAAAAGTGTAACCTTGTTTACAAAGTTTGTTTTATTTGCTTACAAATAAAGTTTGATCTAGTGGTGAAGACACCAAGCTAGAAAGCAGGAGACTGTGGGTTCTAGTCCCGCTTTAGGCATGAAAGCCGGCTGGGTGACTTTGGCCCAGTTGCTCTCTCTCAGCCCAACCCACCTCTCAGGGTTGTTGTTTTGGAGAAAATAGGAGGAGGAAGAAGTATTAGGTATGTGTGCCGCATTGAGTTATTTATAAAAATAAGAAAGGCAGGATAAAAAATCTAAAAAAGGGGGAGGGGTAAAAAGTTAGCTTCTGCTCAGTGCGATGAAGGTTGGAAGCTACTTCTTTATTATTGTCTCTGTTGCCTTTTTCTTTCCCTTTTTTCTGCACCTCCTAAACTTTTTCTTTTTTCTTCTAGTTTAGTTTGTATTAGTTTGTATTATGTTTATTAAAAACTTCAATAAAATTATTTTTAAAAAGAACCAATTTTTTATTGTGAGCTCACAATACATAGTTTTGGCAAAACTAAGCGATCGACACTTTTACAGAGTTAGCATAGTTGAAATTCACTGCTTAATGAAAATATTGATAAGTTATTGTACGACAGATTTGCAGAAGCTAAACATTCATGATGAAGTTTTCTAAATGGAAAACCTATTAGTCTCACCTTCCATTCAGATTAGTAATCATATATATGATTATACACACTGCAATTATGGTCAATGAACTGTAGAATCCAATTCCATTCTGTAGTTACTGCTTTATCAAATGCTTAAGTTAAGAAAATAATTAATTGCCAAGAGTTAATATAGGCCAGCATCCACCTTCCAACAAGGGAGAGGACATCAGAGGCAGGCATTTTGATTTTTTGCTCACTTTTTTTTTGCATAATATTTTTTCACTTTTCTGACTGCAGATTAATGGAAGTACATGCAATTTCTAGAATGCTTCCAATTTCATTGGGCCTTGGCCTTTAATAGAACAAAAGGTAAAGCCGAACAAAATAGGCCTTTCACTTTGTTGGATCATAGCACACTTATGTTGTCATATTGTGACTAACTACAGACAGTCCAGCTTAAAAAAATGGGCAAATATTTTGAGTGGATATTTGCTTTAGTCGAGAAAATAGTTTGAAGATTTAGTTAGTTACGGTTCACTGAGTTTAAACTGTCAAGAATTGCCCTTAGGGATTTTTTAAAAATAACATTCTGCCCTGAAATGGTCTAAGGTTTTGTCTGCATTCTCCTCGTAGAATGTAAGTGAGAGCAATTTAATATTCTATTTTTTGTCCTTTTATAGCTCTAAATGAAATATAAATGAATGGATTGTTTTAACTTGAGCAGCTCCTCAAGGCTGACATAGATGAATAGTCTGTGACATAAGTTCTTGAGAAAGACAAACTCAACTTACAACAAAATGATTTCATTAATTAACAGAAATAATACCAACGTTTGTTTAATTAATGTTGATTTAATCTACAGGAGAGACTGCACTCTCAAATGACTCCAACTGTTTACTAAACATTAGACGTGCAGTGAAAGTAAGAACTATGCATGCAACATTAAATACACAGGTTCATGATCTGTCTGTCTGACTATATTTAGAAGTGAAAGAGCAAGAGCTGGATGAAGGGAAGATTTGCCACTTGTTGCTGAAAGTTCCTGTTGAACAGGAATAGAATATGCATTCATTCCTCTGCACCAGCTTTCATGCCAGCATCATGAACTATTATGGATATTAAAGTGATCATACCAAAAAGAGTTAGGAAGCTGTGCAAACAGTTACATGTTGAAGACCACATAATCAGACTATGACTTTGCCCTATTTCCTGCCTTCTGAGACCAATTTCTTCAGTCCCTGGGAGTCTGAGCTGATTGTTTAGCCTAAGCTGATTCTAAAGTGGTCTGGAACTGCCAAAACAAATTGGCTGCTTGAAATACAGACAGCCATCTCCATGCAGCTCAGGCATATGGAGCGGGACTGGTTTGCACTTCCTGATTCCATCTATACCATCTCATGCTTCACCCACTCCAGCTTCTGGCCCAGCATTTAAAAAGTGAATGTCTATCATACCTCTCCCTCCCCTCCCCCTCCCCCTCCCTCTCCCTCATTATCTAATCTATATGTAGGGTTTTGTTTTCAGAAATCACACTAGTACTTTAGATACAAAGATATGCAAGTACAGCGGAGGAACAAGATATGGTGTTAGTCTAGCCACGTAGCCATTTGATTTATATCCTGCTTTTCTTCTAGTAGTTCAAGGAAGCCTACATTATACTCCCTCCTCCAATTGTGTTCTCACAACAATTCTGTGTGGCTGAGAGATAGTGAGTGAAAAGTCACCCAGTGAGCTTCCATGGCTGAGTGTGGACATGCAAAGGTGTGCCAGATCTTGCTTTACAATATCTCAAAGGTTTTTTTCATCTGCAAGGGAGCCTTCTGTTTTTCTATCTTATTTTGTAACTGAAAATTCATTTTGAATTTCTCTTCACATGTTTTTGCAGCTTATTGCTGGAGATAGCAAAGATGGGCACTGATATTATTTTTTTAGATTTTTAAATATTTTTTTAAGCCTGTCTTTATTATTTTTATAAATAACTCAAGCCAGTTTTATTACATTTATTATATTTTAATACAATGTAATAAATATTATAATATTTATAGAGTAAATAATAATAAAATATACATTATTATATTTCATTTGCTTTTATTACAGACCAATCCAGCATTCAGACTCATGCTGTGGCCACTTTCTAGCTAAGTGCAAAAACACTCGACTCCACCCGCGAGAATGTCACCAAAATTCTTCTGTGTTTTAAAAGAAGTTTCAGTACCAAATGTCTTTTTAAGGACAACTAGTAGTAAAAACACGTAGGAGGATTTTTCAGCAAAGCGCCAGTTTAATTAGTTCTCAAGTCAACGTGCGACTGTCTGAAGTTGGGAGTAACACTATAATTAATGCTGGGATACCAACAACACAAGCCCACTCTGTGATAACCATCTGATGAACCCTGTGCTTATAAACCTCTATTACAGAAATTATTATGAATTAGCAAGACAAGGGACCTTTTGCTCCATAACAATGCTCACATAGTCCACAATTTGACACCGCAATGCCTTAAAAATGAGGAGGCAACAATATTTTTTTCTGTCAAGGACACATTTCTCAAGGTATAATTTCTCGGTGGCCACATGCCAGTTAATAGGTGAAGCTGACAAAGGCAAGAGACAAGGCCAGAATGGGTTAGTCATTCATTCTCTGTCCTTGACATCCCATTCTCCCTTTCTTTCTCCTGTCTCTTACTTCTCGTGCAATAAATGATTAGGAAGGTGCATACCATTTTTGCCACTGAGTTCAACTCATTGCTTACAGGAGATATTATCCTAGGGACCATATGAAATTGGGCCAAGAGCTATTCTTGGGGTCTAGTTGGCTACATCTGACTTAAAAAAAGAGCGAAAGGTGTTATCTCATGATTTTGGTAGCTTTGAATGAATAGCATGGCCATTTAAAAGTTCTGTTCATGTGCATTCCTATTAGTTTTTCTACATCATTTCTTAACCTTCAGAGTACCACGCATCCTTAAGAATGGATCTCAGGGCCAAGAATAAGTGCAAGTTTAATTTTTAAGATGTATTGTGTTTAATTAGCTTGTGACAGCACTATCTGTTGATTAGGGTTTGTTTTTACAAGAGCAGTATATATTTTATTAAGATTAGACAACTTGAAAACAGATTCAGTATCTGCACCTTTACGTCTCATGAATGACAGGAGCTGATGAAAAGAATGGCTTGAGATGCATTACTGTTGCAACATTTTTCTTAAAGTTTGGCCTAGGAACTAGAATTTTGTAAGGTGTTTATAATGTCAAACAGTGTCAGATGCCAGTAAATCACTGACTGAGAGTTTTATGAGATCTTACGTATCCCTCAATTCAATCACAACTTCCCTCATTAAATAATTAACTGAATATCAATGACAATTTTGCCAGTGTATCTTTTTTATTTCTGTTACAGGAAAGGCACAGGATTGGCCCAGTTTTGTCAAGCACCAACATTTGTCGAGAAAACATATGTCTAACTGACACCATCAGCCAGATCAGTCTGTTTCAGTCTTGCTGAGCATTAAAGCTTTTTGTTTTTTTTCACAATAGTAAATGACATACTCTGTTTTCACAATTAGAATGCAGTTATTACTATGAGGTTGATCTGTTATATGATCACTGAGCTTGAATTTCTTGCTAGAGATGCTACATTGATTTGAGAAAGCTATTGCAGCTCATTAAAACCATTCGTTTAATTGCAATTTTGTACTTGTAAAGAAATTAACAAAATTAATAAAACAAATGCTTGGAAGTCATCCATTTCAAAATGAATTGCATGAATTGTGTTTAGGATGCAAAATGATCATCCTAAACCTGCTCAAAATTAGAATTGGCCTTCTGCTAATATATTATTAGCTGATAAAGTGCTGTATTCACACCATATTCAGATAATGCCTCCTGGCCAGGAATTACCTTTTATATTTGATATGCATGTGGTGGTTGTTTAGTGAACAGTTTTCAAAATGTGTACAGACTGAATAAGTGCTCCATGCTAGCATTTTTTTTTTTTTTTTAGTAATCCTTCTAGTGGCTGCCTGGTATACACTGAGGTTAAGGGAGAAAACATCTCAGAAGGCCATTTAACAGGTATTGATATTTTTCTGTATAAAGCAAAGGTAGGCAAGCTGTGGTTCCCCATGTTTTGAACTCCTAGCATCTCTCATGATTAGCTATGCAAGGCTAGGGCTTCTGGGAATCACAGTTCAGCTACACTGGGGGGAAGCATACAAGTTCCTCATCCTTCAGTATGAAATCTGACTGAATCTACTATTTAATCAACTTTCTGAATTGTATCAAAAGTGTTTGGATAGAATGAGAAAATTGAATCACATGCATTTCAAATGATCGGATGAATTTTTAATCGCTGCTAACAATCAAGTAACATAAACCAGATTCAACGCTTTGAATCAAAACAAGAAAAAGTACTTAATTTCTAAAAGTGTTGGCCCTTTGGATTAAAGTAATAATCCAAGCAGACTCTGTGATTTGAAATGGTTTAAACCAATCTGCACACCCCCGTTAAGACATGGATATGTTTGAAGACTATTGTATACATAGTTATTTACTGTTTTCGGATCCAGGGACATCAACAATTTCTCCTTAATTTCATATGTTCATTGTATCTGTGGAACTTTTATAGATTCAGGGGCTTTTAATGATAGATTAAGTACTGCTACATTTGGAGAAACTGAAATAGTTTCCTTTCTCTGATATAGAGGTATTTGAGACAATGCATTCTAGAAGGAAGGAAGGAAGGAAGGAAGGAAGGAAGGAAGGAAGGAAGGAAGGAAGGAAGGAAGGAAGGAAGGAAGGCAGGCAGGCAGGCAGGCAGGCAGGCAGGCAGGCAGGCAGGCAGGCAGGCCCTATTTTATTTATATTTTAAAAAATACCTCCACATAAAGAAAATGGTGTGAAATATAATGTATACAATGGGGTACAGAGGAAGTAAGGACACTGTGCCATTGTAATGCTTTGCCAAAGTGTGCCTTGCGATATCTGAAAAGTTTTCTTTCCCAGCAAAATGTCTACCTTATTCTCACGTTGGTTGAGTTTTCTTTTACCTTTCTTTAGGTGATTCTGGCAGGTTATTTTATTGCTAGAGATGACAGAGACTGTTGTTATTTGTCACACATCTTTTCATCATTAAATCTCCTTGACTGCCCCACTTTGAAAAAGCCCAAGAGAATTTTTCCCAATAATATCTTCACTTAGAATTTAATTGCAGCAGACCTCTGGAGAGATTATGATTCAGTGAAAGACAGGACACTCTTCCAAGAACTGCAACAATATCTGCCTATTTCTGATGGGAAGCACATCATTCCTAGCATTTCTTTTTGATGATCTTTTGAGAATCAAAGAATTTGCAGTCTTAATCTTCACTGATTCCTCAGTAGCAAAAGAAGCTCTGCCAAGAATGCTGTTCTCTGATCAAGTCACTCCCACCTCACACATCCCACTCTTCATTCTTCACTTTAAACAATGCCCTTCTTCCTGGACAGACCCTTGTACTGACCACACTCTCTCCCAGATCCAGAGGGAATAAGCCTCTTAGTACTCTCACTCTGGGGCAACCATCCCTCAGCCAAAGAGTGCCACCATGCTTACTAGCCTCCTAAGAACTAAAGTCAACAGAAGAACTCCACTCAAAATCATGTCACAAAAATATTCTCCTTTACATGGGCACGTGAAAAGCAATTAATTTTTTCCATCAAATTAAATGAGAATGGTCAAAAAGATGCAGAAGAAATAGTCAGTACGGAACTAATGGTAATACTTGTGAGCAAACCTCACTGATTTTAATGGGCTGACTCCATACTATATGAGTTTAGGATTTTACTTTAGCCTCATGCCACATCTGATTTTGTTGTTTGGAGCCCCCTTTGAATACAGATAGATGACATTAATCTTAAATACACCACTGCTGGCATTAATTAGATGAGATCACAGTGTTGATCATTATCACCTTGTATGTACGAGAAGTACAATCATTCTCTGAATCTATTGAGACCGAAAGAAACCAAGAATAATCACTTCTTTTCTTTATAAAACTTGAAAAGAAAATGCTGTTGATCAGCTCAGTTTTAGGTATGCTCTGAAGTATTAATTACTAAATTACTAATTAAACCTTAATTAACTTGTAGAACTCATTACCACAAGGCACTGTTAAAAACAAACAAACAAACAAAAATTAATACAAGCCCTACCTATCAGAGATGGTTTTTATATGACTAAAGAAAACATCCATCTATCCATCCACTATACTAGATGTTCCTCAGACCAAGTCAGTGAACAAACTGGTTAGGAAAAAGGTCTCTTGAGACAGGAGGTTATAACTGTTAAATAAAGCTTTGCTTCTTTTAAAACATTTAAATTTGTGATTTCCTTGGTTTTATTGTACAATTTAAAGAATATTAAAGAAAAAAAAACCCATAGCAAATTATTCCAGATCAGGCCAGTTATCCAAGCTTCAATTCGTCTATCAGTAGCTCCAGAATCTCAAATATGGGCAGTTTCCCCCCAAAGGTTTGTACTGATACCTTTAATTGAGAATGCCAGAGATGGAACCACAACCTTATCCATGGAAAGCTTCTAGTTTACCAGGAAATTATAGTAGGAGTACTATATCTGGCTGCAAATATTCTGATAACCACTAGATCACAGCAAATAGATATGGCCCTGATATGGTAGCTCTAATGATAGACTGGATTGAGAGGGGGAAAAAATCCTTCACGGATTCTATGGGAGCAAGGTTTACATTATTTATTACCACTAGACTTCACATATCATAGACACTAAAATTAATGTGAATTCTGCTAGCATTCATCTTTCTCCAACTAAATATCCATTAAAAATATGTTTTAAAAAGAATCTATGCTTGAAAAGTTGACAGAGAATATGACAAATTACCAAATGGCAATCTGATTAGTAATTGTTCCTCATCTACTGGAGTATAAAAATGATCACAGTGGGTGTTGAAGACTTCACTTTTGGGCCTGATATTCCTCCTCTATTAATGACTTGGACAAAGAGGTGGAGAGACTGCTTACTCATCATGCTGATGATACTAAATCAGTTGAAATAGTTAATAGTGCAGAAGACATAAACAAAAGACAAAATTATCTTGATAGGCTAAAGAAGTGACCTGAAAATAACAGAATGAAATGTAAGACAGACAGTAGGATTGCAGAAAAAATAAACAGTTTTAGTCTATATCAACAGAAGTATCAGGTCCACATCCCAGAAAGCAATTTTTCCATTATGCTCTACATTGGCTGGACTCCATCTCAAATTCCGTGTCCAGTTCTGGGCACCATGCTTTAAGAAGGATTCTGAGAAATCAAAACAGGTATAAAGAAGGGCAATAAGATGGTCAGGATTCTATAAGCACTTCTATAAGGAGAGATCGAATAAACTGAATATCTCTAAGCAAGGGCTAAGAAAACTAGGAACATTTCCTCACTAGCGTCTTACAGCATTTTCTAGTGTCACCTTTGAGGCAGTATAAAGTCTGTTTTCATTATTGTAATATTGCCACAATGATGGCTATATAACTCTCCAAAATGCTGAGTCACTAGTGGGATCCTGCATGAGAGAGGATATGATAGCATTCTTCAAAGGGTGACACATGTTAAAGACTATTAGCTCTTCTCCCTTGCCTTCTTTGTCCAGAGTGCAGACACAGAATAGTCTTAAGTTGCAGGAAGGTTTATTCTAGCTGAATGAGGAGGAAAAAAAGGAATTGTAAAGGAAATCTGAGAGGGGAACCACCTAAGGAGATGATGGTCTCCTTTTTGCTGGATATGTTCAGGCAGAGGCCAAATAGATACTTGTGGGCATGCTTTTAATGCACATTCTTACACTAGGTCTAAATCACTGGGAATAATGATCTAAATTGCTATTTCTCTATGACTGAGTGGGTGGGGAATAATGTATCACAAGCCCAGTGTTATTACCCAATTGCCTGCTCTTTTTTAAAAAAGAAAATATAGTGTATGTTTGTGGGGAGGTTGAAACTGATTGGAATATCAATATCATTTAGGATCATAGGACTGTAGAATTGATAGAGCTATTTAAACCATCACGTCCAACCCTCTGCTCAGTGTGTGAATCCAGATTGAAGCCTCCTAAATAGATGACTGCCTAGGTTCTGCTTGAACACTTCCAGAGAAGGAGAACCCACCTCTACTCTGAGTAATTTGTTCTACTGTCAAACCACTCTTATTGTTAGAAGGTTTTTCCTAACATTCAATCAGAATCTGCCTTCTTGTAACTTAAATCCATTATTCAATTTCCTGCACTGTAGCCCATTTCTCCAGCCTATCACAGTTAATTTTTATTAGGGATTGGATGTGTTGCTCTATGCACATACGTACCATGTTAGGCAAGACTAGATGTTTTCATACCTCTTTCTTTCTGTGGAATTTTTCCTCTCATTTAAAGCAGGTCCTGGGCTGAATTAGTATGGTGTGTGGCTATGCTAACTAATGGCCAAAAGTGCAGGAGCTCTGTAAGAAGGAAGGGTGGGGGTATTCCTTCTGCAGCTGGGCTCTCCCCAAGGGGGACAGAGATGGTATCTGAGCCTGAGGCTGGATTTATAGAGGATGGCTGCTAGATATGGAGGCCTACATCTTCTTTGGCCGGTTAGGTTTCAAGATCAGAGATAGAGGCATGTTGCTTTGCAGACTTCTTCTCCCCGTTACCTTTTTCAAACTACAGCTGCCTTTTGCAAATGTCTATGTCTCTCAGAGTTACTAATGGCAAGTCTTTCGCTCTGCTTTCTGCTGCCTTCTTCCATATACTAACACTTTGTCTCAGTTTCTGATTTTTTCCCCTCTATCTGTTCTCTAAATATCCCAGCCGATCCTTGGCAAATGTCTCTGTGATAGGAAACTGCAACTTTGAATATTGTTTTGCCACTTATTCCATTTTTCCTCATTAATTATTGTCCATTTTCTCCAAAGAGTTTAATTGGGGTTGCCCTTGGGATCCCTTTGAGTGTTCCTTCCTCTTGTCCTATTTTCACCTGAAGTTACCCTACAATGGGCAAGGAACTTACATGTAATATACGTGGGAGGGATGTGCCTTAGATACTATCTATTTTCTCTGAGAAGAGGAAATCTCAGGCATGTAATACATATTAGGTCACTCAATGTACATGTGACATATGCTACCACTGTTGTACAAGCCAGATAGGTAGATAAATAGATAGATAGAGACTTCATTAAAAACTAGCTGATCAACAAAAGTGAAAATTAAAGAGTGTCAAACCCTGGTCAAGTATATCCATATCTTTCTTTTTTCGCTGTAAAAGTTGTTTTTACAAACTCCCTAGTTACAGAATGCTCATCAATATTTCCAAGATGAAGGGAGCGGCTTTAGCTCAGTGATAGAGCCCCTGCTGTTTAATCCCTAGTTTTTCCAGGTAGATTCAGAAAAAAAACTAGTCTGAAACCCATGAGAACTGCTAGACTTAGCACAAATGTAGAGCAATGATCTAAGCTGGTATAAGGTCACTTTCCATGTTACTGTTCTAAAATGTCTGTCCTTTTTTCCCTCAAAAAGTACATGATGACATGAAATTCAAAAAAAGGGGGAAGGGGGAAGGAGGTTATCAGAAAATATTATCAGAAACCATTAATACCACAACACTTTATTTCTATTATGGTGTACAGTATAACGTTAAGAAACAAATCTCTCATATAAGAAAAAATGGGCAGGAGCATTGAAACAGTGGATGCTACATATATCATTTATTAGACAAACTATACTTGAACTGATTGAACTATCAAGATTTAACAGACAATCTGGCTGTGTGCTTAAAAATCAGAACTCATATTTATTTTATACAAAAATTAAAACCACATTAAAAGAATACATGAAGGGAAATGATTTGCAGAATTGTGGTGTTTAAACTAAAGCATCTAAACATATTGCATGCTATTGCTGACCCAAAGGGAAAAGATGTATATTTTTTTAAACATACATTTTAAAAAAATCTGGTAATTGAAACAAGATTAAAAAAAAAATACTCATGATATTAGTTGTGCTATTGCAAACAAGCAACAATAGTAAAATCTATCAATGAAATACTGTATTCCTTTTTATAATAATTTTATTGAAGTTTACAAATACAAAGAGAAAAAAACTGATAAAAACTAAGAATATAAAAAATAAAAAGTGCAGAGAAAAAGGAAAAAAATAATAAAGAAATAAAGATATATAAAGAAATGACTTCCCCCTCCATTAAGACAAGTACAAACTACTTCAGTAATTTATCACCTTCTTTGATATTTCAACAAAAGATCTCTTCTTCTTATATCTTATCTCTTATCAACAGATTATAAAGCCTCATCAATCAGTCCTAATCAGCGTAAGTCCATTAAGAATTACCAGAAATAATAACACATATATTTTAACCTTAACCAAATAATCAGCTTTATTTATTTGTTTGTTTGTTTGTTTGTTTATTAAACTTGTCCCCGCCCATCTCCCCACAATGGGGGACTCTGGGCGGCTTACATCAAATTAAAATCATAAATACATGATTAAAAGTTATAAAAAGAACCACACTTACAGAGATAAAAAGAGATTAAAAGATCCAAGAGGCCAATAGAGGCCACATCAGGCTGCTAAGGGGCTAGCCAACCCCATTTCTGACATTATTTATATTCCTTTCCTTTCCTTTTAATACAGTAACTGATCACTTTCTCGAAAAATAGAGCAAAAAATCTCTTCTTCCCATATATTATCTCTTATCTATAAACAAACCTTTAAAGCCTCATCATTTGGTCCGAGTCAAAAAAAAGTCCATTTAGAGCTACCAAAAACAACATATATATTTTAACCTTGATCAAATAAACCCACTTTGTATTCCTTCCATATACTTTTAAGAATCTTAATCTTTAATCCCTTCAGATAGTGTCCCGCAAGTTGATTTCTTATCATTTTCTCTTTGTCTCCTCTCAGAAATTCCTTCACAAGTTTAACACATCTCTTTTGTAAATCCAAAATAAGAAAGTTATCCAAGCCACTCTTCTGATTTATTATTTATATGCCCCCTTTAATTATTAAGACATCAGCTAGTTTCATTTGTAAATCCAGTGTAACATTATTTTCCATATCATTCTTATAGACTGACATTTTTTAAATCCATTTTCAGATCCATGTTCAAATCAGCCTCAGTCTGTTTTATCCAGTAAAATCTGCTCTTCTTCCATAACTTCTTCTGAATCCATTTTTATAATAGCAGACATTCTTAATAGTAATTTCTGAGTGCATTGTTCCCAAATAGCCTTGAATTCTTCCACAGTCAAATAATATTGCTCCATTCTGTATTAATGGGTCTCTTCTCCTTTAACTATAATCTTTAGTTCTCTCTGGTTCCCTCTAGTCAACCTTAAAAGTCCCCTCTTATCATGGTTTTTCCCCCCCCTAATCAATAACACTTTTCCATGGGAAGGTTTCTTGCAGTTGGCTTCAAAATCTTCATATATATATTTTATAAAATTTTAAACAACCCCCAGGAAATATTGTTGTAATTAATTTCAAAAACTTATTTTAAGTCCATCTGTCAGCTCAATCCATTTATAACTTTCCAGAATCAATGTTCTAGTCCCCTTTTGCTGTTCATTCAATAATAATAATAATATATATATTTTTAAAGTCCTTAAACTTACGTGAAACTTCTTTTGCAAAGGATAGAAGGAAACTCACCCAGTGTAATGAAACTTGCCCTTCTGAAGGTTCTTAACATCCAAAAAGCCATTAACAAGCAATTTCCTAAAGTGGTTAGGAAAGGAAGTATGCGAACGCAGTGTCCTTTTGAAGGCGCTGAACCACAGCTTAGGTGAAATGACTTTCCCCTGGCTCCCAGAGCTCTAAAACCTGCTAGAGACTGCTGTCTTATGGTCTCCTCATGGGGAACCACTGTATGGGGTGCTTGTGGGCGATCCTGGTCCTCTCCTTGCTCCAGAGACAAATTCTGAGGAGCTAATCCATTCACCAGCTGCTCTTTCTGCCACAGTCATTGGCTCTGCTGTCTGCCATTGTTTCCCCAGAAGTCCAATGAAATACTCTATTCCTATCTTTATGCATGTTCTGCTGCAAGCTAAATCTGTCTTTGGAGTTGGTTTCTAATTCAGAGCTGTTCCACTTCCATCAAGACACAGGAGTGACTCCAATGTGCCTTGATTATCAGTAGCAATGTGGCTTTAGAAGAAACAAAAAGTTCAAGCCATCTTTTTGATTTTTATATTCCCTTTCTTGAGAGGCAAAAGTAAGCTCTGGGAATGGCTGGGGATGGAGAAGCCAATTAACACTGCATATCAAGATCAATGCTAGAAATAATTCATTTTTTTTTTTTTTACTTTTTTATCCCATAGTAAATACATAGGATTACGAAGGAGGTTGATGGGACATGTGAGCGAAAAGAAGAACAAGATGGATGCACTGTTAGACTGTATTGTGTAGCAATGTATTGCATAAACTTACAAAAACGAAATTCATGAAAAGAATGTTGTTGCAGCTTGAAAGGGGAAAAAATGAAGAAACCTCTTCTATGTTTCTCATTGTTGTCATGAAGTGAATATCATTATGATTTTTTGTGCTGCCTCTACTAAAATAGTCATTTAATGACTTTTCGTCTTCCACATTTTTTCTTTCTGGTCCATCCAACTCACATTAGGTATGTGTGTGTGCATGCACGTATGTGTGCATCAGACGAGGAATAAAAACATCAAGATTCTGAAAAGTAACAAAGAAAAAGATGCAGCAGTGCAAATTAAAAAGGAAAAAAAAAGCATGAATAAACAATTACTGAGCTGATACCAGAAACAAAGAAGAGATATTCTTCTTATGTCGTATAGTGAATTCTTGGTTGCCATCAAGGGGGCAACCATGTAAGTTCTTAATGATCTAGGTGATATATAAGGAAGAAGATCCAGCATCTAATTCTTAAGTCCCTGTGCAACTAAGCATACGGCAAACTATACAGAATTTTAGGAATAAATTTCTCTCTCCATGTATTGTTAGATCTTAAATAAACCTGTGTATGAGAAATGTATACAACGATTCAGTAATTTCTAAGATGTTAGATACTTCATTTTGCACTGACCTGGCGTTTACTAGTGATATCTCCAGTCCTGAGGCAGTCTGCCAGGCCATCCTGAAGGATGGAGGCTGGTTTTGCCAATGACAACTTTAAAGCAATATTCCTGATCTCTCTTCACCTGGGCAATCTCCTTCTCCCCAATATAGATGGACTTAAGATGTACAAATTACAATCTTGAATAGTGTATAGTTGCAGAGATCATGTAAACAAGAAAGTTCACTGAACAAAATTAAGAACTAAGATATGTGAGCACATGCAACCAATATATATAGTTCTTCCCAGCTTCTCTGATCTTCAGGCACTAGATTTTTCTTTCACTAAGAGGTGTAGAATTTTCATTATTCTGTATAGCATGTTCTATTATCCAGAAGACATTCAGCTACCCTCTCACGCTTGCCCCCATAAAACAATTTCAGCCTTTAACCTTGGAACTGTCTTCTAGAAAGGTATAAAGTGGCCTCTATCACCCTGTTGAGGTGCAGAGGTCACAAAATTTGCCTTTACACTTCTTCACAGTATTGATTAACACTTTTAATACCTGAAGAGGTTTCTGCCCATTTGCAGGTAGGAGACTATATTGGTTTGTAAAACAGCTTCAGAGGAATACTTCACAAGTATCTTCAGCGAAGTGAAGCACCTTTTGAACTTGTGCATAGTTTTATTTCCTCTGACTCAGGATAAATCCAAGAGGAGAGTTGAGAAACACAGAGAAAGCAAAATAGTATACTTAAAAATGAACAAGCAGAAGCCAAACAACTATAACAGTATATATAAAAGACACTGTTCTCTATTTTATGGAATGTAGTCAGTTTGTCCTTGCTGATCTTTATGGTCCCACATTTTTCAAGAGTCAGTCCTGTGTCCTACCTTGGCTGAAATTTGCAGGATGAAAGCTCTTACATTTTTGCCTTTTCGGTCATATTAAGGCTCACACTTAGCCAAAGTTGATACGTTACTTACCAGAAGAGAAATAGCCTATCATGAGTCTGAGGTATAAACTAGACTAGTTCTACCAGTGGACCAAAAGAGCAATTAGGACATGGGAAAAGACATCCATTTGGCCACTATTTATTCAGGTCATAACAATAAGACTTTTTTTTCAGCCAATTATATTCCACTGGCAATGTAGCTTCTGGCCTTCTTACTTTCACCACAGCTAATTTTGACTCTTGAGCCTGGGTCCTCTGCAAAGTACCAAAATCCTGCTTCTTGTTTTGATTTATTATTATTTTCTTTCCTCTCTCTGCCTGCTTCACTTATAATAATTAGACTAAGACTTGTCCTCCTAAGCAGTCAAAAAGATACTAGAGCACTGTTTATATTTTTAGCCCCTTTGCACACACTACCTTAATTTTCACTTTTCTAGCTGGACTTGCTAGATTTCCCACAACATTCTGAACCTGCTTGGCAAAAATGCCTTTAAAAACAGACCCACTATTTTATAAACAAGAATAAACACAAAATGGCTGAATCAATCTATTTTTTCCAGAATCATCAATGGAGGGGATAGCAATGCATGAATGAAAGTTTAATAATAGAAACAATATAGTAACAACAGTCATACAAGACCTAACAGATTTGAGCACATTAAGGTGTGACACAAAGAGTGTTGTCTAAATTGCCTGATTTCTAGCATCTGATTTAAATAATGTATCATGAAATTTGTATTTTCTTTAAATTGACTGATATATTTCATTTAACGTTAGGCTATAATTCTAAGTAAAGTTACTATGGGGAAAGATAATTGTTCTCAAATAGATTTACTTCTGGGTCAATTTCTTTAGTATAGTATAAGATGAACCAAGTGTGTGAACAACAGTCACTCCTCATTTAGTGACTACCTCAGTTAGCGACCATTTGTAAATATGATGGTAATAAATAGTAATAAATGGTAGTTAAAAAAAAATCATTTTCCAACCAATGCACCCACTTACCAGTAAATTCTGTGCCTGACAACAATGCAAGCTGGAGTCAGAATAACACTGGCGTTGCTGCATGAGAGAACTTTATCTAAAAGAGATGGCAGCAATCAGTGATCTTCACAGCACATCTCTCTCTCTCTCTCTCTCTCTGTCACATGTTCGCTTAGTGACCATTTCACTTAAAATCAGTCACTGGAATGGATTGTGGTCACCAAACAAGGTGTATTGTGATTGTAGTGGAAACTACAATAGTATATAGGCTTAGCTCATAATGCAAGTGTGATTAAATTTTTGCAATGGCCTGAAAGATCTTTACACTTCATTAATGCATTCCCAGGTTTTGTCTACCAGCCTCTTCCAGTCTGTCTTTTGCCAAGGAAAAATACAGGAAAACTAAGGTAATCTAAGACTCTGGATTACCAGTCTTTGTGATTTCAGGAGCACTACTTGTTATTTTGATAAGGTGGGTGTTGTTTAATCGTTAAGTCGTGTCTGACTCTTCGTGACCCCATGAACCATATTGCGCCAGGCCTTCCTGTCCTTCACTGCCTCCCTGAGTTTGCTCAGTTTCATGCTCATTGCTTCAGTGATTTATTCATTCATTCATTCATTCATTCATTCATTCATTCATTCATTCATTCATTTATTTATTTGGCTTGTATGCCGCCCATCTCCCCCACGGGTGACTCTGGGCGGCTCACAATAAAAACAAAGTGATGCTATCTAACCATCTCATCCTCTGCCGTCCTCTTCTCCTTTTGCCTTCAATCTTTCCCAGCATCAGGGTCTTCTCCAAAGAGATCTCTCTTCACATTAGGTGACCAAAGTATCTGAGCTTGAGCTTCATTATCGATCCTTCCAATGAGCAATCAGGGTTGATTTCCTTTAAGATTGACTGGTTTGACCTCCTAGCAGTCCAGGGGACTTTCAAGAGTCTTCTCCAGCACCACAGTTCAAAGGCATCAATTCTTCGGCGCTCAGCCTTCTTTATAGTCCAGCTCTCACAGCCATACATTACTACTGGAAAAACCATAGCTTTGACTATGCGGATCTTTGTCGGCAAGGTGACGTCTCTGCTTTTTAATATGCTATCTAGGCTTGCCATAGCTTTCCTCCCAAGGAGCAAGCGTCTTTTAATTTAATGGCTGCAGTCTCTGTCTGTGGTGATCTTGGAGCCCAAATAAATGAAGTCTGTTACTGCTTCCATTTCTACCCCTTCTATTTGCCAGGAATTGATGGGTCCAGATGCCATGATCTTAGTTTTTTTAATGTTGAGTTTCAAGCCAGCTTTCGCACTCTCCTCTTTCACCCTCATCAAGAGGCTCTTTAGTTCTTCTTCACTTTCTGCCATTAGGGTGGTATCGTCCGCATATCTGAGGTTGTTGATGATTCTCCCTGCAATCTTAATTCCGGCTTGTGATTCTTCCAGCCTGGCATTTCTCATGATGTACTCTGCATATAGGTTAAATAAGCAGGGTGACAGTATACAGCCTTGTCGTACACCTTTCCCTATTTTGAACAATCGGTTGTTCCATGACCGGTTCTGACTGTTGCTTCTTGGCCCGCATACAGATTTCTCAGGAGACAGGTAAGGTGGTCTGGTACTCCCATCTCTTTAAGAATTTGCCACACTTTGTTGTGATCCACACAATCAAAGGCTTTTGCATAGTCAATGAAGCAGAAGTAGGTATTTTTCTGGAACTCTCGTGCTTTCTCCATGATCCAGCGAATGTTGGTGATTTGATCTCTAGTTCCTCTGCCTCTTCGAAACCCAGCCTGGGTTGATATTTTGATAGGGGCTTATTTGCTATTAAAAATAATTCTTCAGAAAAGGCTTCAGCTGGATTCAAGCAAATGGAGTACATTGTTTCAAAAGTACAAAAACATATTTCAAGTCCAGTCAAGTATATGGAGCTGTGATTGTATTAGAGTACCTATTCTATACAGATGGAAAGTATACCTCAGATTTTCTACAAACCAAAGTCACATTTCAAATTCTTAAAATGATATTTCAATAACAGAATGTGCTTTCCAGAACTGGAAAGATATGTGTAAGTTCAATAAATATGGAGAAATCTAATTGACAGGAGCAAGAGAATATTGGGTTGGCAAAGATGCTAGCTTTTGCCTTGATTTTTCAAACCATTTCTAACTTTGCAAACTTAATAATGTGAAAATAGGTTCTCTAAAAGTGGCAGATCTTCTGTTCTGTCACCACTGGTGATATAAAGGAGAGAAAGATGACACAGCTTTGCAAGGCAAGCAATAATAATTGAAATCCAAAACCAGGCAGATACATAGGGATATACTTATGGACCGCTTATCATACAGTGTCAGAATAGTAAAAGTAAAGCTTCATTAAAGTCAACTGCTGAGATTCTGTGGACATGTTCATGTAGTTTTCTAGGCAATTATGCAAAAGTGGTTGCCCATTGTCTTCTGGATTTTTTAAAAAACTTCCTCCTATAGCTCTGGTTTCCTTGGGTTGTCCCACTCAGCTAGTAACTATGTCTAATCCTATTTAGTTTTTCAGTCCAGTCAAGGCTGGTGTTGCCAAACACACACCTTCTTTGTCTAGTCAAAGTCTGGATGAACTTAGAATCATTTTATTTGAAAGGGGTCTCTTTCAAATAATATTTCCTGGAATATAATATATGGTAGTAAATATGTGCTAGGCTAATCTATTTCTTCACTGAGGTGAAATTTGGCTATATTTTAAAATGCTGCTATTAAAAGATTTGTCTCATTTTAAAGGCCTTAGGCCCTAATACCATCTGGCTGAATCACTTGTTAAAACATGACTCTAATTGCAGTTTTTTTTCCAGCTCTTTCATGAAGATGCATACCTAGTATGTTATTTGCAAAACATATATTTTAGGAAGAATAAGATTATAAGGATCAGGAAACAAATAATCTTCCCTTTGAAATGCATTTATTGTCAGTGACAAACAAGATGTTTTGTTCCGTTCACAACAGCCTACAATCTCCCCTTATCTAGGTACTGCTTGTAGGCCAGATTTCATCCCAAAGGAATTACAGTGGTATAAACTCCATGAATTTCAGTCCTCAGTGCATAGCCATACCTTTGCAAACTATTCTACAAGTCCTTGGCAGATCCTTATCACAACAGGAGCCATTAGTTTTGACATTTCCCATTCCTACCAGGACAACTTGATATCCTCCCTCTATCATTCCCTTGTTAATCACTAGATGGTGGAAGAGATTTTTCTCTAGCCAATTTGGTTGTCCCTAGCAAAAGTAAGAACAAGGAGACCAGTTTTAAGTAACTGTTCACAAGGAACTTCCCGTCAAATTTGTAACTGAGAGTAATACAGAAGTGTTCAGGGCCTGCCCCCACATAACAAAACCTATCAATTCACCATAGTGTAGTACTCTATAGCCAACACTATACAACTTAGTAAACCTGGTGCCAATCCTGACACACAAAGAGTAGCTGAACCTTGCCGTCTTGCATCTGGGGAAATTTTAATGAGAAATTACATTATTAAACTAATGAAGCCAGTTCTGTAGATATAAAATGGAGCTCACTGGGGAAAGGGACTGCAGAAAGAGGAAAGGCAACAATCAGACACAAAGAATTCCAAATAAAATCCATCCAGTTAGTCTAATTTCTTATTAGAAGTGTTTGCTAAATCCAAAGCCTTCATGTTGAAAGAGGGTTGCACCATAAGTCCTACCCATTTCATGCATCTGTACATCTCAACAAATATGCAAAAGGAGCAGAACTGGCATCAACACAGCATGACCCTGTTTTTTCATTTGCTACTTCTTGACACCCCACCTACAGCTTATTTACGACTTGCTTGGGTAAGATCTTGGGTTGCCGCCCATTAGGACTACTACATCTGGGCTGAAAAAATCTAGTGGTTGTCCAGAGTTTTGCAGCACAAATCTGGTAGCTCTAAAGCACATAGTCAGAGTTCAATACAGACAGAATTGTTGGAGAGGGATCATCTGGGCATTCTTTTGGTGGTTGTTAGGCAAGCTCCCATCGTTGTTATTATTATCATTGTCATTGTTGCTTCTGCTTCCTTTCTTTGACACAATCTTCACACTTCTATAGAATATGAAAGACAAGGGAAAGATAGTCGCTTTGCAGGGACAGGTGGTTACTTTGCTTAGTCAAGCAATATGCTGTATAACTGGTGTTCATTTGGATGGTCTAGCCAACAAGTCAAAACATTATATGGCAAGTAAACTCCTATTAACAAACATGTGGCTGAATGATAAATTCACAGAATAATTTTCACCAGCAGTAGCATTAGATAAAAAAGGTTGTATCTTTTTTAAGTCTGGGCTGAAAGGTTTTTTTTTTTTAACCTCTTTGCTGCTGTCTAGTGGTGATCCAGATTTATGCATCCCACATCTGGTAACCGTAATTATATGGGTGAGACTTTTGTGAGGAGGATGAATTGTTTCTATTAAGGCCTTTTAGTATGGGGTTAATTTATCAGTGCTTTAGAAGGCGCTGTTGAACTATACTGAAACCTGGAATTTGTCACAGATGCATGTAAGGAAGATGTAATTATTTGCTAAAGTACACATTTTAGGAAAAATAAGCAGCTTTAAATGGATTGGGAAACAATCTATCCTGGGAAATGCATTTTATTTTTAGGATCAAACGAGATGCTTCGTTTCATTCAGGACAACCTTCTTCTCTTCTCCTCCCTCTTCTTTATCTAAGCACATTGCTTGCAGATTAAACTCCATCCCAACAGAAATTAAAATCACTGAGTCATTTTTGAAAACCTTTCTAAGGAGCAAAGATTATAGCAGAACTTTGTGAGGAGGTAGAGCTATAATTAGTTTTAAAAGAATGGCAATGGCAGCAAAATAATAGGTTGAATGTGCTTCAGCAAGAGGGAGGGAAAAAACCTCACAAACAAATCTTGAACTGTCATAGGTGATAGTAAAAATAAACTGACCAAATTAGAGAAGAATAATTTATTCAGCTGTTTTGCTTTCCTCAAGCAACTCAGAAATGAGTTTTAGCCTCTACCTCATAAGGTGGATTAACCCACCCAACAACTTTAATAGCTGACAACAATGTTGAATCTGTTTCCCAATGATCAGTTTATTGTATGAGGGTTTCCCATGCCCCCATGGGAAAATACTAAACTTTTCTCTTTTGCCTTGTGTAGAACTTTAGAAAACTAAAATCCACAAACCAGCAAACAAAAACCAGTTATGAGATCTGAGCCCCTATAAAGTACAGATAGGATCTCACTCTCTTGTTTGAAAATACACTTGGCTTGGTTTGGATCCTAAGCAAGTTTCCCTGACTGGAAGGTTATAATCTTTGTATAATAATAAAATAAATTTATAATAAGAAATAAGATATAGTGAAAAATTCCATTGTGGAAAGAAGAATTATCTCCCCCCCCCCCATTTTCCCCTCCCTTGCAGCCCTCCTCACCATTCCACATTTTCAAGAAACTGCCTGAGAACATCAGCTTCCCCTTTCCACTAATAGCAGATGCTCCTGACAGCACAACCACATTTGGAAACTTTACAAATACCAAGAATGCTTAAAACGTTATACAAGACCTGCCACTGTTCAAGTCAAGGCACATCTCTTGGATATAGGATCCAAAGCAGGTAATGCATGATGAAAATCCCCATATGCTCTCATAGACTGGAAACCAGCATTTTCAGTGTCTCAAAGTTGAGACTGCCTCCTTCCATGATGATGTTTAGGAAACTTGCAAGAGCCTTTGGAAAACAACTTGGTGCAAATTAACGATAGTGTAGGATTTGAAGGGTAATGATGCAGCCCCTGAATAATATTTATAATGTAATTTATTTTATATGATTATGTTGTTTTGTTGCTGCTTGTCTGTATCTGACTTGCAAGCTGCTTAGAGCTGGTTTGACTGAAGCAGCACAGAAGTTACAGTGAATCAATCAATCAATACATCTGTATTCCATGCACTGAAGTGAGATCTGAACTAAAGAGCATGCAGGTAAACCATAGGGTACACGGAAGTCTACATGGACATATAAACCTGGATAAACAACTTGTATGCCAATTCCAACGCATCCCTAGCCAGCCCCTGGATGCCCACCAGCCTCTCTCCCCCATGAACTTTTATCTAAAACATATTCTAGTTAAACAATGAAATATAAAATAAAATAAAGGAAACTGGCTTGCTGGAAAGTAAAAATGCCATTTTCTAGCATTGTATTTATTGGCAGGAATGCCTCTGGGCCTCATAAAAGTGTCAGTGAGATATAATAGTTTCCTAGGGAAGTGGAGTATTTTGTTTTTAAGAAATGGGTGTTTTGTGACTTACCAGGCCCACCAAGTCAGCCCTTTTGTAAATCAGGCAGTGGGAGCTAAGGAGACCAAAATAGGGAGCACAATTGTGGATCAAAGCCCCACCCCCTTTGATATGCATCGACATCATACATACATGCATACATAGATACAAAGGGGCAGGACTTTGACCTACAATCACACCCATCATTTTGGCTCCCTTCCCCCTGTTGCAGATGTGCCTATAGGCCAGTCTCTCTTAGCACTGTTTTGTGAGTGTGCTCATCGTATGTTCATAAAATGATAGATGTGCCATCATCTCAAAAAAAAAAGTGCCTAATTCTGAGCTTAGAAAAAAATGCACACGACCACAGACTTTGAAATGTACTCTGCTTGTCATACTCCTAAACGTGTAGATTTTGCTTTATATTCAATAAGTAGATGGATTGTCATATTTTCCATACCACCTTGTATTTCTGTGTAAACTCTCCCACACAAAACTAGGCATACAATTCATGTCATTATTCATATACAATAACTAAGGCCAATTATTTCTGACTCAGGACTATGAAAGTACTATCATTGGCAAAATACTAACTTTCTGCTAGGTGGAAATTAAACACTTTGTTAATTTAAAATTGGGTTTCAATCTGCAGATGGTACAAAACTGGGTACATGACATACTTTCCCCTTATATCATGTGACTGTCCCCACAATCATCTGTTATTTCCTTGTTATTGTTACACATGTACTGTAGGGTCTCAGTTTGACTATCCTTATCACTGCTTCATGATTACTACCTGTAATCTGAGGGTAACAGCAATTGATGATTAGTCAGAAAAATGGAATAAAATGCACCAAAGATATTTCCAGATGTATCCATTTCTTTTGCTCTTCTATTATGCTTTTGGACCAGAAACTATTGTTTATACTGGATACATACCTGATAAAATAAAGAATTTTAGCCATAGTCACTAGAGCTTGCATTTATCCCAAATGACCTCTCAGTTTTTCACTAAGTCCACAAACCTAAGAAAAACTTATCAAATCTTCCATCTGAAGATAATATAGTATAGTTGCCTAAACTATATTAAAAGCGATTTTGGGGGTTCCTCCTCAGCCACATCAAGTGTAAGTAAGGCAAAAATAGGCTTTTGATCCACTTGGTTACTCAAAGAATATCACAGCATTCTGACAATAACGGAGAAATGCAAATATAATTTTGGGTTGCATCGCAAGAGGTCACCTATTTGAGATACAGTTTTGTCTGAAAATAATGATTGTGAGAGCTGGGCATCCATGGATAGAAACACAGGAGGGCAAATGACATCATCACACAACTGCCAGAACTTATGTACTTGGATCAGAGGTCAAGATGCAAGTATGTAATGGTGACATTTGCACAAGGTCATTGAGAATGTCCATTTTGGCATCATTACTGTACTTTGCAGACGTGTCTATGTGTCTGTGTTATTTTGTTCTTCCCTCCTGTCTCTTGAAATTACATTGTGCTACACTCATTTAATCAAAGTAGTAGCTTAATATTTAATTTTAATAACAAATTATCCCATGAGCTTAGCTCAATAAAGGTCAGTAAAATGTTAATAAGTATTAAATACAATTTTTTATCTCATATTTTAAAAAACAGGGGGAAATCCATATGGATACAACTCATTGCAGAAACTAAATTTTCTATAAGCTCTGTTGCATGGTGCCATGCCTTCTGCTTTGGAGACATATTGCTCTTTTCCAAATAAGTATATAAATCCATTTCTTCCTCTGTTTTCTGAGATGTTGATTCCAACTTATAAATCCATAAAAATTCTTTCTCTTCGGTTTATTTTATCTATTACTTCCTTGTTTTAATTACAGCCCATGATCTATTTCTGGGAACTGAAATTGGACCAACAAATATTTCAAAGTATTAACATGATGCAACCCTGGGGACATTATCTCGTTATTTCTCACAGCATGGCTGTACTCTAGCATTCTTTAACAAACACTAGTGGTGTCCTCAGTAACAATTAAACTATGAAGATATTATATTAAATGAAAGAACACATTCATTATGACAGCTGAAACCAAACATAATATGAAAGTCTTTCCACAATTGAGAGTGAGAGGATACATCCTTCACAGTAATATAATCTAATTATGTGCAGCTTCTACAGAGATTCTATTGTTACACTGGTGCTTTGAGATAGATCAGCAATTTCTCTCTGATTTCTGAATTTGGCTGAATTTGATTTTTTCTGCCAGAGAGACAGTTTGGTATCATTTCTGGGAAAATGTAACCATAAACTAGAATTAGTCTCTGAAGCTGCTGTCAGCCTTACCAGGTAGACCAGACAGGAAACACAACCAAGTGAGTTAATTCTACTTTATTCTAAAGCTACATTAACAGAATCCTGCAAGTCTGAAAGTACAATTCTCTCCCCATTTCCTTTACAGCCCGAGAAATTAGGGAAGGTCCCTTCCGAACCTCTTGCCCTGCCCACT
Source organism: Python bivittatus (assembly GCF_059951505.1). Taxonomy (NCBI): domain Eukaryota; kingdom Metazoa; phylum Chordata; class Lepidosauria; order Squamata; family Pythonidae; genus Python; species Python bivittatus. Next base: position 9,745,284 of record NW_028277058.1, on the reverse strand, counting down.
ATCCAGCTGTGAACTATGCTGTCTCTTATCTGACTGTTCCCTAGGCAGTGTCTCTGGGCCCATTCATATAATTATATCATTACAGTTGCACATCTGATGGCTTCAAAGAGTCTACTCATGTTGCATTCTTGCAGAGATGGGAAACTTGCGGCCTTGCGAATGTTGTTGGGTTGAAAGTCCTAATAGCATCCATAAGAATGGTTAATGCATTTGCACAACATCAGGATGCCATTCATTGCACACCTTAATGGAATGAATTATTTTTGTTGACTTAGGCTATGCGGATTTAATTTTATAGAGAATGATATATGGAAAGCAACCAGATCTAGCAATCTCCATATACAGACTGTTGGCCAAAGATGGCAATATTTCCTGATGTGTAAGTCCAATAAACACACAGGTTGGAGCGAATAAGCTTTTTATTGAAGTACTTCAGCAGAGAGGGCTCCCACCTCTAAAGGAGCAAGAGCCCCTTGCCTCGAGCTGCAAAGTCTTGTATTAACTGCGATAGGTAACAAAATTACAAACTTTCCATTGGTCACAACACCGCGCAGCCGCAGTAACAACCTGTTATATAACAACTTTTCGTTACTTCTTTATCTTATCAAGGTCTCCATGCTAAGGCGTGGAATTAACTCACCAGGGGAGGGAAAATTACTATTATAATAAGCTAAAGGTTAGGAAAGTTCAGCTACTCTTATCTACATACATGCGTCATTGAGGCAACCCCTTTCTATCTCACCTCAAACCGGTATCATCCAGTTTTGCTCTCTTTTTTCCCCCACTTGTGTTGGCTTCCTTGTACCTAATCTGAGGTACTTTCAACATACTTCCAATTTACCTCACAATATTCACACACACACAACCCACCTTTTCCTGAGTCCTTGCCATCAAGACTACAGATAATCTATATGGCTTTAGGCCTGAGGCCTAAAGAACAGAGGACTTTGTTCATATCACAATGAACCCCAATTTGCTCTTCACAACCACAAATATGTGCTGGGATAAAAAGATATACACATTTTTCTGATATGATGTGATGAATTTTGCAACTCATACATAAAAAAGTACACAAAAGTATATGTATTAAACACAAAAATGTGTACTATAGTACTGGGAAACAGCTTGTGAAAATTGCTGGAAAAAGCTATAGAGAAAATCCATTATAGTATATGCCAAAAGAGATACTTTATGAGAAACTCAAATGGATATATATATCTTCCAGTGGATCTTCTGTTTTAAAAAATGGCAAAGCCTACTGCAGAAACAAGATAGAAGGAATTTAAGGTTGGAAAAATGAGAACAGAGCAAAATTGGCAGTTTTGTCAATCCTACTAAGTGTAACACAAATATTACAGTGCAGTAAAGGTCATTTCCATGTGAAAGTTAATACTAACTTTGGAGCAAATGATCAGGGCTTGGCATTGTTGGAGGCAGAAGTACCCTCATCATTTTCATGCCCAGCACGGCACATAATGTTCTGTGAAATACTTGCCTTTATATACAATTTTCCATGACAAACCTTGTATCATGCTTTTATATGCTTACAGATTATCATTCTTTTCTGTCCACAATTATTCATTTTGGGGTTATATAAAAATTTAAGATTAGTCAAGATGATATTGTATTGAGTCATAGAGACCTAAGACTATTTCCACATTAGAATTAGATGATGAAAATCTTAACTGTTGCCATTAATATCATAGCATTGATGCAAAGTTTTAGTTTTCAAATCAAGAAGTTATTTATTGACATCACTTCATGAAGCCAGTTCCTTGTATGGAATGGACTGTCTTTTGTCAAGGCCACACAGTAAAATGGCAAAAATGCTGGTGTCAGTGGAACTGCTATATTGGTTCAAAGATTTGGTTGTTTTAAATTGACCCATCTGACAGTTTAGACACTATTAGAACCACATGCTAAAATAAAAGAAGTTGTAACATTTGGTACATATGGTCAGAAATCTTTAGAAGAGCTTTAGGGTTATCTCTATAACCAAGAAAGCTGACACAGAAGCTGAAGCAAATGAGGAAGGGTGGAAGGGTGGAAGGGTGGAAGGGAGGGAGGGAGGGAGGGAGGGAAGGAAGGAAGGAAGGAAGGAAGGAAGGAAGGAAGGAAGGAAGGAAGGAAGGAAGGAAGGAAGGAAGGAAGGAAGGAAAAGCGATTAAACTTTTGGAGCTCCCAATCCCCAATTTTCACCATACAAGGCCTGCACCATATTAAAAACATTAATGGGACTATTTTCCTCTCCTTCATCTCTCTCTCTTATCCACACCAAAATGCATTTATATCCCACCCATTTTCACAGACATCTGGGTTGTAACATCCAGATAAAACTCATTAAATAATGAGTTCACAACAGAAATATCATAATAATAATCTAAAACTAAGGACACATATGCTGGAGAAGACTCTTGAGAGTCCCCTGGACTGCTAGTAGGTCAAACCAGTCAATCTTAAAGGAAATCAACCCTGATTGGTCATTGGAAGGATCGATAATGAAGCTCAAGCTCAGATACTTTGGTCACCTAATGCGAAGAGAGATCTCTTTGGAGAAGACCCTGATGCTGGGAAAGATTGAAGGCAAAAGGAGAAGAGGACGGCAGAGGATGAGATGGTTAGATAGCAACACTGAAGCAATGAGCATGAAACTGAGCAAACTCAGGGAAGCAGTGAAGGACAGGAAGGCCTGGCGCAATATGGTTCATGGGGTCACGAAGAGTCGGACACGACTTAACGACTAAACAACAACAAACAAGGACACATATATATAGAGAGAGAGAGACTAAAGAAAAGAAAATGCAAACTGGTTTCTTCTCCAGAATGAAGATTATATGCTCTGGTTCCTGAGTGCTGGTAGGTCTGGTTTCAAGTATGTGCAACTCTGATAAAAGATAGCTAGCTCTCATCTCTCCCAGCAGTCAACAGCAAGTGACTGAGTTGATAGGTAACATGTACTGCACACTGTTCTGGTTGAGAGTCTTGCTGAGACTCACTAGATTTAGAAACAAACAAACAAACAAACAAACAAACAAATATGTATCTTCCTCGGTTTCAGAATGCAATCACTCACGTTCTTCCTGGTTATATTGCAGTTGGCCAAATCTTCTTTGGGATTTTATTTTCTTTGCTGATCTGCATGGAGTAAGCTGACTACATGCAGAGCACCTCAAGAATGACAAGCAAAACCACAGTGCATAGGAGGAAAGAAGAGGCAAAAAGAGATTTACGTACAGCAGAAAGCCATGGAGGGTTGGGAACTTGTTCAAGTAAGCAGCTTGACTGCCAATAAAGCAGGTTGATGGGAGCTGCTGGGGCATCATCAGCACCGCTATCCCAAACGATGGATTTCCTTTGTTTAAGAGCTGTATGTTCACAGGCTGTATGTCATTGAAAAACATTTAGAATGGAAATGGCATGACAGCACTATATAGTTTTCACACTCTGTTTGTTTATTTGTTTTAGATGGTTTTATGCTGTTTCAATCATTAGGAGCTAAGCACCGCACAGCAGCAACATGGTTAGATAATTTCTGAAAGCATCTAGTTGGCTGCTGAAGAAAACAGATTAAGCTTGTTCATAGGTAGGATAGTTAGAAATGTGGCTCTCCCAGTGATCTCAGGGTGTTGATCTGATGCAAAGCAGTGAATCCAAGCTCTTCCTCTGTTCTACAAGATCTGTCTTTCAAGGGGAGTTGTAAGTCAGAGCATGGAAAGGGTAGCATGGACATGTGTGCACATTGGCATGTTCTTTCAGAAATTGAGATATTCTTAGTACTCTTTCCTCTAGAATACAAAGATGGGTTTGAGAGAATGTTCTAGAATAGTTTATGCACATAAATCCAAATAGGCATTTTTCTGGATAGGCATTTTTGTATTAGAACAAGCCTACTTCTCAGATTTAGAGATAGAGATAGAGATAGAGATAGAGATAGAGATAGAGATAGAGATAGAGATAGAGATAGAGATAGAGATAGAGATAGAGATAGAGATAGAGATAGAGATAGAGATAGAGATAGAGTACATCAGTTCAGGAAACTGCAATCCGCACAATATTAATATGAGTTATCCTATCCCAAATATTGTTCGGCCTTCTCTAGAGCACACTTCAACATCTTTCTCTTTGCAATAATGGAAGGTAGGTACAATCAGGCACCCTTTTACAGGGAAGATGCCTCTGTGCCTCTAATGAAATTGAAACCTTAGAACATGTCTTCCTGAGGTGTGGATTTTATAAGGATTGCACTCCCAACTCATTCAACCCTTAATGGATAGACTGCCTTGGTGTTCAGACCAATGGCATTCAGACTTTTTTTTTCTAAAAGGCAAGCACCCTGAAATCATCTATACCATAGCTAAATTCTGAGCCCAAACCATAAAGCTTCAGTAAGGTCAGCCCCAGCAAGAGAAGTACGTGATGTACTTACTTTAAAAAATCATATTGTATTTTTAAATTGTATTTGGTAGTTTTAACTTTGATGATCCAGTCTTGGACTGTAATAATAACGGCTTGTGTGCCCTTCCATCCCCCTATGGAAAAGTTGCAAAAGATTCATTAAAAATGTTCTGGGGAAAAAAGAGTGTTTCCTCAAATCACTCAAATCAGCAACAAAAAGTAAAATCATTCCTTCTCTCTTGCTATATTTTCTTATTATATGATGTGCTTTCATACATGTACCCTTCAATTCAGTGGAGAAATTTAATTTGGGAGCTTTTAAAACTTAAAATACTAACAGCCAGCTTATCACACAGTAGTGGATAGTAAGTGAGTGGTAATGGAAGCTGGCTTTTTTCTCCCTCCAGCAAGAGCACACTGTTTCATGGCAATCTGAATCCAGTAATGGGCATCTATAGCTGTAAACCAGTTTATGGCACTCAGATAGGTTGTGCTCTTAAAACTGCAGGCATTGTTTTAATGGAGAGAGAAGGGCACTTTCACATACAGCTGTTCAGTCACACTTGACCACATCTTTTTAATAACTCAGCATCTCTCACCCTGGACTTTAATGATTATAGGCTAAGTTAAAACAAATTGGTATATTCTGAACAAAAGCAACTTGGCTAACGGAAGAGGCTGACCATTCTTCTAGAAAGTGTTTTCTGTTGTGGTTGCTAAGGTTGAGGGAGCTTTCAGCAAAGTTTGGAAAGGGCTTCAGCAAAATGTCTTCTGATACTTGGAAGGATATTTCATCTCAACATTTATCTCGACTTAGACTGAGATTAAGTGGAGAGCTGTTTGTTATTATATGTTTTTATTTTTCTACCAGATAAAAAAATTGATTTTCTCTTTTTCTCTTGAGCTCAGTCTATGAACATGGCCTTAAGAATAATTATGATCATACAGCTCTTCTACTTGTACATTTATAGAGGAAATTGAATTTTTATCACTAATAAATGTTCTTTATTAATAACTGCAAGGCATATTGAAATATTACCCTATGTGGAGGGATTTGGGAAATGATGTATGATTTCCTATTCTGTTCCTGGTACAAACTGGTTCCCTTTCCTTTCCTTTCCTTTCCTTTCCTTTCCTTTCCTTTCCTTTCCTTTCCTTTCCTTTCCTTTCCTTTCCTTTCCTTTCCTTTCCTTTCCTTTCCTTTCCTTTCCTTTCCTTTCCTTTCCTTTCCTTTCCTTTCCTTTCCTTTCCTTCCCTTCCCTTCCCTTCCCTCCCTCCCCTCCCCTCCCCTCCCCTCCCCTCCCCTCCCCTCCCCTCCCCTTGTATCTTTGAGATTTCTGAATTGTAAGCCTGAAGATACGGCTGAAGTAATTCAGTTGTTTGGGTTTGGTTTGGTTGCTTGTTTTTGCTAGTGCTATTATGAGTTTGTTTCCTGTGTATTTGATTTTCATGCTGAATTGTTTTAACTTAGTTTTATTTCAATATGCTGTAAATCACCTGGAGAATGGAAAGTATTATAACTAATTCAAAAAATAAGTCATGAATATTTATGCAAATCACTGACAGGCATTATACCATTCTCTGAAAGTTTAACATCAGAATTGGTCTAATATGCATAGTAGCTATCTATGTGTATCCTTTATTACCTGTAGACAGAAAAAAAATGCCTCCAGGTTTTGAGCCAGACAACCTTCAGGTATAACACAGTAAGCACGTCAACCTTTGGCAATATTGCTTGTAAGCCATTTCCATCTTGTAAACCAAAATTATTCTGTAGGAATCTGCTGGAAATATGCATAGAGTTTCTGACTGGAAAAATGATGCTGTGCTTTCACAGAAAATATTCTGACAAATACCTCTGATCCGTAGTCTCCTAGAGGCAAACATGTTCAGATGTGAATCTGACCCATGAGGTTCTTTTCATCTAACTTTATGAGAAGTTAGTATAACACAGATCATTGTCTGTGCTGAAAAATAAAATCCATATTTATTTACATGATGAGTTTGTTTTTGGAAAAAACAATAAGCATCAATTCCAACAGGTGAAGTTGTAATTTTAATATAATTGATAACTTGGGGAAAACAAAAAAAATGTGGTTGAAGGTTTGCACCATCTTATTAGAGACAGCTATGTACATAGCATATCACTTCAAGAGGGTAATGCATGCTAGTTCAAGTTCTAAGATTATGGAGCCAGGATAAATTACTTTGTTATCTAACAATCCAGTTGGGAGTGGAGCAAGAATAATGGGAAAGCAACCAGAAAGAGACAATTTTCAGAAGTAACCAAGATGAATTAATAGGGTTCCAAGACTTAAAAATTAAACCACATTATATTACTATTCTTTCAGCATACATAAAAAATGCAGCAATATTTCATTATTTTATTGCTTTTAACTATAAAAGCCTAAGCTGCAATGCTGAGGCTTAAATACTGATGTTGTGTAGTGACTAAAACAGGATCTTATCTAAATATTTTTTAGTTCTGGATGAGATGTCAAGAAAGATGAAAGAAGTTTGCAGAAATCACCATTCAGGGAAAGGGAGAAAATGATAGAATATGCAGTGCTATTGCCAAAAGCTTATAATTTGCTCCACCGAGTGATTAAAATGTATAACAATGCGTATAATGAGATGGTAGATTTTAAAATGCAGTCTTGTCCAAATCCCAAAGATTAAGCAAAACCCATTCCATAAATCAGAGATCTAAGAAGACCAGTATTAAAATGTAGATAATTTTAGGCTTTCACAAACATTCTTCAACCATTTGTCTGAATATGTGATATCTTGAAGATAGATATCCTCTCTGCCTTTCATTCATTCAGCAGCAAACTGGTCTCCTCAGAGAGAGAGAGGGGCGGGGCTACATGTGCTTCCCATCATCTAGCCACTTTCAAGCCCATGTGTTCAGGCAACTGACTGAAGAGAGCTACTATTCTGCTAACATAGTACATTTACTTAGCCCCCCTCCCTCCAATTTTGGCCAATTTCTCACTGATGCATTTAAGACATTTATGGTCTACCACTTCAGACTAGACATGGAGGCTCATAGGATTTCATGTTTCTATTTTTTAAATAAATCAGGTAGAAGATTGGCATAGGTTATTTTTCTCCATCATGTTAAACAGACTTGGGAACACATTGGTGGACCCAACAGATCTAGACATTTTTGTCCAGTCTCCAGCCTTCCTTTTTTATGGAAGATGGTTGAGAAGGTAGATGGCTTACAGCTCCATAGGGGAATGGTTATCTGGACCCTTTCAGTCATTGTGTTCAGGCTTAACTATTGTAGTGAGACAGCTTTGATCACATTTGTCAATGACTTTCTGGAGGACTCAGGATGGGGGTAGTGGATCCATCCTGGCCCTTCTGATCTCTCAGCAGCTTTTAGTACCATTGATCACAGTATCCTTCTGGGCCAACTCAGTGGATTAGGAGTTGTAGGCATCATTTTACAGTGGTTTTTCTCTTTTCTCCAGCACTGGTTCCAGTTGGTGTTAGGGAGGAGAGGTCAAGACTAAGGCCTCTGCTTTGTGGGGTGCCTCAGGGCTCCAACCTCTCTTCGCTCCTATTTAATATTTACATGAAACTGCTAGGTGAGGTCATTTGGTGGCACAGGGTGCAGTATCATCAGTCTCCTGATGATATTCAGTTGAACATCTCCACCTTGGGCTGACAAAGCAATGCCATCAAGGTCCTTTCCCAATGCATGGAGGCTGTGAAGGTCTGGATGTGGGGGAACTGGTTTCAGCTAAAACTCAAAGACAGTGAGTTTTAACCCCTCTGGTGCTGAGATTTTCCATGTTTAATTCTCCATGGAGGTACATTTCTACAGTAAGAGTTGGTGCCCAATTTGGGGGTCTTCCTGGACTCTTATCTCCTGCTCAAATACAGCTGTCAGCCATGGTCAGGGGGTTTGCACAGGTTTATCTTGTGCACCGATTGCACCCATTCCTGGACCAGGAGGTCTTGCTCATAGTGATTCATGCCTTAGCTACCTGCCATTAGGATTACTGTAACATGCTGTACATGGGCCTGACCTTGAAGAAGACTCGGAAGCTGCAGTTGGTCCAGAATGCAGCAGCACAAACATTTTTTAACATTTCTCATTACAGCCATATAACCCTGCTGCTCTGCAAACTACACTGTTCCAAGTAGGATATTGGATGCAATTCAAGGTGCTAGTTCTTACCTATAAAGTCCAGTATGATATAGGGCCAGTCTACTAGTAGGACCACCTGTCTCCCATTGTCTCTCCTCAGCCCACCAGGTCTAGCAGAGGTGATATATTTTGGGTCCCTTGCATCTAATAGTGTTATCTTGTTGACCCTGGAGATGTGCGTTCTCAGTGGCAGCTCCTGCCCTATGAAACAGCATCCACGGAGATTGAGACAGCTGCATAGCCTTTCTAAGGCACTGAAGACCTGGTTTTTTCCCCAGCATTTGGGTCAGGAGGTTAGAGGAGCACTGCCATTGTTGATGAGCTTTTTTCTTCTATGAGTAGTTACTGTTTATCTATGAGCGCAAAGGGTTATATGTTGTGCATGTATTGTGTGCCACCCAGGGTCACTTGTGTGAGATTGGTGGCCATTTAAATCATATAAATAAATTTTAAAAATGTTATATTTATATTATAAATATATAATATAAATATAATATAATATATTATATTATAATGTGGACTTGTCTGATTTTGACATTTAAGATTATTACATCTGCCCATGATACAGGTATCCTTCACAATTTGTATTTTCCAGATGTTGCCATGTAGCTTGCCAATGAAAAAACAACATACAATTGTATATAATGGAGGAAGTGCACACATAGTTGTGTGGAAAATAGGAAGAAGGGGCATGAGGTATGTATATCACCTTGAGCTGACCAAAAATAAAGGTGGGATAAAAATCAAACAAATAAGAAAAAGAGGGTGAACTTAATATGGGAAATAAAATTATTAAAACAATATGACAAATCAAAATTCATCCATTCTTTCCTTAGAGCATAAAAGAACATTCACCCATTTTGAACTAATACAGTCCAGTCACAGATTTACAACCTCAGATATAAGTAGTGGTACTTCTAACTCATTTTCCACAAGCAATAAAACATGTGGAACGTGATTTGTCAGACAAAAATTGAAAACCTTGAATCTTCCTAGAAGTAACTCTAGATATGAGGATGTTCATAATGGCAGTTCATTTTGGTGGATAATGGAAGCTAACATTGTCTCTAGTCTAGGTATCAGCAAAACTGTCAATACTTTTACCACAATATTTAATAGAGAAATAGGAGCATAATTTGCACAAGTGGCAGAGCCTTTACTATCCTTCAAAATAAGAGATATGGAGGCCTCAGTAAGGGTGCCTGGAAAACCTTTATTGAAAAAGGCATTATTATAAATCTCCAATATTACTGGGATAAATAAATAAATAAATAAATAAATAAATAAATACATACATACATACATACATGTCTTAAAGGTGTCCAGTAGGATAACATTCTGAAAGACCTTTCAGAAAATTTTGATTAAACCATTAATGAATGAGATACAGTAACATCAAGTACTGCCTGTTTTATGGCAAGAAGAGTGAACGATTTAACTCATCCAGAGTCACATAAGCCTATTTCTCTATTGAATTCAGATTACAAGTTTTTTATGGATATACTTAGAAAGGGATTAAAATTAACTGAACGAAATCCTGATCAGACTGAATTTGCTCCAAAGAGATACAAAAAGGATAGTATTAGATAGGTTTTGAACATTTTTATCTCATATATATATACATACATATATATACATATATACATATATACATGTGTATACACACACACACACACACATACAGATACACACACACAAAGTCACACACATACACACACACACACATAGATACACATATACATGTATACATACATATACATATACATTAGAAGCAGATATGCTCTTTCTTAATGCAGAGAAAACTTTTTGATAATTTGGAATAGCATTCATATTTATGCTCTGAAGAAGACAAACTGAGTTTGAATTTTCATACATTTATAAAGAACAAGAAGCTAAGATAATAAATGGACTTTTATCACAAGCACTTATTACATCCAAGGGGACAAGAGAAGACAGCCCTCTCTCTCTTTCCTTATTTCTACTGATATTAGATATAACAAGAAAGTAAAAGTTTAAGAATTAAACTTGTATGCAGATGATTTTGCTCTCACCCAAGGGATTCTCTAGAATTAATAATGGAACGTACACAGCAATATGGCTTGATATTGTGATATCAGATTAATAAGAACAAGACTCAAATGATTTCATGGAATTTATCTCAAGAAGAAAAACAGTATCTGCAGCAAATAGCAGAGTTTAATATTACTGTTTAAAAGATTAGGTATCTGGGAATTTATTTAATTAAAAAAATAAAGATTTGTTTAAGAATAATTATTCACAGACCTGCAAAAATATAACATCAAACATTTTCAGATGGAGAAAGCTAAATCTGTCTTGGCTGGGAAGAAGAGGAGCAGTTAAAGTGAATATTTTGCCAAGGTTTAACTTCCTATTTGAAATGATTCCAATAAGAAATGAAGACAAGATATTACATAAGTGGCAGAGATAAATAACTAATTTTATGTGATCAAATAAAAGGATGGGGATTAAGTTTAAGATTTTAAAATACTTGAAAGAATGAGGTGAATTGGCAGTACCAAATTTCAAACTGCATTATCAATAATCAATAATCATTATCATCATTATTATTATCAATAATAACCTGGATTATTTACTGGATTAGGCCACCTATATTGGGTCTATAGAAACTGAAATGCACAACCTATAAGAGATCATTTGATTATAATCAAATAATACAGAAAAATAATTTGTCCAAATTTATTGTCCCTTGCTCCAATATTAAATATTTATTTTCATGAAGGTGAATTTACAAAGTAATAACAACAACAACTGCAGAGATAATTATACATATTGACTGCAAGACCTAATTGTTAACAAAACAAAGATAAAATCATTTTGAGATTTTTTTTTATCCAAAGAGGTCAGAATCCCCTTATTGGTTTCAGTATCTCTAAATAAGTAGCATATTTCAAAAGGAATGACAAAAATAGGGCAAGTTACTTAGAGAGTTGACCATATTTGAAAAAGTTCTAATAAAAAAGAATATCTGTTACTTATTTGCAAGTTGTTAATGAAACATGCTGAGAAACTGAACAAGTTAAAAACTCTGTGATTAAATGAATGCAGAATTTAAACGTGTGACATCCAACAATGGGAGTATCAACGAAAGACAAATATTAAATTTACCATAAATATCACACAAAAAACTGGTACCAGATGTTTTATCATTGGTATGTCCAGTATTAACTGCAAAATAGAGAATTGTTTTCTATAAACTGTTGGAAGTGCAGTAATCAAGTCAGATTATTCTTTTACTTTGTGAATGATAACAGCTAGCAGGACACTTCATGTTTTTGACTGTAATTCACATGTAATTCCCTCTAATGACAAATGAAGGAAGCACGTGGGAATAGGTATCCATGTATAAAATAACTTCATATTTGAATAACCTGTCAGATGCAGAATTTAAGTCAAACCATCTGGAAATCTTTTATGGATCACAATTCTACATACAGACCTGTACCACATCCAAAGTTTGCACTTCTCTTAACACAAAGCTTTAATAGCTTAGTTCTTGTTTGTTTTGTTAAATAAGGATAGAACTCTTAGATCAGACCCAAACCTTAGTTCATTCTTATTCAGGTTTATGATTCACACTATGTTGGCTCCTGTTTTTAACTACTGGATATTAACTTGATTGTGATAGTGGTAGTATCTATATTACAATGACTGAACCTTTCAACTAAAGACCAAGTTACCAAAAATTAACGCAGATGAAAACAATCATAATGTAAAATGAAAAACAAAAATTCTCCATACAAATTATTTAAAAGTGATCATATTTTCACCAAATTAAACTCCAACATAAAAGTTTGTAATACTTTCCATGCACAAGAATTAGATTTACGTGGCATAATATTCTGCTCTAAGTGTAATATAATAGTATAATATTCTGATCTAATAAAACTTGATTTAAAATCTCCAGCTATAATTTAACTGATCCATAACCAACCTAAAAACATGCTCAAAAACATCTGTGTAATATATTGGTAAAATCCTCAGGAGGACTGTAATAATTGAAAAATACAGCATGTTTCCTATAACACAGCAGCCAATATTATATCACTTATTTCTTGTTCCACTACAAATTTTGAGCACTTGTTAATTTAATTAAAACATCTCTTGAAGGGTTTAAATTTCCAATTATATATGCTTGATCAACCCATGCACAAGATAAGAAAGCTTCTCTTGTTGAAAAACATGCTTTCTATTTTAAGACAACAAACTCACTATCCAGTTGATAAGTGCTTCTCTCTTCTTAGAAGGAATATCTTTAGCATTTTATATTGCACAAGATTAATAAAAGACTCCAAGTTGAATTAAAATTGAAATATGCATTCACCTACATCTCCATAGTTCATGGGGGAAACAAGACAAAAAAAAAAAAGACACAAAAATTTTAAAAAATGAAATAAAGAATAAAATATATAAAAGTAAAAAAACAAAACAAAACCTTGAGGTGACTGCACTTAAGAAACATGCTTACATTCTTAATGGTTTAATGTCTACATTTTTCTAAGAGGAGAAATCATGGGAATAATCTATTTCTAAACATCAGCTTTGATTATCGAATGTAACAATATTAACATTAATTGTTTCCAACATTGAGAATGCTTTGTTTGTTTTCAGGAAGATCTCCAACATCTAGGAACAGTGTCATGGATTGAAGAAATTGTCTCTGTTTCTTGTGGAAGTAAGAAAATAAAATTATCTGCAGACCTTTGCTACAAATTAAAATCCCGTTTTGGTTTGTTTTTCACAAGTCCCACAAAAAACGCAGAAGTTGAAAGCACATTATACTAATTTCACATCCATTGCTGAGTGAAGGCAACATGGGCTTTTGTTGTGGTTTGTTTTGTTTCATTAAACTTGACATAGCAATATTGTGGGCTGAGATGTTGAACAAACAACACAAACAAACATACGTAGCCTCTGGAATTGAGTTATCAATAAAAGAGACATACCCTGATAAACTGGCACCAAGTTGCTCTTGAACTGTAGAGTGGAAATGCTGTCAGATGCTCATCTGACATGGATGGATAGAGGTAGGTTTGCATCAGATTCAGCAGGGAAAATCTATGTTCTACAGATGCTGAAATCACTAGTTATGTCAGTAAAATTATCATTGCAATGTGACATCTTGGAGATAGGTTCCAATACAGATTTATTTCTATTGCAATAATGATAAGCTATCTACTTTTTTCTTTCTCTCTTGTATGTACACTCAAAGACCAGTAGAATCATGTGATTATTTCCATTAATCATCTTTTAGCAACTTTTATTTGTATTTTTAATTACCTCCCCTGAAGATTTAATGCTGTGTTCTAATAAGAAAGAAAGAAAGAAAGAAAGAAAGAAAGAAAGAAAGAAAGAAAGAAAGAAAGAAAGAAAGAAAGAAAGAAAGAAGGAAGGAAGGAAGGAAGGAAGGAAGGAAGGAAGGAAGGAAGGAAGGAAGGAAGGAAGGAAGGAAGGAAGGAAGGAGAGAGAGAAAGGAAGGAAGGAAGGAAGGAAGGAAGGAAGGAAGGAAGGAAGGAAGGAAGGAAGGAAGGAAGGAAGGAAGGAAGGAGAAAATCTCCTCTCACTCCTATGGGTGGTATGTGTCTTCCTCAATCTTGGGTCCTCTACCAGAGGCCTGGGAGTTTGAGGGTTCTGCACAGTATCTTAGCTGTTCCTAGCATTGCACTCTTCTGGACAGAGAGCTCTGATGTTGTTCCTGGGAGTCACAGCCCCAAGTGCTCCTATCACCACTTTGGCTTTTACTTTCCACATCCTCTCTAGTTCCTCCTTCAGACCCTGATATTTCTCCAGCTTCTCATACTTCTTCTTCCTGATGTTGCTGTCACTTGGCACTGCTACATCTATCACCACCGCTGTCTTCTGGTCCTTGTCTACTACCACAATGTCTGGTTCACTGGCCAGTCCCCCATCTGTCTGGATCTGGAAGTCCCCTGCTAAGCCCTTAGCCCTTCATGACTGTCTGTAGAATCTCCCATCTGGACTTGGGAGGGTCTAGCACTGTGCAGATGTTCCCGTACACAATGCCAGCTACTTGGTTGTGCCGTTCAGTGTATGCTACTCCTTCCTACATCTTACGCCCAGCCACTATGTGTTGGACTGGGGCCTCTTTGTACAGTCTGCACCTTTGGTCCTGTGTAGTGTGGTAGACCGCTGCTTCTATGGATCTGGTGCTTAGTGCCTGTTCTTGTGCTGCTATGATCACTGCCTCATTGCTGTTGTTTAGTCCAGCCCTTTCCAGCCACTGGTAGGATTTCCCAATGTCAGCCACCTCAGCTATCTGTCGATGGTACATCCCATGCAGGGGCTTGTCTTGCCATGGTATTTCCTCCGCTTGAACTTCCTCCCACTTCTGCTGCTGCCTGAGGCATTCTCTCAGCAGCTCATCTTTGGGTGCCATCTTACTGATGCACTCTTGCATGCTCTGGGTTTCATCCAGGACAGTAGCTTTGACCCTCCCCAAACCCTCTTTCCAGCTGGTGTACAGTCTCTGGGTGTTGGACTTGGAGTGGAAACCTCCGTACATTTTGAGAAGCTTCCAGGTCTTCACATCAGCAGCCTCCATGTCCTCCTTCGGCCAGCTCACTATATCAGCAGGGTATCTGATGACTGGCAGGGCATATAAGTTGAAGGCTAAGAGTGAACTTGACATCAACTCACTGATCCACCTGACATGGATCTACAGTGGGACACTGAGATGTTATTTGGACTGGAGAAGTGTGGCTGTATGGTAGTAAAGAGAGGGAAGGTAGTTAAGATGGAACTACCAGTGGGCCACATAGCAGACATACAGACCAGCTACAAGTACTTTGGTATCCCACAGTCACATGGGAACCACGATGAGGAGGCGAGGAAGACAGCAACATCCAAGTACTACCAAAAGATAAGTCAGGTCTTCTCAATGAGCTGGCTCCTCAGGACCTGTCAGGCTGAGAGGGTTCAAGCCTATGCAGTACAGCAGCAGGGACAGTACATCACCTTGGTATATACTGCACTTGATGGCCACTTATGACTTCAGTGTTGTGTTCCACAGTCCCTGAGGAGTTCTTGAGGAAGGTCCTCAGTATCCTGTTGACTCTGTATGGTGCCAGGCATTCACAGATCCATGTGTGTGGCAATGAGTCATAGCCTTTCCTATAGTCAGTCCATTCACCAATACCCGCTCAGATTGGTCTTTCTGGACCCTGTGTCTTGGACAGCTACTCTATCTTTGAGCAACTGATGTTTTGAGCCTGTGGTGTTGTTCCCAATGCTCTTTTGAGCTGTGCTTATGTACTGGCCCATATAGTCCTGTATCTTGGTGGCTATGATGCCTGACAGGACTTTCCATGTTGTGGGGAGGCAGGTTATTGGCCAGTAGTTGGATGGTGCTGTTCCCTTGTGGGGGTCTTTCATGATCAGCACTGTCCTTCCTTGTGTTAGCCAGTCTGGGTGGGAGCCTGCTGCTAGCAGCTGGTTCATCTGTCCTGCTAGGCGTTCATGCATGCTCTTAATTTCTTTAGCCAGTAGGTGTGGATCATGTCTGGGCCAGGTGCTGTCCAGCTCTTCAAGTTCTTGACCTGCTGTTGGATGTCTGCTACTGTGATGGTGACTGGTTCCTGTTCTGGGAGATTGTTGTAGTCTGCTCTCAGGTCCTGCAGCCACTTTACACTGGTGTCATGTGTCTTCTCTTTCTCCCACATGCTCTTTCAGTACTGTTCAGTTTCTACTGTTAGTGGCTCTGAGTTGTTGCACTGCAGCTGGGAGAACACCTTAGATGGTTCTTTGGAGAGCAGGGCATTTATCTTCTTGGCCTCTGCTTCTCTAGTGTATCTCCTTAGCCCGGTAGCTGTTGCTGTGAGTCTTTGTTTAGCAGTCTCTAGAGCTGTGATAGTGAACCTATGACCCATGTGGAAAAGGTGACACACCATGACATTTTGGGTGACACACCACCATTCACCAATACCTGACAACTATTGTCCCTGTTTGAGTTACCAAAGAAACTGAGTTTGTTTTACTCATATTTCATTTTTCTAATTATTTGATGTTTCTTTGTATAATACGTAGCACCACATATGACTGGACTGTGTTTTTTTTTAATGAATATATAAAGAATTGTTTCTCTTTTATTTGGGGGAGTGACATGCTAGCAGATTCGCGTTAGGCATTTTCCGAATTTTTGACATGTTGAGTCTGAAAGGTTTGCCGTCACTGCTCTAGAGCTTCAGATAGAGTCAGGCCCTTGTATTTTTTTCAGTAGCTGAGTCTTATCCTTAATCCACACACTCTTCTATAGTTCCACTAGCAGACTAACTGCTCTCTGAGTTGCCTTGATCTTAGCCTCCAGCCTCATTTTCCAGGGTGGTGGTGGTTATGTACTGCTGTTCTTCTTGATCAAATAGCCAAGCATCTCCAGGATTACAGCAGCTATAACAATTCATTGGTTTGAGATACGATGGTAGTAGGGATTGTTGTGAGGGCTCTATTGGCATCTTCTAGCATACTATCTGATGGTACTTCTCCACTGAACCTTGGTAATTGATCTTGAGGGTTGACTGTAGCTAGTTTATCCATGATCTTATGCTTCATATCAGCTGGCATGCTCTGTAATGGTGGGGGTGGCAGTGACATTTCAGCTTCAGGTGTTGGCTGCACATCCAGTTTTTCTTCAGGTCTTCTTGAGTCCAGGTTGTAATGTGTAGTTGGCCTGTTTCAAGTTGTGAGAGCAGCTTCCTCTTCACTATGTTGAAGCATTAGGTAACTAGCTGTTTCTCAGTTAGTGTGGATGTAAGTCTTCTGTTCATCCATAGTTTCATATACCTGCTCTTATTAGGTCTACTGTTGTAGTAGCATTCCATCAATTCCAGGTCCCCTTGTCTCCTCCATATATGGTTTGTTCCAGTAGCCCACTTCTCTTCATATTGTCCTGGTTCCCCAACATCTGGTGTGGAGCTTGTTAATCCAGGTGACTGTCATAGTTTGTGTCACTCTCATATCCAAGATGGCAGGTGAACTGTAAGGGGCCTTTGCCCAAGGACCCTTACTGGTAAGAGAGGTACCTGCCAGGATTCAAACCCTGATCAAAGGGCAGTGCTTTAACCACTACACTATCCAGGCGCTATACATGGAAACAGTTAACTTGCAATAGCTTTGGGAAGTTCAGAATAGAAGAGGCATCGAAGCTGGCTGTAAGATACAGAAGTGAAAGACAGTTGAGGACTCTTTCAAATTGACACTTGCATTTCTAATCAGACACAGATGGAAGGTGGATCAGAAAGCCATAAACAGCTACTGTGAGGACGCTGAGTGGAATAAAGTGCAAGCACACACTAGTAGGCACCTGGGTGGATGGGAGCAGATTAGCCTAGAGCCACAAGAGGCCAACCAGCCCAAAGTATTCTTGTTTGTTCACAATGAAGATTATGAAATCAGAACCAGTTGGTTATTACCTGCCCCATTTCACTGACTGTTTGAACCCATCTGCCATATGCCAAGGGGAATGGGAAGCACTCACTTCAGCAATGTTCTAATAAGGGTATGGGGAGGGCAGCTGTCTAGAATTCTGTATCTGGAGGTCCACTCTCTCAAGACTAGATCCACAATGATCATTCCAGCCATCCACATCTCCAGCTGCTCTTCTCTCAGTTTTGGTATGCGCACATGGCAGTTACATATGCTCAAACATTTTTTTTAATCCAAAAAAGAACGTAAGACAGGGCACCAATCTAGACTGCTTGTTCATTTAATACATGCCTAATAATCAGATTCCAGTACCAAGCAGGATGAGAGAGAGGCTTATATATGGAATCAAGTGTGAAGTGTAGCTCACAGGATAAATTGAGCTGCATTTGTGCAGAAAAATCCCCAGCAGTTCTTAATATTGCAGAAAGATGTTGCACAGTCTCATAGTGTGGAATAAATTTTACAATGGGACCACTAGGGTGGGGGAAGAAAAGGCTAACTTGCTTGCTTGCTTTTCTCCTCCTGTTTTTTGCATATGTGCTTGCAATTTCAGAAGCTTGCACTTTGGATTCCTGATTTGGATTTAACAATTGTACCAAGCATAGATATAAAAGCAAAAGAAGAGGAGGAAAATGAGGGGTAAATGCATTCTACTGACTTTTTTCAAAACTGTTTTTCAGCTACTGACAGGTTTATTCTGAATGTGTGTGTGTGTGTGTGTGTGTGTGTGTGCGTCTTCAAGTCAGTGTTGACTCCTGGTGACTGCTGGACAAGTCCCTGCAGTTTTCTTGGCAAGATTTGCAGAAGTGGTTTGCCCTTGCCTACTTCCTAGGGCTGAGAGGGAGTGACTGGCCCCAGGTCACCCAGCTGGCTTTATGCCTAAAGCAGGGCTAGAACTCACGGTCTCCTGGTTTCTAGCCTGATGCCTTAACCACCATACCAAACTGGCTCTACATTCTGAATTTATTCACTAATAATGACAGCCATTGCGCAATGCACAGCTCTCTGGAGCAAAAAATCTAAATATACCTGGCAACAACAATGTTTATTAATACAATATGGTTATTACTGCTTAAGCATGTAAAAACTCTAAGAAGCTCTTTAGTGCCAAAAATTGTAACTTGCAAAATTAAACTTTCGAAGCTTTTTAAAAATGCCACTTAGCAATAAAGTTTGCAAACATGATTTCAGGAGAATTATTATTTCCTCAACCAAAACATGGATTTTCTACTTTAAGAACCAGGAAGTTTCTGGATTTGCCCAATGATATTTTGGTGACTTTTCAGAACCCTGTGGATCATAAGCAGCCTTTCTCAGCTGGGGTTCTGCAAGAGATCATGACTGAAAAAAAATAAACATCACTTTTTGAACTTCATGAACCGCACAATGGTAGTGGTCATGGCAGCGATAATTTTTACTTGCCATAATTCAGGTGCTGGAGTGGCATTTGGTTGCTTTTGTAAATGTTGCAACGTGTGGATTCTGTAGGTTAAAAGCAACTGGTATTGTGAAGTTTTCGGGTGGGGGGGTTGTTTCTTTGTTTTTTGCAATTTTTATGCAGGGGCTCACTGAGACCTGAAAATTTTTTCAAGGCTTCCTCCAGGATAAAAGGTTGAGAGAGACTGAAGGGTAAGGGTTACTGGTTGCTGAGTTCCCATCCTCTATATTCAAGATCTTTGCCTGCCTTAGTTCACTTATCTGTGCAAAAGGATTTGTATTCCTTAATTATTAGTAGAGAAAACTGTTTTCTGCCTGTGGTTGCTATAATGATTTACTGTGCTCAGCTGCGTTATCGATTATAATTAGCCTGAAATCTATAGATATAGGGGGATAAGGGGAATCTTTGGTCCCTAGCATATAGAGCTTAAAGATTGGGCTGGCAGATATGGGAAATGCTTCAGGTCCCCTTCTTCAAATCAGGAACATTAATTTTTCTTCCCCCATATGCATGTGCAAATAGGCACAGAAGTCACATATATGCATGAAAAAAAAAAAGCGATGGAATATTTCCCTGTTACACAGATGTTTGTCAACTTGCTT
This sequence comes from Python bivittatus, assembly GCF_059951505.1. NCBI lineage: Eukaryota > Metazoa > Chordata > Lepidosauria > Squamata > Pythonidae > Python > Python bivittatus. The sequence goes on along the minus strand of NW_028277058.1, from coordinate 9,725,210 downwards.
TACCACATGCTGCATATCCTTGCAATTCCTAAGCCTTTCCTGAATGATTTCCTCCAGGAACCAAAGCTCTACACTAGATAAGATCAACATCTGTGGATGAGTTATCTCATCTGCAGATGGGAGCGCACATTTTCATCCACCCTGCAAGGTAATTCCGGAAGTACAATTCTGCAATTGTGCTTGGGGTCCTTGGAAAGCTGGCAAAAGGGTTTAGCTTTTGGCTGATGTCTTCTAAAACTGCTCCAGACATTTAAATGCATATACCCTTCCTAAATGGAACTGTGTCAATAATTGAAAGTTAATATTAAATTGCTGTTTTACTTGTCTCTCCAGAATGTTCAGATTATATTGTCTCAATCAACACTTTCCATGGGATACGATTAGTGACAGACCATTGCTCTGTGTGGATTTTGTCCTCAAGGAATAGTGCAATGATTCAGAGACTTTCCCAGCATGTCCAAAGTACACTGTGTTTCATTTTGCTAAATACAAAGGCACTAGCAGGAACAAGAGGGAGGAAAACCATTTGATTTTAATTCATAGCTTTATCTTTTTCCCCCTCTTCAATTACTTTAGATCAGAGGGTATAACTAAGGTTGCCAATTGGAAGTGCTGCAAAAAAATTCAAAAGGAAACAACGTGTTCTCTGAAATGTATTGCTAGACTAGGACATTTATCTGTTACCTCAGGCTTGAGCTGTCTTTTTAAATTCAGAACAAAAGTTATTTGTTGCAACTGAACAATAGTTGTTAATATTTCAGCAGGTCAAACTTTACTACTCAGTAGCTTTAGGGAAGCTGAACTCTATAGCAATGCCAAGATGACTGGCTGATTTCAAAATGCTGAGTAGGATCAGATCTGCTTAGTTCTTGGAGGAGACCCATCAAGTAACCCCAGTGTGATGGTTATATTGGGAAGACAGAAACAAAACATCCTGGAAGAATGAACTTTCATTTTGTAGCCAAGAACATTATACAGAGGTATCCATGAAATTGCTAGGAGTTAAGCTGTAGCTGAAAGGGACTTCACCTTTTTAAGTCTAGATCTGTGTAGCTAATGCAAAGTAATACATAAATCACAGAAGCCATTTCATGCATTCGGGTGATTCATAATAAAATATAGCAAGGATGAATCGTTAACTCTATCTCTTTGTTGCTATACACACAAACTGGAGGTAAATGTTTGCAGTACCAAGCCTTTTCTACTCATGTCAGCTCTCCGTGCAGTGTAGAACTCTGATATTCTATGGTTATAAATTGCACAGGATCTTCTGTCTATTCTGTAATTTATGAAGGTGGCCACAGAGGTAGGACAGAACGACTAGGCTTATCTCTGATCTCTTCCATCATACAGTTTGTCTGAATGCCTGAAGCCATGGGGACTTTGGACACATGTGACCTGCAACAAAAGGATGAGGAGTATTTACAGGTTCCATGTAGATTTCAGCCAGGCTGGTGTGTGAGCATCATAAAGAAAAAAAAGGGGAAATAATACATTTCCCTGTTGCTGGTCTTTTCTGTGCCATAATATGGTACCAGAAAAATCAAGTTTGGGGAGGACCTTCCAGAAGAAGGCAAGTTTCATTTCTCCTTTTCTTCCTCCAAAGGCTTCTCTACATAGTGTGCTTAATTTCATGTAGCTCTCATCCACTTTAAGCTATTAGAGGCCCATAGTAGCAAATCCCTCTTCTTCTCTTCACCTCTAAACTCATGTTTTTCTCTCCAGCTGGCAACCTCTCTCTCTCTTCCTGTGTCTCTGTACTCCAGACAGCTCTGAGCAACATACAGCAAGAAAACAGAGAGTTACAAACAATCAGATAATAACAAACAATATGCATTATACATTTCACTAATCAGCAGAGGTAGACCCTAAAAAACTAACATCCCCCAAATGCTGTTTTCCACAGTTATGTTTTTGCTTCTTAGTCCTTAGGAAGGAGGTAGTTGTATACATATGAAAGCAGGTTGTTCTACAGGAGAGGTGCCACCATTCAGAAGGCCCTGCCACAGGACCCCTGTTGAGGCCCCTCTTGACCAACTGGCGAATCAGGAAACTGCATACTCAGAACATCCCCTCTGTATTTAGAAAGCTCATATACATATATGGACTGATAAGTGACTATAGGAACATGAGGATGTATTTACCTTTTATTTAAAATTTTGTTCAGCAAGTAAAGTAGCAGCTTTTCAAACATGCTTTTGCTTTAATGATGTTCTGATGCATTAATGCAAATTAATGCTTATATCCACGTAAACAGAAAGCACTATCTTAAAAAAAAGCCAGACATAATTTGACAGACTTTCCAAGTGGGATTTGAAAGCATTCTCCTGAGAATATGTCACTTTTATGGATAAATGCCCTTCTGGAGCGCTGGTAAACTGCTCCAAGGCATGTATTTTGGAGATTTGCTTTTCTTCACAGCCAGGCTTTATTTTCCATATTTTATGCAAATATTGATGGTGTTTATGAAATTTAGCCAAGAATGGGCTGTCTCTCATGAATAATAACAAAATGAATATATTCACTCTTTGGAGCTGTTATTTAAAAACCATATAAGGCACACATGTCAGTAAACATGCAGAAATTCATATTATTTGACAAAACATTTCTTTAGCACTCGGCAGGCTGCCTCCCAAGAGCGCTTGAATTAGAAATGGTATTGACTTGTGTAGCCAAAGTATAATTAACAAACACTCAACTGTTTGCTTTCTTTCATAGAAAACATTCCTGACTGCCAGACTAATGCATTATAGAAATTGGTGTTTTCTGTGCAGTGAATGGCTACAATCATGAATAACTCAAAAGAGGATTAAGTAGTTTGTTTTACATTATTTTATGAATATACTTCAGAACACAATGAGAAACTGCTAGGAAAGTAGAGTTTCTCTCTCAGGAATATTATGAATATATGTACCCTAAGCATAATGTGCACAAACAAGAAATTAGGTTGTCCAGAGTTGCCATTAAAAATCTAGTTAAACCCAAATTTGAAATGATATTACCCTGGTTCAGGTGAAACATCAGAAGAATGGTGAGGAATATCTGACAAATTTCAATTCAAGGGATAATGCTTCCTTAAAGCAAATACAGCATTTCTGGGACAAAAAGAGAGGTTCCTATGTAAATCAATAATTGGTACAGAAAATAAGATTATAGGAGGTAGAAATAGCTTGTGTTTTCAATGGAGGATTGTGCACAATTAAGCTTCCCAGAGATCTGCACTGGATCTTAGAACTGGATCTCAACTTAGGGCTGAACACAACCCTAAATTATATTGAATGATTTTTTAAAAAGAGATCCCTCAAAGTTGGAAAGTGTATTTAAATGGCAAGTGCAATTAATGTTTGGAAATAGAAAACAACTCATACTTTATTAATGTATGGCCAGAATGTCCCCACCCACAAGAAGAAGCAGATTACATGGGGAGATTAGTGATAATAACAGCTCTCTATAAAAAAGTAGAATAAACTAAAGTAGATGAGGGAGGGAGGGAGGGAGGGAGGGAGGGAGCGATTGAAGTCCGGTGTCCTTAACCAACATAAGACTCAAACCAAAACCCTTCTAATAGCAACTGTAATAATTTTCAAACCATCCAATCTAAATTCATCAGAATTTTATTATGGGTTTCTCACTTTGCTCCAAATGTGCTTCTTTGATCAGAACACGGATGACACCTTATAGCAGCTTGAATGAGGACATGTCAAATGAAATATTGGATATGACCAGGGGTATCCACAAAATGTGGTCAGAAAAGTCATGATGGAAGTTGTGATAGTGCAACTGAAGTTCTGTCTGATTTTTGTGTGTGAGCCTTTGGGGTAAATCACTCTCCCAGGTTACATTGGCAGGGAACTTACTTCTGCTTGGAAGAAGACCACTGCCACTTATCCTGTGGTTTTTCTGTCCTACATTCCGAATATCATTCAGAATAGGCAAAGTTGTGCAAGTAAGTAAATAGTCCTTGATCTGGATGAAGAGAATGCCAGAACCTCTTCCACAGTTCTCTCTCACTGCCTAATTACCTTTATAGAATTACATCTGCTACACAATATAAAGCATGTTGGGCAAAAAATCCTAACTTGACACATACTGTATGCTGATCAGATTTGAGCTCATGGAGACTGAATAGTAAAACTATCTTATAATTGTAGTGGGAAAGCTCAGCAAAACATGGACCAATTGTGCAGGTGCAGTGGAACAGGCAATTCTTTGTTGGAGATTTACAGCAGCAGCAGCAACAACAATAAGAGTAACTGCCAATATCATGATGGCATTATAGAAATCTGTATTTAGAAAGTGGGGTGCAATTCTAGCCATTGAATCCCAAATAGAAGGTGAAAGTGAAGAACTGGAAGTCACCAGAACCTACACAAAAGGCTCACCAAGAATGTGAAGATTAAAAAGGACACATAGGAGATAGAAGACAGAAAGTATACACAGAGCCAACCCAGAACTGAAGAGATGGTTTCAGGTAGATAAACTCTAAATGAAATCAAGTTTGAAAACAACAAAAAAGGCTTTGAATGCTTCAGGTTGATGTTACCAAAGGATGATGATGATCTGGCCAAACTTTTAAACATTATCTCTGGGAAATGCTGCTCAAATGTTTATTTCCTGAGCCCAGATCGTTACCGTGTGAACCCACAAAGTAACCCTTTACTAGCAACCCTAAATTGTATAGAATGATTAAAAACAAAGAGATCCCTCAAACCTGGAAAATGTATTAAAATGGCGAGTATAGTTAATGTTTGGAAATAGGAAACAACTTATACTTCATTAATGAATGGCCAGAACACCATAGATTGAGATCACTTCCCACCATTTGTCCTATAGACTCAGTCATGCCACGATGAGTCTAAACTTTCACAATGGCATGGATTGGAGAGCAATCCCCCACATAATCTCATGGTTTGGATATTTTACAAAAGCAGTGCATTTTCTTATCAAATGTCCATTTGTGGATCCAGATTTAGCATCAGTTGCACCCATGAACATCTTTGTTACAGCTATATCATACAGCAACACTCAACATTTTGTGGTTTTTCTGAACTAAATCTTCCACAGAGAGGAACTGCATGGGGTCTTTTTGTGTTATAACAAAACACCCCCTACTGAAATGATAAAGCCGGCATGCAAAATAAAATGAACCCAACTTGCGCTGCTAATCACTTGGCTATCCAAAGGCTTCACTTTAATGTCAGTACCTCCTCATCAATATTTCATTCTAATTTTTCTTTGACGGATGAATAAAAGCTGAAATACTACCCTCTAACTCTCCAAACAGCATTATTTTATTTCTACATCTGCTTCAACATCAAAGTGCGTTGTTTCTGGATTCATTATGCAGATGGTACAAATTAAAAAAGGGAACTTTAATCTATTGCTAGGAAGAAAAGTGGTAGCTATCCCATATTTCTTGATATGAAAGATGTAGCCTTGAGGCTTTCCAAATAAATCCCTGAAGCTGTAATGCCTGGGTCTCTTATGAAACTGCTTTGAGATAGTTTTTTAGGGAGTAATTTAATGGTTGTCAATTTCAAAATAAGTTCCACTAAATTCAATGGGAGTAAGACCCAGATAAATGTACACATGTCTTCTGCAGCCTTATTTTTTTGGGGGGGGGGCGGGGGATAAATGCATGTAGCAAGATGATTTCTTTTCAGATTCCAGATTAATGCAGAAATTGAATGAATCCAAATTATGGATAAGGACATGCCTACATGACCTATTCCTTCTCATCTTTTCCATAAAGCCAATCATGCATGGTACACCTAGGTTGTCTCACATTTCTCAGGCTGGCTTAAATACTAGTTATTTTTAAGAAATACTATATCACTACATCAGTAGATACAGAAACCTGTGGCCCTCAGATACTGTTGAATATTAGAAAGGCCTCTAGTTCTCAATTTTTGCTCAGACAGAAGCATGGGAGACCTCATTCCAATATCGTAGAGACAGTTGAAAGGTAAGTGACTTTTAAACTTGTGCCTGTGCTGAAGATTCCATCCAGAACATTTGTGCCCCACCTGCAATTTGTGTCTTCCTATGCACACTGCAGGCATGGTGCCTTGATCTACTGCGTTGGTACTAAAGAAGAAGAACATGTGTGCCTTCCCTACATCATCTAGATTCTGGTCTGGGTCTGGATTGATTCCTCACAGTTACTTGAAAAAAGAGAGAGAAAGAGAGAAATGATACACATTAAAATTAACATGTACCTTGGTCCCAAATGTCCTTCTGAGTGCATTCCCTCTCAAAGGAGTGAGAAGCTTTTAACCTTGGTTTATTTAGTAGACGATAACTGGCTGGGTTTCCTACTATACCAAGCAAAAGCGAAGAACCCCATTCTGACTTAGCAAATTCCATCACTATCGCTCAACTATTATAATTACTTTGCAGAGTTGTTACAAAGATAAAATGAAAATAAGCTAATACGTGCCCACTTGAGCTTTTAGAGAAAAAGGGGGGGAAATCAAATAACACACGCATACATGCATATTTGAAGGGTACCAAGATATTTTCCTAATTTCATTTTCCTTTCAGCTTGTGGTTTCAGTACATTCTGATATAAAATCGCTTTCTTCTTCACCAAACAGACTTGTGTCCACAAAATGAGGGTACACTGCTTTGAAAGGAAAGACGCAAATGCAAGTATATGCTTTATGAGAGACATATTTATATTTATATTTATATTTATATTTATATTTATATTTATATTTATATTGGATGTGCTTCCTGCCCTGAACTATTTCCAAATGTCTTTTCTCAGAGTGGTTGGTTCCTGAATGCAAGGTGATGTCTCTGGTATGCCATAAAAATGGAAATTAATTGGGGAACACTGAGCCAGTTATGATATTATTTCATTCTTCAAGGAGGAATCCATGCTAAATTGAAGTCTAGTGACCATTGCCCCAAACTTCAGATACAGCTGGAATTTACTCCAAAATATTGATGAAATATCAATAATACTCTTTATTGTTTAACAAAAAGAGAGAAATTAATAAAAACATGAGTTATGGCAAGTCTGATTTTAAAAACTTGGGGGTAGGCAAGGTAACACCATGTGGTTACCTTGAGGGGAGGCAAGGTAACTTGGATTGAGATGGGCAGCTATAAAAATCAACCAATCAATCAAACAAACAAATAAATAAGCACCAGGTTTGAACCCCACCCACAGTTCTAAATGAATAATGCAGATGGATTCCTGCAAAAATGGATGTTAACTAAAAGTTAAATATGTATCTACAAGAAATATACTGGAGATGAAAGTTATTATGTAGTAAAATCCAATTTAAGGGAACAAGCCTTTGGCTCAATCTACTTGTTGGTCACCACCGAGCTATGTTAGCCTATGGGAGGTTCTGCTCACCCAAACCTCCCATCAGCCTGAGAAGCTGGGGTACTCTCTTGAAGGCGGAGTAATGAATCAACCAGCTGTAGCCTTTTTTTGTGCTCTCTCTTGCTGATACCCCACTTCACCCTGCTACACTGGTTAGGGGATCCTACTTTTCCAATGGAGCTCCCAATGGAGCTACAAATGTTGCAACCGTCTTAACCAGCCTGAAGTGTAGTCCTATGCATATCTACTCAGAACTTGGTCTCGCTGAGTTCAGTAGGGATTAAGCCCAATTAAATGGGCATAGAGATATAGCCTAAACTGAATGCAAAGTAAATCGACAAAGAGCAGATTCAATTTGATTAAATATCGAAATATCATACTGTTTCCATTTGTATTCAAAATGTAACTCTCTGTTAGCCTAGAGGAAGGGAACACAAGAATTCTTTGAAGAGTCAGATCGTTCCTGTTTATGTACTGTAACCTGCCAATGTGGATCAGGGTAAACAAGCATTATCAAAGACACGTTAAGATAATACAATTGCTGGCTGCTATTTGAGAAGGAACATTTGTATTCAGCGCTGTACACTTATATTTTAATGCTTTAATTATTAATTGTAAGCTGCCAGAAGAATTGTAAATGGTAATGGAAAAATACGGCTAACAATTAAACAAATAAACATTATATAAGTAAAATGTTGTGACTATAGAACAAATATGTTTTGGGTGATAACTGTGCAGAATATTTGCCTTATGTCATCTTTTGCACTTATTACAGTATTGTATTTATCTGAAGCATCAGCTCTGGGCAGTATCTGGCCCACCTGGTTGATCTTGAAAAAAATAAAAATGTTTTCATCTGATTAGTACTTGGTTGGGAGACCACCTTGGGATATCAGTTCATGTGGGAAAATGAAAAAAACATCCTCAAAGAAGACAGTGCAAATCACTTCTGTTGCCAAAAAACAAAAAAACAAAAAAACAAAAACAGCACAGACATGACATGACCATGTATTTGTCAGGAGTCAAGCTTAACTCAATGGAAAATCTATCTTATTTACCTAAAAGAAGACTAGTTTTTCCTCCCAAGAATTTACTTTAAAATGGGAGACTCATCTTGCTGTAAATATGGTAATGGAGGCAGATTCAGCCTTTCCAAAAAGAAAACAACATGTTGGGATAGTTCAGGTAGAACATATGGATTTATAAAGCTAAATGTAAGGGTAGTGGTTACAGTAGTGGATTAAGCCTTAGAAGATCCAGTTCATGAATTTGACTGACTAAACTTGGGCTCCTCCCTCTAGAACTTGGGCTCCTCCCTCTATCTTGACAGATCCCACAGGGTTGCTGGGACCATAATGGTGGACAAGTATAGTCTTCTGATCTCAGCTCTAGAAATGCAAGATAAAAATAAAATAATGCATTTTTAAAACTACAGTTTGTTTGCAGTTTGCAGTTTGCAGTTATTGTGAACATTGCAATATTTTTTCCAGATCTGGAACACCAAAGAAAAAGAACAAACCACCTGCTTCTCTTCCCCAAGGCTGGTTTTGACTACCAATGAACTTTGCACATTCTTTGGCCCAAATCTTTGGCCTGATAAAACTAGATTTAGACAGACTTTGTTTATACAGTCTGAACCATTGGTTCTCAACGGAGGCGGTACCGCCCCCCGGGGGGCGGTGAGAGGATGCTGAGGGGCGGTGAACTTGTTTTGGGCGGTAGGGGGGCGGTGGGCATGTTTTGGGCAGTAAAGGGGCGATGAGCATGTTTTGGCATTCAAACTTAATTTTAAAACTCCCAAAAAAATTTATTAAATTGATTATCCGGTTTACACCATTTGTACCAGCAATAAAACGAACTTACACGACGGCTGCCCTCACGCACTTCTAAGAATGGTGAGACAAATTTGTATTCTAGGTAGGATGATCTTGAAGAACTCAACACTACAATTCTTCTCTGATCCCAACCAGCACAGCGCATGCGTCAGCTGTTTTCCCGTGCAATTAATCGCAGCACGTGTGTCAGCTGTCTTCCTGCACGATTAATTGCAGTGCGTGCGTTGAGCGTCCTTTCAATGTGAATGTTTGATTTGACCCGTGTTTCTTGAGTTGCTTTTCATTCGCTTCATTTTTTTTGCATTAGTCATTTTAATTTTAATAAAAGGAATGCAATTACCTTCCAGGGCAAAAGTATCGAGTTAAATCGAACAAATTTGGTGTGTAAGTCTACTGAAAAAAATTACTTAAAATTTTTGTCTTTTATAATTCAGTAACTCCCCCCACCAAAGGGTGGTGTTTAAAAATTTTCCGCTCCTTAGGGGGACGGCAGCTTCAAAAAGGTTGAGAATCACTGGTCTAAACCATCCCACAAAGACCTTCAAGAATTGCATAATGTATATCTTTTGTAATGCATCCATATACTATATACTCACACTCAGAATTGAGTTTAAGATTGCCTACAGGGAGTGAACAAATTTATCCAAAAAAGTGTATAAGTTACAATAAAAGTTCATTTCTGTCAAGACCAGATGGTTTCCTGCAGACTTAATGGGCACATGAATGTAGTTTTCTTGGCAGCCACATAGAAGTTGTTTGCCACTGCATTGTAGGCTGTTTTCCCTCCTTCCTTCCTTCCTTCCTTCCTTCCTTCCTTCCTTCCTTCCTTCCTTCCTTCCTTCCTTCCTTCCTTCCTTCCTTCCTTCCTTCCTTTCTTTTTTCAACTTCTCAATCCAGCTTTTAGCCCTGTCATTTCCTGGTGATCCCCATCTAACCAGATCCAGTCCTCCTTAGTTTTTCATGGTCAGCCAAGGTAACCTAGATGCTGCCATCTAGCAGGGTGTAAACATTAGGAATAGTTAAAATAAAATAAAATAAAATAAAATAAAACAAGCAAACAGAATAAGGGCCTACTTTAAATTTTTAAGTTCCTCAAAACTTCAAAACCAACAAATTAAAATGTGTTTACAAGAAGTGTTGTGCATTGGTACTTAAGGGAAGAGAAGTATAAATGGGCTGTCTTTGGTTTGCTCCATTTTTCATTTTTCCTCTCTTGTTAATTTTGTCCCATTTTTAAATGTTTTGTATTCCTGTTTTTTAAAAATATGAAAATGTATACATGCATTTCTCTGGATAAATACATGGTACACACTTTTTGCATAATGTAATTCATGTTTATGCAAATTATTATAAATTTAAAAAATGAGTTAATATTAGATATGCATTGTGCAGGAACAGGAAAAATATATTGAAATTTGCAATGTTCAAAGTCTTTACACAATTCTTTTTATCTTACACCACTCTGTCAGTTATTAGCTGTCAGTTATTACTATCAGAAATTGCTGTTACGTACTGGTGTAATTAAGAGGGATATTCCTAGTTTTATATAAGGTTTTCTTTGTGAGTGTAGGTGTGTGTAAAAATACTTCAACCAGTAAGTAAACTTTTCATCTTAAAGCCTTATTATAAACATCTTGGTGTGAAAAAGCAGTCATAGAAGCATTAAAAATTTGCAGTACATGTAACTGTCATGTATATATTTTTGTGTTCACTTTTCCATAATAAACTTTTTAAAAGGAGTTTACATTGTAAAACCTGGAAAAATGAAGACATTCATGTATAATTGTATTCCAATTCCAGTATTACAGGAAGTATGAACTGAGTAAGTTCATATCAAAATGAAGCTCAAAGATATGTCCAAGTAGAACACCTTAACTACAATGTCATATATGTTCTCTTTTTCTCCAAACCCAATTTATGGATCATTCTCAAATACATAAAATGAGAATGGATGGGTTCTAGAAGAGACAATGGTCATGAGAGACATTCTGTGGGCGTTCAGATGAAAAATAGGAGTTTTGACAATGTATTCTGAACAGTTGTCATGTACATTGGGCCTTTTCCAGACAACTGGTATTTCTGTCTCCCAATCTACTTTAAAATACACCAGGACTGATCCAGACATATGAACTATTTTCACATCCTTAAGGTCATCAGGAACTATGAGGATGGGCATGTTCATATATCTGTAGGTCTAGAAATAACTTTTGCCAATCAATGCATTCCTTTTCTGGCCAATAGAACAGCACAGAGAATTATTAACAAATTGGCGCTCAATTACTGGCCAATGCCCTGTTTATCCCTTCAGATCTGGGTTTAAGCACACATCTCTCCTCTGTTTTCTCAAAAGTAACAGAGAATGGCACTTCCCATCCACTGATACTATGCCTGAGCACAGGGGTATATTAAAATTGCTTGTATATTATTAAACCCTGGCTACTATATAATTTCATCAACAAAGGGCTCAACTCACACCACTACCAAGTCTCAAACTTTGTCTGGAAAAAACCCTAGTCATGATGGGTCAGGGACTCTGAACACTAACCATTGTGAAATATCAGTGGGATGATATTGCCCTCAAGTTCAGCTTGTTGGGCTCCAAAATGACAATGATGAGACAAAGAACTGTGAACTGGAAAGATCTGATCCAGCAGCTCTTTTTAGGTTACAGAACCAGACCTGCTATTATCCATTGCCAATAGCTTTTATGAGAAACTTGGATTTTGACCATAATTGATGCTATTGCTTGCAGGGGGAAACAGAATTTTTTTAAGTTCAGTGAATTTCTGCCCTCCCCCCCCCCCCCCAGCTTTTCCACAGTTCTAAACACTGGCACACAATGCCTGCAGGAAGAGATAGAAATAGACAGTCTGTTATGCTTTTTTTTTAAAAAAATGATAAACCAAACAACATAAGTATTCAGCAACTAGTTGAGTTCTGTAAAGGTATTGTTATCACAATTGGAAAGGATATGCTCCTTCCCATAAGGCAATTGCATCCTTGCATGGACATATATCCTCATAAGGCACAATGGAGATTTCTGTCCCCCTACTTCTCCATAGTATACATGCATACAGAAATACTTAATTCTGTCAACCTTTGGAGGGGCGAGGAGGAACACAGTGTACCCCCTATCCTCTTTATCATCAAGCTCCAAAGATTGATAGGAAAGGATGCAGGAAAACAGATGCAGTTTATATTGGGAAGGGTGTAAAATTGCTCGGAAGGGCAGGGGGGGATGTAGCCCTACTAACATCCCATTCAATGCCATGACAACACAGTTTGTGGGGCAGTGCGGTGATCTCCATGTCCATGATGGATATGGGGGCCTTAATGCACCACAGGAAAATCCAGCTTCTCTGCTCTGGGAGTGCCGCTGATTGTTGTCATTTCAGTACTTCATGAGATAGAGAACATGTACAGTATTGTAATGAGACCAATATCGAAAGTGAGAAGGGCTATGAATAAGTCATTTTTTCATGCCTAGGGAGACATTAAAGATGAAACCTATGGGGAAAATGTGTTCACTTCAGATTACCTCAACCAACAGCCACTCTCCTTTTGTCGGTCAAGATGCACATCTTCCTTCCGGAGTCTGCATATCTTGGCTAAGGAAAGGGGTAGCTAAAGGAAAGGCATTCTCTGGGAGAGGCAGAGTCAATGCCTGAATGCATTTGCCACCAGAAGAGTAATAGGCGTCTGTGATGCTCAGGGAGGGAGAGGTCAAATAGCAATATGTCAACACTACACCTGCAGGGAAATAACATTCTGTGCTTATGTATAAATGCAGGCACACCTGTTCACACATGTAAGTCTGTTTGAAAATGATTAGTCTACAATTGGTTGCAAAATGAAACAGATTGGCCCTATACAGAAACATACTTTTCAGAGACATTGATCCAAAACTCGGTTAGCCTTTGTCTATGACAGCACTTTATAAGCAGAATTATTTATATACAGTGTTACAGAGCTACCGGCCTACTCTACCAGCCTATCAAGCAGGCAGGATAAGTTGTTTCTATCATTTTTAACAGATTCAAAGAGTTTCCATTGCCATTTCACATGCAAGAATTGTGTTTACTGATTATTCCTAGGTTGGATTTCTGTACTCACGAAGACATATGCTACAAGTAACCCTGCTGAGATACCAAATGCTTTTCATCATTGATAAGGTTTGCTCACTAAAGTTAGGAGCTTTATTTCAGTGCAATCCTTTTATCAGTATATCCAAGACATCTAATTTAATTTCCAGTTATAACTGAAACTCTCCTAATAAATTTCATTATTGTGTGTGTATGCATGTGTGTGTGTGTATGAATTGGTAGAATCAGAAGAGCCTCATGAGGCATATGTGTGCTTGGTGCAACACAGAATGTTGAGAGTGTGTGTGGGAAAGAAGTGATAATGGAATAAGGTAGTCCCTGGGTCAAGAATGCCCAGTTTACAGACGACCCATAGTTAAGAACAGAGCCTACAGTAGCAAAATTCAAGTTAAATATACAATGGTTCAAGTTAAATACACAATGGTTTGAGTTACACAATTATTACACAAGTAATACACATATTACATAAGTATTACACAATACTACTTATACAGTATTATACAATGATACTGTTCCAGCTTACATACATATTAGACTTAAGGGGACCTGGGGAATGGAACTCGTTCTTAAACTGGGGACTACCTGTACTCTATACTGCATATTTCATTGTTGACCAACTTCCTCCTTTGAATGTTATTATGCAGGATTGGTAGCCCCACACAGGGTCTTCCACTGTAATAGATAAAGTTGTAGATGCGTGCAGTTTAAAGGGATATTAAATCTATCACATCGTATTATCCAGGAAAATCTTCATAATATCTCTGGGATTTTACCACAGGATTTACTTGATTGAACGTATACAGCATTTGGCTTTGCAATTTTTACACCAAGTTATGAATAGCCCCATCAGGAGACTATCTTAAAATGGTAAATGTTGATGATTTAATGGCTTGCAAATCCATTATTTGGCATTGCCTGAAATCTATTTGTATTTCAGAACAAATTCAAATCCCAAGAAAATGTTATATCCCAAGAAAATGCCATTAAGGTCCCAAAGTGAGCTTAATGTATTACAAGAGAAATAATTAGTATCAAACATGTAGATTGTACTGAAGCATGACAAATACATTTGGTGCAAGCTGAATGAATAAGCAAAGTTTATTTTAATTAGAAAGAATAGCATTTTGAGCAAGATGGGGGGAAACAGTACGATTTGCTTTTGTTTATACCCATCTTTAAAAAAATCAATTAAAAATTTGCTTAAAAAAAGGGGAAGCCCAGAACTATATGGTATTTTTCATTGTTGTCTCAAGCTACAAACATCAATTCACTCTAACAAAGTTTTGACAGTTCATTACCAGCATGACATTTAATATATTAGCACCCTTTCCTTTCTACTAACTGAAGTATCCTTGTAGCAATCTATTGCAACCTACTATGATCTTTAATTGTGTCATTCTCAAGATCAAAAAAATCAGATCCTGGCAAACAGTAATATTGTCCTGAGATGGATGAACCATGTGACACAATATTATTTGCTACATTTATGTATTACCTACAGACCCCCTTATTCCTTCTATCAAGTATCCAAATACCTATGGCAATAACTGCAAATAGGAAAGGCAAGAGAATCGTAGATTACTTTCTTCTCAGATGCCAAAACATGTATAATAGACGGGGTCACTCCAAGTACAGACCCAACTCTTTTTCAGCTGTCTTTGGGCTTCTTACATCTTTTCTTCTAGCTTGCTTCTTCTGACCCTTCTTCCTCTTTTTCTGCAGCAGCCACTATCAGCAAGCCACAATGACAGCCTCAGGGCTGACAGCCTCCCCCTTCTGAAGTATTTCTATCTTTTCTTTAAAGGATGTGGCCTCTCCCCTTACTTTTTCTCTAAAGTAAGGGATTGCAGGACATGCCATTTGTGAGAGACAGACTCAGGCGGCCTGCTGATCCTGGCCAACCTCTCACAACAGCAACGCATTCAGTAAGAAATAAAGACATTTATGGACTTGTCAATACTGTTTTCTTGCAGCAATATGTTCCTGCTTTGATAGTTTATTATG
This sequence comes from Python bivittatus, assembly GCF_059951505.1. NCBI lineage: Eukaryota > Metazoa > Chordata > Lepidosauria > Squamata > Pythonidae > Python > Python bivittatus. Next base: position 9,709,929 of record NW_028277058.1, on the reverse strand, counting down.
ATGATGTAAGCAATTAAAGCTATTGGTAAGCTTCCCTCATACGTCAGTATACGCTATAACTACTGACCCTGCTGATAGCAAGGAAAGAATATCCACTGGCAGAGTTGAGAATTGGAGGCAGAGGGATGGAAAGCCACCATTTAAACCCAGTTTCATCCATAAAAGTACTTGCATCTTTATCTTTGCTGAATGCCTTCCCTTCTTCTGATTTATATTGGCTGCTTTTTCCTTTTATTGTGAGGTTACATCTTCACTGTAGCTGCAGTTAGACAAGCTGTTTCTGCTATTTTATTCAGAGCCACCACTGGGGGAAAAAAAAAAAAGAGATGGAGGATTTCATGGGGTTCCTCAGGCAGTGTAAACAGTGCAGAGGCGTCTGTGCCAAAAGCCGTGCCAGTGGAGAATATAAACAGTTTTTTGGACCTAAACACAGTGAAGTTTAGCCATGGCTAAACTCTTCCAGATTGATTAATAGTGGTCTCTTTCATATTTTTACTTGACAGTTGTGCCATCTACACAGACTCTCACACAAAACAATCCTGATTAAAATTGGATAGAAGAGGCTTTGTGGGAATTTGTTCCCCATTACACTACAGGGTACCAAAAATTGACACTGCAGTGCAGGGGAACCTTCTGGACATTTATGAGGTAAAAAGAGCCCTTTATAGGTTCATCTGCATAGTCTTTTAATGTGTATAACACTCTTTAATGTATATAACCCCTTGTCCCCAATTTTTTGATGATTAACATTTAAAATCTCCTCTTCAGTCTGGATACTCTAAAGTGATATCTTACCTTAAGAACTTTCTCCTTCTTTTTGCCTTTTAAAATTTCCCTATATTATCTTATTCATGCATCCCATTCATTAGATGCATTTATACTGTCGGGGTCAGCTGAATGCTATGGTGGTAAGTGCGATTATAGCATCAAAGAACATTGGTCAAAATGTCCACGGGCAGTGGGTATTTCTAGCAGTAAAATATCTCCAGGGTTTACTTTTCAGAGTATAGTTAAACCTCTCTCTGACAGCCACCTTAGTTTCACTATGAGTGACAACGTGATGTGCAAAGTAATCCTCTAGTAATTTCTTCAGAAGGTTGCTTGAAAATTCTTTACCTGCATAATTTGGGAGGTACATGCCCTATTTGGGAAATATTCTGAAAGGTGGCCCTCTCTCCAACTTGTCAGATAAAAAGAAAGCCCAGAACTTCTATCTTGGATAAAATAAACTTTTTTTTCTGTAGGTTTTTTTTTTCTTGGAACATTTTGAAATATCTGTGAGATGAGCCTGCCATTGCTGATCTAAGCTGGACATTTTTATTTCCTTGCAGGTTTATGAAAGATATAACCCTCTTGCCCCACAATCCAGATCTTGATCTGTTTGCTGGACAGCTTATGATAAAAAGCTGGTATTTTCTGTCCTCTTAAAATATGGAATTCCCAGCCTCACAATTCCCTACATTACCAGGTCTGAAATAAATGTTCCTTATAATTTTTCTTACTCCAACATATTGAAAGACTGTGAGCAAATTATCATATCTCAACTTGAAAATATAATTTTATTCATAATGGAAATATACAGAGTTCAGAAGTGCATTTCTATCTCATCAGATGCAAACCCCATCATCATCATCATCATCATGAGGAAGAGGAGGAGTGTTGTGGCACACCACTTTATACCTTTCCGGCCAGTCTGTATCCCACAAACCAGGGCTGTAATCACAAACAGGCCAGTATTCTCTTGAGTTAGAGCACTATAGATCACAGAGAAAATAGCACGGTCTCCTTGATAGAATGGAATCACAGCCACATTCCAGATCAGAAAAATCATCAGATCACAGTAACGGTCATTACAGTAATATATATGTGGCTTCCTTTGAACTGTTCACCTTCTAGGCATCATTAATTCAGAGATTGCAAAATATAAATCAAATCCTTTAAGGTGACGTCCAGGCACTTATTTACATAACAAGCAATAAAGGCCAATAATTTATTTGCTAGAAGTCCTTTGCAGGGATCTAAAGGGGGGACATTCACCATTTCACAGGCTAATTTATTGCTTCTGTTCCCCATCAGCTGTGCCAGAATTGCAACCCTACTTATGACAATAGCAGCTCAGCCTGAAGAAACCATTTTCTTCATCAAAACTCTGACAATAGCTTTTATCGTAGTTTGTTAGCAATGATTGCTCTTTCAACAGAGATGGTATTATGGTAAGCAGTGAGAAACACAGCATCGAATGCTCCAGGAGCTGGAGGGTATCTCCAATGATAGAAAAAGGATTTGTAAAATCTTTAAGCTCCTCTTTTGGAAAGGCTGAAAATAGAGCTTGCTCACTTCTGATCATTTTTTTTTTTTTTTTTTAGTGCTTGCTGGAGGGTTGGAGGGTTTTGTGTGTGTGTGTGTGTTTCCAGTTAAACTTTGCAAAAATCTGTGTCTTTAACTTTCAAAAGGCCAAAAGGGGGGTGGGGGGGAACAGCCAGTAGTGTTAAAAGTTTTTTTTTCTTTTGCATTAGTGCTAGGGTGCACACATATGTTTCCAGCTCAATTTATGTTTCTTTAATTATCAGAAAGGAAAAGAAAAAAGAAAAGCAATCTGTAGCTTTAAAAGTATTCTTTTTCCTGCATTAAGGGCAGTGTGTGTGTTTCCAGTTAACCTTTGAAAAAGTACAGGTAGTCCTTGGTTTACAATGGCAATTGGGACTGGAATTGCCATTGCTACGTGATGTGGTTGTAAAACATGATGTCACATGTCCTAGCCACTTAACAATAGTAGTTCTGGCAGTCCCAGCTGCCATCATTAAGTGAGACCTCACGTGACTGCAACTTCTGACTTCTTGCCAGCTTTCCCATTGACTTTGCCTGTGGGAAGCCAGCAGGGAACATCAGAAATTGTGATCAGATATCCACACCTCACCGCAACATCAAAATTGCGAGCCGGGTGCCAAGTGTCCAGATTGTAATCACATGACTGCGGGGATACTACAACATCTGGAACTCCAAGAACTAGTCATAACTCCCACTCGTTCAGCACTGTCATAAGTTTGAATGGTTGCTGAACGAGTGGTCATTAAACAAGGACCATCTGTATATGCTTTGAACTTTCAGAAAAGCAGGCTGTAGTTTAAAAAGTTCTTTTTCTTGCACTTAAAGTGATGGTTTTACAAAACTCAGCAAAAACAAAACATTAGCAGGGCTTAATTTATTTCCAAAGCAGACAAAATAGACTTTCTCCAAATAGAGCTTTTTAATATAGTCAGGCCCTAAATTTACCAGAGATCAATGCAATCAAGTGGAGGGTTATGTTAATTATTAACTTTAGGTCTGGCAACAGTATTTCCTGATGGGACTAAGTAACATGTCATAGCTGGTAGGGTTTGTGACTTGGTGACATCTGCACTATGTGGGTTTACATTGTTCACTTTGATTACATCATTGATTAAAACTACTATAAGCTTATATTATAAGTTGGTATAACTTTTTTTTTTTTTTGGTGGTGGTGTCAAGTGACTCCTGGTGACTGCCTGAACTAGTCCCTTGTCAGGTTCAGCCCAAAGAACTCCAAGAGACAATGCAAGTACAGTTCTGTTGCACTTATTAGCTTCAACCTCCAGACAGAAATCTCCCCAGACTGAACTCTAGTTCCCAAGCCAGCCAGCCACAACACTGTGAATTCCTTAGGGAGGTGCCAGCCTCATCTTCTTGAACTTCCCACACTCCTGTTGGGGGCTAAGAACACACTTATCTCCCTGAGCCTGGCCTTCATAAGTCCATTCCATGACATCCCTGCAGTTTTCTTGCAAGATTTTGGAAGTGGTTTGCCATTGCCTTCTTCTTAGGGCTAAGAGAGAGTGACTGGCCCAAGGTCATCGAGCTGGTTTTGTGCTTAACAGTCTCCTGGTTTCTAGTCCAGTGCCTTAACCACTTCAGCAGCCTGGCTGTCCGTGCACTCTAACTGCTAAGGTGAAAAAGTACATTCCATTTTGGACAGCATGGATAATGTCATTCTGCTTTCTTCTTTTTCAGCCCCCTTGGAACAACCTGCCTAGTGGGCAAGTGATAGCCAATGCAGATCTTTCAGTATATACTTCATATCATCTTCATAACTTTGAATGAACTAGCCAACTGTCTACTGCATTTTGCACCAACTGCAATTTCAGAATACTTTTCGAGGGTACCCTTCCATTAAGAATGCTACAGTAGTCATGATGAATGGTCACCAAAGCATGGATAACTGGTGTGGGAAGAATCACAGTCAGTAGTCTAGCCATAACTATATGCAGATATGCTCCTTGCCACAGCCACCACCTATAAATCTAGTCAAGGAGCACTCTTAAACTGTGATCTTGCTTTTTCTGGAAAACTGAAAATAAACTTAACCTCAATCCCAGAGTCCCCAGGAGTTGAACTCAAGTGGACTTTATCCACCTATTCCATCATAAAGATTTTTAAAATGTGCATTATAATAATAGAATTGTTGATCCCTCAGTGTTAATAAAATCTACAAATGAAGTGCATTGACCATTCCTATTACCGGGGAGAAAACTGTACAGCAGTAATCCGGCTCATTATCTTACCACTGAATGTTTTTCTCTTATGACTTATCATAATTAATATTCCCTGGTGTTTTTCCATGCATGAACGCAAATGCACTTGATTAGAATTAATATAAATTATATATTATGAAGCATAATTACCTGCATAATTTGTTTCTAACTACAGAAATGAAATCACATCACTGTACTCCTGTCACATAGATTGCCCACAATATTCATATTCATTTGGAAGTCGAGAAAAACAATTATGTCATATGCGTACACACACACACAAACACACACATACACACACACACCAATAAGATTAAATCTTCATGATCATTATTGTGAGGTTTATACAGAAAGAATTCATGCAGGCAACAATCCTATAAGCCTTGTTCAGTTTAGTGGGGCATATTTTTTTTTTCATAATATATTTCTTGCATGTAGAAAGAAAAAAATGAAAAAAGAAGAAAAAGCTCATCACATAAACACATTCATTTCATATTAAATAATCAGTAACACTTAAGTTGGTCAATTTAAAAAAAGATCATTATGCATAGACATTAATATCTATTATTTCTAAACTGTCTTCCAAATAGGGCTCCCAGTAGAATGCTTATTTAAATAAAGAGAGGTGAGGTCTTCTGTCCAGTGTATAACTGATGCAAGAGATGTGTCAGTGATGGATTCTGACTCCTCTCTGAAAAAGTTCTGAAAAAGATGTGTCCCCCTCTAGAAGTTCAAATCCTAGGATAGATTCGTATTAGTTTAGCCTGTAGTTTAGTAATTGTGTTAAATCACCTAAGTGGGGACAGCACATCTATTGCAGATAGCCATCAGGACACTTGTCCTACATCACAGAGCTGTCACAGTGTCCTTTCGGCCTTGTAGGGTTATCCCTCTTTGAATCCATAAAGCCCACAGTATCTATTCCTCTTGTTAGTTTCCAAATGGCTGATATAGAACATGGACAACTTTGAAAACTGATGAATCTTCTCATTGTGAAATAACTTTCCTATTCAATAGGGAGCCACTGTGGCATTTGACCACATCCTATATTTTGATCTTTGTAAGTGGAGAGGCCTTGGCTTGAATCAGGAATCTCTGAACACCAACAAAACATACTCTCCCACTGGCCTAACATTCCTTCCCCAGTTAATTCAAAATTAATTTTGTATTTTCTTCTGTGCAAACATTCAGAATTCCTTGCTTTATGAATTTGCAGCATCCCTTTATAGCTCAAGCAGATGTTTTAAAAATGGCTTTTTTGTTTAATTAACAATGGCTTTGAAGTCTTCCCCTGTTTCTGACAAATCCACTTCAGCAGATATTTTTTCCCTTGCCATTATTATTATATTGTCCTCCTAGTTGCTATTGTTACTAAAATCCATACTCCTGAAAGTCTCTGGAAAAAAAGAGGCATTTTTCATTAATGGATTAAGAGTATTAAGGAGAAAATGGTTGGAACTTGCAGAGTACAACAACTCCATGTTAAGTGACCTCATGGGAAAAAAATCCTTAGGGAGCACCCTTTGTTCACTGTTCCCTGGCAACCGGACAGTCTTGGAGGCCATTTATGTTTGTATTGCCTCATGAAAGGTTCTAGAAGAAAAGAAGGAAACAGCAGCAAACATCTCCTATCAGCCCTTTCCCTCTTCTTTTCCCTACTGCACAATGTGTGAAATGCTGTGTTAAACTTCTCCAGCATCCTGAATGCTTTCCCCCCACTCCTTTAAGCCTGAAGATATATTCTGTTTACATGAAAACCAGCCAGCTATATGTACTGTATTACATTAAGGAACTCTTAAACATTTTCTACATTAAATCTGATTTATACTTGTGAAAAGATTGAAAAATTATTCCATCTATTTCTCAATTACTGTTTTATTTTAAGGTAAATATTTTTTCAAAGATTGTATTTATGTTCAGAGAAATTATAAAACTAACAGAAGGAAGGACAGATGTAGGAATGGCCCAGCATGATCTCCAAGCAATTCAGATAGGATGAAAATTCCAAAATGAAGCTCAATTTGGTGCAACCCCCCCTGCCAGAATATACATGAATGTTAGATATAATTGTATAAGGGAAAGTAGAAGATAGTAATCAATGGGAAATTAAGGTGAGAAGTCATAATCCCATAGGAAAGTGAAGGAAGCACATAAGGGACTGTAGGGAATATCCCAAGTGAAAATGCAACTATTTTCATTCAACACAGAGCTTTAGCTGATAATTGTTAAGCTCTAGCTCTTTCACTTTAAGACATAAACATTCCAAAATGCCTTGCAGTAAAAACATGACAATACAAATGGCCAAAGATGACAATGATTAGGAATAGTGTACCCTTTATGGACTTGCTGACAATGAATAAAAATGAACTGATGATTTCTGAATTTATTGATTAAAAAGAAGGGAATTACATTATGTAATTGGGGAGGGTGGAAGTAGAACTAACTATGTTTGTAACTGCTGCAAAGAAGATCAGGATTTCTTTAAATATGTCTTTCTTCTTTCCTTTCTTTCTCTTTCTTTGCTCACTTTATCTTCCACTTTTCTATCTTTTCTATTTTTTCCTCTTATATTCTTTTTACCAATTTCTCTTTTACTTTTTTGTAGCTTTTAACTTGGAGATTATATATATATATATATATATATATATATATATATATATATATATATATTAATTGGAATGGAGTATGGAAACCTGGAATAATGGAACAGGCACTGAGCACCAGATCCATAGAAGCAGGGGTCTACCACATTAGACAGGACCCAAGGTGCAGATTGTGCAAAGAGGCCTCAGAGACAGTCCAACATATAGTGGCAGGGTGTAAAATGCAGGCAGGAATAGCATACACTGAACAGCACAACCAAGTGCCTGGCATTGCGTACAGGAACATCTGCACAGCATATGGGCTAGACCCTCCCAAGTCTAGATGGGAGATTCCACAGAAGGTCATGGAGAATAACAGGGCTAAGATCCTGTGGATTTCCAGATCCAGACGGATAGGCAGGTACTGGCCAATCAGCCAGACATCATGGTAGTAGACAAGGACCAGAAGACAGCGGTGGTGATAGATGTAGCAATGCCAAGTGACAGCAACATCAGGAAGAAGGAGTATGAGAAGCTGGAGAAGTACCAGGGTCTGAAGGAGGAACTAGACAGGATGTGGAGAGTAAAGGCCAAAGTGGTCCCCATGCTGGTAGGAGCACTCGGGGCGGTGACTCCTAAGCTGGAAGAGTGGCTCCAACAGATCCCAGGAACAACATCAGAGTTCTCTGTCCAGAAGAGTGCAGTGCTAGGAACGGCTAAGATACTGCGCAGAACCCTCAAACTCCCAGGCCTCTGGTAGAGGACCCAAGATTGAGGAAGACACAGACCACCCATGGGGGTGAGAGGGGAATTTTTGTCTGTCTGTCTGTCTGTCTGTCTGTCTGTCTGTCTGTCTGTCTATCTATCTATCTATCTATCTATCTATCTATCTATCTATCTATCTATCTATCTATCTGGTGTTGGTGACACTTTTTTCTTATGGCCAGTGCTTTTCCAGTGCTTTAATCTAATATTGCTACATTTTCTCCTTTGGGTTCACAAAAACAAAAAATTACAGCTTCTACCACTGTCCATTTTCACATTTGAGTCAGTTTAAATACACACTAGCTGTGTTCATTTATAAGCAGGATGGGAATATTTCAACACACTATGCATTTGGAATAAAATATAAAAATCAGTGAAGAATGTCCATGCCCTTGAGCACTTAATATACTGCCTTTCATTTTTACCTGCTTGACCTTCTGCCTTGCAAGTTAATTCCCAGAACTACTGCATCTGGAAGGTGATGGTTTCAGGAAACTTACTTCAGAACAGTGCAAATCAATTTATTGATAGTATAACAAAAAATCTTGGTTTTGGATATAGGAATGATAATGCAACATCCATACAAACAATGTGCATTTCAGAGATGGAAATGCAAAACCTGGAAATTAGATATGAATTCAGACTTCAGAACTTCCTCAATCCATATTTCATATTACATGTACCAGTAAGATGGCTTACTTTTGTGCACTGTTCAGAAATCTGTCATGGCTAATAGTCTAAGAAACTAATTAATATATGATTGATATCTTGAGTTTATTTACTAGAATACTGTACTTTGTGCTGATAATGGATGTAAAAAAGTGCATTAATTTCAATTGGAGGAAAATGGAACAATTCATTGCACCACAGTATTAATTTCAATCCAAGGATTACCACCATTTCCCCCATCCATGTGAACCTATAGTCTTTAAAACCATGGCTTTGTACATGAAAAAACAACAGCATTGCCATGGAGCAGTGGCCCCTGAAAATTTAAAGAACAGACCAAATATTGGAGAAAAAAAATCTCTTATCAATAAGATACAGTACACCAAACCTTCATGCCTATATATAGCAGAGAGTTGAAATGTCATATTCCATTTCTATCTTTTTTCTATAGATTCCAGGATGATTACACAGAAAGCCAGCAAGATACCCTCAGCTTTGGAATGAATGCAAATTCTCAGTTGAGAAGATTAGATATAGATACAGACACACACACACACACACATATATATTCATTCATTCATTCATTCATTCTGGTGCACAAGTCTGGACCAAAACACACAGGTTTTGTCTGGGTATGGACATGATGCATAGATCTGAAACACATGTTGGATCCAGGCAGAGACCTGAAAGATGCATGTTCTGGGCAAAGATGCTCCAAGTTGGGAGAGAGTGGAGAAAAGGCAAGACTACTGGTAGGGCACAAAGCAATGAATATGGGGACATAAGGAAAAGGAGAATACTTAGAAGAATGGGGAAAAGTGGGAAGGCCTGTTGATGTCCTTAAATTCAAGTACAGCATTATCATGAGGTACAGGAAAGGAAGGCAGCAGGAAAATTGGCATGTAGAATAACTGTATAGTATAGTAGCCTGCAGGTGGTCTGCAAAAATATTCTGAAGTGCTGCACTTAGAAACTTCCCCAGATAATCAGGAACTACATGGATCCTTGAACAAGGAGAATACTTCAGCATGTACAACAAAATGACAGTGAATGGGCAGAAATCCTATTTTAACAGATTCAGGCAATGAAAGGATTAAAGAAAAAACTGCTCTGTCAGTCGAAATAAATGGACAGAAACATCTGACGTCTGTGAAAATCAAATACCAAAGAACCAATCAGGAGTGGAAAGATTCGTCTCTAAGCTGGACTTTAAAAAAGAAGGACAGTTCCATTTTTATCTTTTGACTTTTACTTCTTTTTTTGCAGAGGAGGAATGGGGGCATCTCTTCTTGGGCTGGTTGAAGGCCAGGTAAGGAATGGCCAGCTGAAAAGTGGGGCTGTAGATGCAGGAAAAGAAGAGCAGCCTAGGGAACAGTGTACCTAGATGTGAATTAGAATTTTGGTTTTATTTTAGGAAAAAATGAATAGTGGTGTCTTTTTTATATTCTGTTCTGTATTTGTTCTATATCAATGTTTTCCAAACTTGGCAACTTTAAGATGTGTGGAATTCAACTCCCAGAATTCCCCAGCCAGCATGCTGGCTGGGAATTCTGAGAGTTGAATTCCACACATCTTAAAGTTGCTAAGTTTGGAAAACACTGTTTTATATGAATGTCTGGGTTGGATGTATTGCTGGTTGAATGAACAACAGCTAGGATAGTCCCTTTAAAGATAATTGCTATTTTCTTTTTTTCTACCTCTGTCCTTTTGTTTCAACTTCCCTTTAGTTCTTTAACCTTGATATACATAATCATGATTCAAATCCTTACTAAATCAAGAACTGTCATCCTGAAAGGATATCAGCCTTAACATGTGATTCTTTCTACTTGGTTTGATCTATAAGAGGAAGGAAAAGAAGTCACTATTTCACTTACACTTGAGTAATAATGCCAGAGAGGATTTCTTGGGGGGGGGGGGAATGGCTAATGGCCAAGTCTGAATAGGTTATCCCAGGCAGAGTGGGATGGGCTTGGAGAACCCTTTGTGGGAGTCAAAGAAGTTAACCCATCATATCCCATGGTGTAGGTGGTTGTCCTATTAGGCAAGCATCTAAAGAATTCTCTGTTTAGAGCTATCCTTTCAACATGAGAAAGAGAAAAAGCCAACAGTCAGGAGATATTAAGACTGGGGTGGCGCTGTTGCCTTTGATATATTCTTTGAATGTGTGAGAATAATATCTTTAGTCCTGTTGAAATCAATGTAATAAGTTCATTCAAATATCTTGTAGTTCAGGACCTTTGAATTTGCCCATTTTTCTTTTCTTTTTAAGGAAAGGAGTAAATATTTCCTTCCTTCCTTCCTTCCTTCCTTCCTTCCTTCCTTCCTTCCTTCCTTCCTTCCTTCCTTCCTTCCTTCCTTCCTTCCTTCATCTTTGACAGCCAGAAAGAATTTAATAACCTGCAGCTATTTGTTGTCTCAAAGTCAGAAAATAAAGTGGCATGGTAAATTTATAAGCATGGCTTATACAGAATGTTTAGAGGCTAAGAATAATATAAAACATAATTTCAGCCCTTTCTTCAAGATGAGTAAGTAGCTTTGCAAATATAAGTATTATTAGCTTTTCATAAGCAGCTAATCTGTCATTGCAAATCTAATTTTCATACATCACTTTGTGAAAAATTGCTCTGTTAAAATAGTTTGCACTGAAGATCTACTATGACATTGTAAATATAAGTTAGGAATTACATTCAACTTATAACCTCTGTTGTTTTAAAAAGACATTTCAACTTTTTATAAGAGATTTGAGCCAGAGGGAATATAGTAAAAGGTTGATCCTCCTGTTCTGACAGAATTTGTAGTGGGTTTTCAGCAGACTGCCTGAATAAAAGTGTTTGTTTCATTAGGAAGTCCAAATAAATGGACTGACGTCCGTGAAAGTCAAATACCAAACAATCAATCTGTCCCTGATCAGTTGCACCCCTCAAGTTTCTATTTAATAAGTATTCCTTCTGTTCTTTATTTATGTCAGTATGTAGTTAGATTTGATTGACTGTTAACATCTTAATGCCATTATGATAATCAGCTGATCACTAACTGGTTGAGATGAATGTAGTATACAGAAAATAATAATGTTGAATCAAAAGTTCTACCTCTCTCCGAATTTTCACAGGATTGTTTGAAGATGAGGTGTTCTCTTTCTGACCCCTATTTTTAAAAGTGCCTACTGGTTGAGGTTATTAGACCTTTCTGCCATTACTGGATTTCCAGGCAATGCTTCTTTCTATGCCAGGTCTCCATCAAAGTTATACTGTGTGATACAGAATTGCTTCTCTGGTGATCTGGCACAGAAGGTGAAAACATAGCATAAGATTTGGAAGGGAATAGAGACTCATCAGCTGAGAATAGTAGCTGGTAGCAACCATTTTAATGGTGCATATAATAATCATGGTTATGTGTTGTTTTGGATTTGGTGACCTAGAAATTCAATAAACAAACAAATCATAAGTTTCTGCATTTCTAAGCCTCTTCTTTGAAATACCCAGTTTTGTCCATCTTTCCCGATCATTAGAGATGCTTCCTTCTCAATCTTTCCACCATTATGTCCGACAGGAGCTCAGGTGAAAATATTACCAAGTTCCAAATGTAGTTGAGATTCCAACCTCAAGAGCTCAGTGTGATGTCAAGATTGACTCTGTAGCCTTTTTTTGTCTATCATTCTTTGTTTGTGAAATTGCTAATTTCAGGTCATTTCCTTTTGCCTTTCTTCCCAGGCACATATACATGGAGCACTTGCTCACTGATATTTCTCCTGGTAAGAAGTTGTTAGGTAGACTTTGCCTGTCTCTGTAAGGTATATCAATAAATAAATGTCTTTCCATTATAATGATAAAACCTGATTCACTAATCATTTCTCAGGTTGGATTTCCTTTCTCAGGATCTCTCTCTCTCTCTCTCTCTCTCTCTCTCTCTCTCTCTCTCTCTCTCCCACACACACACACAGAACGCTCCCATCCCCAACAACATTAAAATTGGTTAAATACTGTGTCCTTACTTCTGAGTAAACATGTTTATGATTGCAGGATCAGATCTATTTTGCATTCTAACCTTAGCTAAACTAAGAATGCATACATGAGTCATCCGCAAATTCTTGCTCTGAAATCAGTGAGTTGTACTTTATCTCCTTTCTGACTAAGAAAAAGTCTGCGTTTATTGGCAGAATCCAGGCAGAATGTTCCAATTAGAACTAGCAGAGCGAAAAAAGTAGACATGCAAAGACCCTCCTGGCCTTCCAGGAAGTGCTTAAGACCTGGCTGGGAGTAGGGAAGTTAGTGGAGCCCGTGTGGCTTATTATTGTTGCTGAGGAATTACCCTTAGCTGCCACTTTTTGCTCTGATTATACACTGTTTTGTTGCTTTTTGTTTATGCTGTTGTTTATTTATAGTTTGCCACCTAGAGTTGCTTTGATGAGAAGATGTGATAGATAGTCTGAGCGGGAAAGATTCTGGAATGGAGCTTCAAGGTTGTCAGGAGTGGGGGAGAGACTTTCCAAGGGAAGCACTTCCTCAGCCCACAACAAGACTGTGGGAAAACGAAGAGGATGAGGGTGGCTCCTCCCTAGAGCCTCACAGAGTATATTCTATAGTAGCTGTAGATAAGTTTAGTCTGGCAATATTCTGTCTAATAGGCAATAGTCAATAAGGGAACTGTACTGAACTGGAGGGCCTCGTTGTGGTTCTTGGGCTGAACCTGACAGAAGGGCCACTATATAAACAAGCCAACAATCAAACTATAGTATACAGCTGCCTGAGAAATGTAGTCCTTATATATCTAGAAGGTTCTAGGTTGGGAATGCTGTAGCAGACAGTGGTGATATCAATGGTACGATTTGGTTTAACACAATTTCATTTCCGCATAAAGTGGTCTGAATAGAGAGGGAATTACTATACATGCATGGGGAGATCACACTGGATGATTATGATGAAAGATGTAATGTTCCTTTTGGGCTATAGCTGAAATTGGAAAATATTAGGATTGGCTCCAACTCAGGACAATGGTGGATTTTGACAATTTAGGATAGCTTTTTACTCATTGGAGATGGAGCAGATGACTTTAACCTGCTATGAATATGATTCAAACTCTGGGCAACATTCAGTACCTGATTTATTGGCCTGGATGTCAGCATTATGCCATCATTGTGTCAGGTGCATCAAAAAAAGCAGAAAACAAAATTGTTTGGTCAGTTGTATAAACAAGCTTTTTGAGGAAGGAGAGGGAATATGAATTCAGTGACCAACAGGCTTGTCCTGCACCTCAACTCCCAGTGATTCTTTCAGTGAGACCACCACTGGGTGTCCAATGACAGCATCTAGGACTTGTGATGAGATGATGAAAACTAAGCCTTCTAGGCTTTAATTAGGTGGTGCAGGGTTGGTTGGAGAGACCATGAATGAGTGGGACATACATAATGCAACAGCAAGAGCATAGGATTACTGCTGGGCTGCAGTTGTTTTTGCAGGTAAAAGAACTGAAGAAAGAAATGAAGTGGATACTGGTTGGGCTCTTTTAATGTTATATAGAGAATTTTCCTATATAAAATATTTGGTTTTTCTAAATCATGCTCCAGAACCTAGACTGGTCTGGAATTGTGAAAGAAAAGACACCGATTAGAAGATTGCTGAATTAGAATTTAAATTCATCCAATACAGTTTCACGTGGAAGAAAAATATAGCTGCTACTTATTTTTGTTTTTTTGTGGTAAGGTCTGTAACACAGGGGCAGAATTTATGTGCATAAGACCCCTAATCCAGTCTCTGGCAGCATAACTAAACAACAATGTTAAATATTCCATACCTAATGAGAGAGATTTGTGTTTGAGGCCCTAGAGAGCTGTTGTCAGTCAGAATAGACAGGATTGAGCTAGATGGACAAATGGGCTGACCTGAAAGAAGGCAGATTTCTCTGTTTCTATGTGGCTGATGATCCCTGAATGGATAATGCTGCTTGCTTAAACTAACCCAGCTATCATTGTTATTGTTTCACTATTCACATTTATGGATCTGTACTCATCTCAAATATTAGAGCAGTGGATGGTTAATTTTAGCTAGTTTTCACAGAGAAGGAGGATGTAAAGGCAATGCTTTTGCTAACCATCTTTACTTGTTCAGGTATTAATAGTACAATAACCCCTTATTGCTACTGTACCTGTGTTTGCATGTATCTCTATAAATTCATTCATCCTTCCATAATAAATGTGTTGAGTGCTTATTATGTAATTCACTTTTCACATGTTGCTTCAAACCATATGTAACAGTTTCCATAACAAAATTATGTTATCATACATTCATGATACTTAGTTATACATCTCAGTCTTTGGCCAGATAAGCAATGCTGTTGAGATTCTGCCTTGATATTTGGAAGCTGTGGAGATTTGGTTGGAGGACAACAGGCTCAGACTCAACCCCAGCAAGACTAGTGGCTATAGATTTGGGATTCACAGAGTCTCCATCTTTGGTTCTGCATGGGGTCACTTTGCCTCAAACAGACCTGATGTATAATTTGCAGTTCTCCTAGACTCATGGCTCCTCCTTGAAGAGCAGGTAGAAGCTGTGACTTGGAAAATCTTTGCATAAATCCATTTTGTATGGCAATTGGATTCAATCTTGTACTAGTAGGCACTATTCATGGTCACTCTTGCCTTGGTCACCTCTTATCTAGAGGTGCAATGTGGTCTGTATGGGGCTGCCCTTGAAGACCACTAAGAAACTGTAGCTGGTTCAGAAAGTAGCAGCAGAAGTAGATATTGGCATACCTTAATATGACCATGTAACACTACTGCTTCCTATGGTGCACTGGTGAGATGGAGGGAGGGAGGAAGGGGGAGGGAGAGAGGAAGGAAGGAAGGATTTCTGCCAGATTCCCACTAGCAGAGTCAATGGGGAAGCTGGCAGCAGGTCATAAGCTGGTCACATTCCCACTGCTTTTTTGCCCTTGGTCATTCTGTTTCTCTGTTTAGGTAAAGAAGTATCTCCAAAATGATGACCCAATGGGTCATGGGTTGTCTAGTTTATACTAGAACTCTGAAGTCATACATTCAAAATGATATCGACTTGGTATTATAGGCCCAAGCTACATAGTATTCATCCAGCTCCATACTGATCTTGAAGAATAGTTCAAAAATAGCAGAATTAAAAGAAATTAAATATAGATTGTCTATACTATCTATATTTAAATGTGATGTCCACCTAATCTGGCCAAGAATTCTTAAATCTGTCTTCCTTCTGCTGATGCTGCTTAAATGAAGAACTTATGTCTGCCAAGCTCTTATTTGCATTTCTACAAATCTTTAGGGCTTGGTTAACTCCATGATTTGCGGGGGGGGGGGGGGGGGGAGACTGCTTGTTTACATGGATAATTTAAACAACCTGGTGCCCCCACAATCACAGAAAATCAAGATGCAGGTCTCTAAAGAATATTGGAAAAGAGAATTATAGTCTACAATTACTTTAAGTGGATAATTAGGATTAAGTTTGTATCATGGGGTGGAAAAGAACAAGGGAAGCAATCTTTCTTAGTCTTTAGAGTTAAAATATTCTAGTCCTTGCATTGCAATGGTGTTGAAAGTAGGCAGTATTTTTCAGTAGCAGCTGTTTTAGTTCCTAACATCTGTGGTATTGACAGTAAGCGTACACAGGAGAGCTTCTATGATAGCACTTAACATTGAGAATATTTTGAACATTTTACAGATATGGTATGCTGAAATACTCATTTCAATAAAATGGCTGGAATATTATATTGGGCTAAGTGTAAACCTTGCATTCAGATCTTCACTCAGCTTCCTGGAGACAACTTGGAGAATCACTATTTAGCAGCCTCACGTATTTCTCAATGTTGGATAGTAAATGGAATGGGAACTGTAAAGCACTTTCTATGTGGAAAAAAATGTGATAGATGTGACTGATATAGCAACATGCACATTATAATCAGTCACAAGTCATTGATGGAAAATGGTATACTTAGAATAAGCATTGTCTGATCTCTCTCTCTCTCTCTCTCTCATTTGTTTGTTTGTCATATGAATCATCAAATTTAAGTTCAGCGGCAGGAACCCATATCAAAAAACTCTACTTGATAAAGTGACCCACAAATGGATTAGATGCATGATCTCTTCTGATGGATTCAATCTGAACATCTGCATGGTAGGGATTTTCAGGGTTCACCTTTTCTTTGAAAGCTAGCCAGAGTTGTCAATCACTTGGAACCTTTTCAGAGAACATTTACCTAAATTTATTTGCAGACTTCCTTGCAGCAAAAGATTGATTTATCCTTATGCAACGTCACTGGAGTAAATACTGAGCAAGAAGGAAGTAGGAGAATATGGGCCAATGATTTGTTGAGTTGTAAATGTTAAACTATGGGTCTCAGGGGATAACATTAGAGAAATTTGGAAGTTCTGTCTGTGATAGCTGATGTCATCAATTCATTCATGCTAAACATGGTTTTATTTTATTCTCAACAATTGACAGATATATATGTGAGAAGCCTCCCAGTAACCAATTATTCAGATTTCTTTTGTGGGGTTGTCAGCTATACAGATTCTGCCCCACCAGGCTTCTTAAAAGATTATTTTAATAAAATAATTAGGAAATTGGCATGCTACAAAGCAAAACACAAGCCACTAGTATTTTAATTGTTTGTAGCAGTGCCTTTGAGCCCCACAAATGTCTTGCTGAGATGGTTGAGAGCACCCAGAGGGCCAGTTTGCTTTTTGGTCAATTGATGTTTTTCTGATTGGCAGTGCCCACATGGCAGCTATTTTGTGAACTGGCAAGGCTCCTATGGCAGCCATTTTATGAGTGTACCCACCACATGCTCTCAATATTCTAAATGTGCCTCTGATCCAAAACGGTTCCCCACCATGGTTTACAGCTTAGAAAGATGTCACACAAATGGTTTTAAGAGCTCCTTAGCAATCTTGGCAGATGAAGTGCTTGCAGGACAAGAGTAGAAATATCTCACAAGCTTCTGTATGACAGAACAATGATTTTTTTTAGAAATACAAACTTTTCCTAGATGATATGAAATAAGGCAAGCAGGAAGAAAAAAGTAAAATGATGCATGTCCTATCTAATCCTCTTATAAATTTACTTTAATACTTATCATCCTCCGCTATCACTGCATGTCTTAACTGAATCCAGAATATATTAAAGAGGTCTCCAATAACAATAAAAATGAAGTACAATTGAGATATGTGTTGATTCACAGTTATACCAGTATATATTAATCCACTCCTTGAGAATGAAAACTGCTTTTGTAAACCCTTGCAACTATTTTCTAATCTACTGCCTTTGGGGGATGATTGGTATGTCTTTATTTAGGTATGCAGGTTGTTTTATTATTTTGATTAAAATGTATGTTTTCTATAAGTTTCACTGAAATAAGGAAGCATTTAAAAAGGGAGGAAAAATTAGGCTTTTGATGATTTAATCACAAATATTTGTTTTCAATCAGTGTGTTTCTTAACAGCAAGAAGCAGCATGTACCAGCAGGAGAGTAGTTCAGGCAACAGAAGAAGCAAAAAGCATTGGATTAAAAACTGGGGGCATCCCTGGGCCAAATCCATATCACCAAGTCTCTGAATTTAGCCTATCAGGTTCTCCCTATTCAACATTCCTCACTATGGTCTTGGTCATCTGCCCAATATTTATCAAACTTTGTCTCAGTGTTTATATTCTGGCTTCATTCTGTTCTACTTCTAACCTTCCTGTAACCCACAATAGTAACTCACTTGTGGGTCCTGATACTATTTCTGGCTACCAGAATCCCTTCGGGGGTCACTATCAAAATTCAGAGACATAATTTATTGTCTACTTTTGACAACAAACAGATTTTTTTAAAAAATAAGTTTAATATATTGGGGAAATGATTTTTTGTAGGGGACTTGAAGATGGATCATTTGGCCCATCCCCTGCCAACCATACAGAGGTAATATTTATCCATTGGGAGTAAAAAATGTTGCCCCTCCCCTTGTAAGAGCTGTTCACTATATCTGCAGTCGTTCAGTGTTTCATAGCTTTTGGTATTATTCATTCCTTTCTTTAGAGTTCTCATTGCTTTCTATAACTTTTTTGAAGTCCTTTTAAATCTCAGTATTGCTGATGCAGCTTCATACTTTTTTAACATACTCAGCAAATACTAGAATGATTCAAATACATTTATGATTTCATCCATGAAACATTATCATTTGGTTCTTCTTAGTCTTCCCTATAATAAAAAAAGAACTGCAGAAAAAAGACCCCAAAAATGGATGGGATTTGGTTTGATCACTAAACAGAGCTAGACATTCTAGAAAGTGAAGTTAAATGGGTCCTAGGAGATATTGGTCACAACAAAGGTGCAAGAGCTGATGAAATACCAGCCAAACAGTTAAAGCCTTGTGAGATGATGCAGTTAAAGTGTTCCTTGTGGTTTGTAAGCAGGTATGGAAAACACATCAGTGGCCAAGGGACAGGAAACAATTAATTTATATTCCAGTTCCAAAAAAGGCACTGCTAAGTAATGCTCACTCTATCCAACAGCTGCTTTTATCTCTCATGATAGTACAATAATATTCAAGATTTTGCAATCCAAACTTCAGCTATACATGCAACGGCAACTGCCAGGTATACAACCCAGATTCAGAAGAAGCAGAGCCACCTGAGATCACATTGCTAGGCATCAGTGGATAATAAAAGGCAAAGCAGTGCCAAAAAAAATATCTATTTTTGCTGTATTGATTGTACAAAATATTTTGACTATGTAGATCACAACATATTGTCGTTAGCCCTTAAATACAAGGCCACCATATCTGCCATTTGAAGAATGTGCATGATGACCAGGAAGTGACAATCAGAATAGCGAAATGCTTTAAAATTGAGAAACAAATACACCAAGGCTGATCAACTGTACGTAGAGTTGCTGCCTGCATATTTCTAGTAGGGAGTTCTACTTCTCTTGCTACTATGCTCAGTGAATTTCCAGTTAACGGTGATGATATTGTTACTTGGGAAAGCAGGTTCTAGGATAAGAAGTTCTTAGGAAGCATCAGGCTTATTGTCAGTGGGACTTGAAATGGACTAATCACACATTATCAGGACAGTTGATAGTATGGATACCACCAGAAATAGGTGGAGAGGGTGTTTTGATGTTTTTTTCATAATTACTGACTAGTAAATTATCTTCTCAATTATGCCATCAAAGATTTTTAAAGATACAGGAAAAAATGCCTTGGGATAAGTTTTGACTCAAGGGAGAGGCAATTTAGGTTCTATGGGTACTGATGTATCTGTGCAAATTTTTGCCATACATCCGTTTAATTGTTTTGGATTCTATTCATTAAACATGAATGGATAATTGGGAAAGCAGACATGCTGCAAAGCAAAATATCAGCTCCAACATAAACTTTATTTATACCAAAAATTCTAAACCTCACATAGGTCCTTTAGACATTCTCAGAAAATATAAACTAGGGTACCTTCTGTCCAGTATTTTGTTTGGAAATAAGCCCACTTGCTCAGAAAAAAAAAGACAATCTGGTAAATACATATTTGTGACTCACTAATCCCACTGGAGTGTACTACTTGATCTATTCTTGAGAGCATTCAAGACGTGCTCTCAAAATTCCAAATGTGCCCCCTAATCTCAAACACTTGCCTAATCTCACTGTAGAAACCCTGTAGTGAGTTATTGTTTCACTTTCTCAAGCCAGTTCAAGGAATCTGAAACCAGTTGGATTTGAATTGATTGAGACATCTAGGATACTTTAAATCAAAAGGGGCTTAATGTCACATTCTTCAAATTAAGGAATCAATCTTTGAACATTCTTCTTTCTCTCTCACTCTCAAAGAAAAAAATCCAGTAAATGAGAACATTTACTGGTATCGTGTTAATATATATAGTATGTTTATATATTTGTAGAGTATTCTCATTGCTTTTCAGAAGAATTCTCTTTCAGATATGTGTGTATGTGTGTGTAAGAGAGAGAGACTGGTAATTAGGCTGCAGCTGTGCAGAGATGTGTGCTAAGGAATCAAAACAGTTCATTTTAATGGGAGTATAAGTGGAAAACAAAATGAAATTATGTTGAAACATCATCTATTTGACATTAAAGAGCATTTTCAGCCATGCACTTTGGCACTTGTTTTATTTATGTTTGTACTGAAACCATTTAATTTCTAAATACATAAACTTTTATGCCTTATTTTAATGCTATGGTAATGTCTGGAGGTAATGTTTCAATACCTCAATACTGTTGAAAGTCAGAATTATTTCTGACCTTCATTTCTATCCTCCAAACTCACTTAGGCAGCCCACACACTTCTGCTGAATGGCTCCTACTGACATATAACTCTGTTCTTACTGTGATTTAATTACAAACACCTTTACAGTTGTAATCATTATCTCATACTGTATTATAAAAATAAGGCTAAAACAGCTTCTGTAAAGCCATTGTGCTAGAGTCTTTTTACATTCCAAATATTTGCAATGCTTGTGGTAGTGATTGTGGAATTAGATTTTCCTATACTTACTATTTACAGTTGGCTGGGAGTTCTTTGAAATCGAATTTATCTTTTTTTTTTTTTTTGAGCTTTTAAATAGCTACACTACATACTTTCTGAAACAATGAGTATTGGATATGAATACTGTACTATTTAGATAGCAAGTATTAATAAGGAATCATCCTATCAGATGATATTTCTTTTAATTCCATCTCTTTCATGTTGTTTCTTTTCTTCCAACCTCTTCCAACATCCATTTCTGGACATGCCCAATAAGTCAGGACCTGTTTGTTATGAGTTTTAGCCCTCACACCTTTCTCTATGAAAATGTTTCTCACAAGAATGACCACTTCTAAAAACACAAAGATACTGCTTTATCAAAATCGTTTAGCTCATAGTAATTCCCAACAGGATCTTTAACTTCCCAACAGTGTAAAACTTCCCCCAGTGTAAAATCGGAAAGACCCTTTAATAGGTCAAATATTCACTCCTAAAGGGGTGGAGCTAATTAGATTACAGGTAATGGCTGTCAAGAGTGGGACTGAGGTCAAATATTAGACAAAATAGAAAATTAAGAGTGAACAGAAGATATGGTGGAAAGAAGGGTTCGTTACTTTTTCTCCTAATTTGGATGATTTTCAGAACCTTGGCCAAGAGTGTTAAACAAACAGATCAGGAGTTTTAGAGCTTTGACTCGTCTTTATGACTTTCAAAACAATGCATTTAAATCTGGACTGTGCACCAAGGAAACAGATGACTGTCCTTTGGAACGTTCTGTATGGGAATGATAATGCAAAACCTTACTGCATAGATCAGCTCAATTAGGCATTAGAGCCCCTTCAGTGGAAACTATTTTTTGCAACATTAAACAGTTTACAGTCTTCTGGAATGTGTTAATAACTAAATGGAATCATGGATTCTAGAGCAGCAGTAGAGGTTACAGGACTTACTTTGCCCTTGTTTCATAAATAAACTCAGAAAGATTGTGACTGGGACAACTTCCTACTGCTGTCTTAACTATGGAGGACCTCAGCCAGAAGGACTCATTGGGAGCTCTCCAAGATGTTGTCTCTTGCTGTTCTCTTCATAGAAGTTTTCTACTTGGATTTGCCTTTATTTCGACTGACTTTTCTTTGCCTAGATCAGTGTTGTCCAAACTTGGCCACTTTAAGATGAGTGGACTTCAACTCCCAGAATTCCCCAGCCAGCATGGCTGGCTGGGGAATTCTGGGAGTTGAAGTCCACTCTTCTTAAAGTGGCCAAGTTTGGACAACACTGGCCTAGATGAATGTCACTGAAAGCTGCAAACAGTATAAAAGGGTACTATATTCAACTGTATGAAATTCTTTGTTAAAATTACTTTTAGATCACATTTCATTCTTGTGGATAGTAAGGAACTGTACAGTGACTAAATTGAGACCAGGTTAATTTTAAAAAAATAAAACAAAACCTCTTATACTTTTCAAGACAACCCAATTTAAACCACAAAATGGATAAATAAATATAAACAGTTTGAACTGATACCAAAAAGTTTATACTAATAGCATCAGTTGTACTACTAGCATTAGTTGTACCACTGTAGCAGGTATGATCATATTTACTTATTTATTTTATTTATTGAACAATAATTTGCACAAAGAGAAAAATAGCTAAACAATGAATCTATACACACAGTTCCCTACTTATGAACGGGTTACATTCTGAGAGGCTGTTTGTACATTCATTTTGTTCGTAAGTCCAACAATAAAAAAAAATCATGCACAGGTCACACCTTACATAAGCGGCAGCGTTGATGTAGGCACTTGCGGCAATGGCGTAGGCTTGTCCTCTGTGCTTTCTTCCACCTTCCTGAAGAAGTGGTCCAGTGAACTTTGGGTGGTGGTCTTCCTCTTCTCCTCATAAATGATGCTGTAGCGCTGGATTGCATCATGGACAGCAACAAATGTGGTGAAGCACTCCATGTTAGGGTCCTGCATCTCAAGGGTGATAGTGCTTTCTCAATTAAGCTGAACCTCTCTGCCATCAACTTGGTCTGGAACTCTATTTTTTTCAATATCTCCATATTCATGAGCATCGTAATGCTTCTTCACGCTACCCCCTTCCCCTTCAGGACTCTTTCGCTTAATTGCAGACATTTGCAGTCTGCAATTTGCAGTCACCACACACCAAACACAACCAACCATGCAAGAAGTCAGGACTGGAAGTCGGAACCGGAAGTCCGGAGATGGCTAGCATGCTTTCTCCCAACTTCCAGCCCAACTTCCAGTTCCAACTTCTGGGTCCATCTTGTTCGTTTCGGTCAAAGTTCGCCACTTGAAAGTTTGTATGTAGGGGGCCTTCTGTAATGTTATAAGGACTAATACAAAAAATAAATTAGATAAAAAGTAAAAGGCACCATTAAGAAAAAAGTCCAAAAGTTGTTCATAATTTCCATATACTATAAGAGTTGACAAAGTTACACCTGTAATATGATTAACATGAGTTTACTCTGCCTAAACTTGATAAAAGTGTGATTCTTGCCTCTGGAAGTTCATAATTCTAAATTATCAGAATTGTTTTGTAATAAAACAACTGAGAACGCTTTTTAAATCCACAAATCAATTGTTAAATTTTCAACAAATTTCCAGTGTTTGAACAGTAATTAGTTTTGTTGCCAAAGTAAATAGTCTATCAGCTCCTTGTCTTTAATTGGAACATTGGACAGGATAAATAGATGCAACAAGCCTAGCTCTGAAAAGCATCTGACTCTTTCTTTTATACCAATTTAATGTCACTAAAAATTTTGCCCTGGAAGGATACTATGGTAATATGAGGTTCTCCAGATGTTGCTGAAAAATAACTCCCTATATTTCTCATATTACGCATTCTGGGGATATATTTCATCAACATCTAGAGAATCCCAAGTTCCCAGTCCTTATCTACAGTATGAAGAGAGAAATCCTTAATATAGTGCACTGTAAAGAAATCTCTCCCCATTGTTGCCATATAATGGTCTTTTCATAATCAGAGTTAAGAGATAAGAATCTCAGCTGGAGATCTTAAGGTGGTTGTATAAAAAGCCTGTCCATCATATATTTCTGTCCCAATCGACTTTTGAATTTGGTTCTGAAGAAGATGCTATACACCAAAAGCAGGCCCAGGATGATAGGGTGGAGGAAGAAGTGGGAAGAATTCCACAGGCCATATAACTGGATGGAGTTTATAGTCTATGTATGGGGGTTGACCTAAGGGTCCTGTTGGAAGAAGCAAAGAGGAAGCCTATTTCATGAACACAGACATATATGAGGAAGTCTTGAGCTTAATTACATTATCAAAGATTTAATGGCCAAAAAAAAAAAAAAAAAAGAACACCCTGGACCAAAAAACCTAAACTAACAGATTTTTTTTAAAAAAATCCACAATTTGGATTTTAATCTAAATGGAAGTGCAGAAAACAGAAACTTATTAAAAGAGTTAATGTTCTTCTGGACTTTTTTTTTATTTTACATCTCATATTACTTGAGGCTGTTGTATTTATTTTGTGCCTTGCTATAATCCTTTTGTGGTTTACTGTGGAACTGTAAGCATGTCTCTACTTTCACAGTCCCATAAATATGTTCAAATACCAAAGGCACTTTTCATTTTAAGTGAAATGAATACTGTGTCCCACTGGAAGCCATTAGATAGCCTCCGTTGTGCACAAAAGTGAAAGTCTGTTGTATTTTTGAAATGTAAAGCACTTTTCTCAATGGAGGAATTTATCTTGTAGAGCATTCTTTAAAACATTGGCATTATAAAGTTTAAGAAACCTTATCTTTCTTCTGTTTCTTAGAAAAATGAAATGGTTAGAACTGGTATCTTGATGATACGTGTTATTTTAGATGAGGTAGTAGTTAAAGTGTTGGAGTGACACTGCAGCAATTCAGATTCAACTCCCCCCTTAGCCATGGAAGCTGGCTGGATGACTTGGGGCCAGTCATTCTCTCTCAGTCCAACCTCCCTCACAGAGTTGATGTTGTGGGATAAAAATAGGAAGAAGGAATGCTATACATGCTACCTTGAGCTCCTGGATGAAATGTATTAGATATAAATCTAATAACTAGATGAATCAATAAAGGTAATATCATTTATTGTATTTGTATTGTACCCAATTACAATCATTCTTGCTTTAAAAAAACCCATAACATTCTTACTTGGCTTGGCACCAGTATGATTCAATTTGCACAATGCTGTAAATGGATGAGGAGGAGAACTTTTGGTTTTTCTTTTAACATATGGCTCCTTTGCAGAACCAAATTGATCATGGGTGTGCCATGAATTGCACAACATTTGACTAGACCATGGAAGTAGAACTCCATGTTCTACTATTCCAACCCAGACCCTCTGGCTTTACCCCAGGATGTACATTACATTGATACTAAAATGGATGTCTTTTAGGCAAGAATAGCACATATATCCTTCCATTTGTATACATTCTTCCTGGAAACACACACACCCACATACACACACACACACACACAGAGTGTGAGGCTACATCTGCAGGCTGAAATTTAGGCATCTATGAACAATGGTTTGAGAGGTGTTAGTTTGATACAACTGAAATCAAGAGGACTGACTCCCAAATGATGCACTTAAAGCAATTTTTTTCAGATCTGAAAAAAAAAATTAACCAAAGTTGGACCTTCTTAGTATTTGGATGGCACAACATCAGGAATATAAATGTTATATGCTAGACAGGAAAGTAAAAAAATGTATCCTGGAGCAAGGTTATGGCAAACCATTTCCATATTGTGATATATATATATATATATAGAGAGAGAGAGAGAGAGGGAGAGAGACAGAGAGAGAGAGAGACATATATACATACATACATACATACACACACAGTATATATATACACACACATACAGATATACAGACACACACATACACATACAGACACGCACATATATATACTGTATGCATATATATATATATACAGACACACACATACACACATATATATATACTGTGTGTGTATATAAATATACTGTATACACACACACGTGTGTGTGTGTATATACACACATATACATACACACCCTCACACAGTGTGTGTGTGTGTGTATGTGTGTGTGTGTGTGTATACATACATACATACATACATACATATCCATACAGTCACTAGGAGTTGAGTTTAACTCAAAGGAAACTTTACCTTAATGCATTTACAAGTGAGTGGCAATCTGAGATGCTCAAGCTGGCCAGCAAAGCATTTTTAAGTGGTATGCATGTTAGTATAGAGGTCCTTACGCACATAGCAGTGACTGGAGTCCAAATGCAGAGGTACCATTTGAAAAGGTCAAGAGAGGAATATTTTCCTGCCGTTCCAGAAAAAAAAAAAAGTTTCATTGCATTACATGTCTACATTAAACCTGCCATTTCATTTTTAATATTCCAGGGTTTTGATGAGGCAGAAACTGATTTCTACTAATGCTGTGTCAAACATTTCTTCTACATTTTTTTCTGTACCATTCTCACTAAGTTTGACTCAGAAAATTTGCTTTCATTTTTACTTTTCAAAGGAGATATTTCAGAAGTCATTCCATGACTAGGGACTTATTTTAATGACTCTGTGAATGTCTTGACTTTCATTGTGCATTATAGACTTAGCTTTCTAGCGAATCTGTTACCTTCCTGGCTGCTCTTATTTCATCATGGAAGACATCACCTTTATGGAAGACATCATGAAAGAACTTCTCCATGAACCTTTTCCAGTTCAAAAATATTGAGCATAAGCTTATGTGAAATTTGACAAACAGATGTGTGCCCTGGAGGCAATCTGATTCTTTTTGCCAAAGCAAAGCATTAACAGTTTGCCTCAATATAGCATTTTTCATTGCTTTCACAATTTCTTGTATCTTCTAACTCCATCCCTTGAAAAAGTTTGTAGAGCTGCAAAGATGCTGTGCCTGTGCAAAAGTCTCTTCCAGCTTGTACAAGTGCTGCTGGAGAATATTGTGGGGTTACACTCTCCTCAGCTTTCTCCACTAATTACTTGTGAAAACTAGCAGACAACACTGAGGAAAGTGTAACCCCACAACTCTTCTCAGTCTTTTTCAGAAAGAGAGTTCTGTGCAGTGCTGTGCTGTGGGAGGCCACAAAGCAGGTCAGGGTCACTTCAATTTAATCTAAGTAGTGAGATGTCCATGCTGATTCAGTAAGCACCTTTGAGGAAATCCTCCACTCAGATATTCAAAGATACCTTCAAAGAGCTGTATGGCCCTGTTGGATTGGTCAAGAGGATACAAAGTGATAGAGGGACATATAAAGGGTAGCAATTACACTAGCATGACCATTACCTTGCAACCATACCAAAGCTCAGAAGCACGACCATAAATAAATGAATGAATGAATGAATGAATGAATGAATGAATGAATGAATAAATAAATAATTTTTTTGCAGGGTTTTTTTTCCCCATAAGAAACTGGAGGATTGATTTTGCTCCAGTCTCAATACAAGCCCATGCCTATGTAGCAACCTTCTCAAATTGCAATTCCTAACAGGTCCTCATGTTAAGAACCAATAATTTAATAGTAGTAGCTCAAACAATAGAAACCATTACACTTTTGCCCAGGGCAGCATTTATAACTCAGTTCACCACAGGAAGCAGGAAATGAATGGAGGCTTGTAAGTCACAGACATAGAGAGAGTGAATTTCTGTGCCGTATCTTATGAAAAGAGCCATTTCTTGCTGAAAAGGTCAAGGAAATGATCAAGGGAAGAAGCAAATATTGACTAAGTAGCTCACATTTGATGTAAATGTCACAAACAGGTATGAGACAAAGACACATGTGTCCAATCAGCTTCTGACAATGTTTCTGGACACATTTTTATTGTCTACCATATGAATAATCAAACAGCTCTTCATATTAAGATTTTGCATTGTACATGATGTCCCAGCTCACTTCTGAGGAACAGCTTTAACAGGTAGAATAGATGAGGGAAAAGAAACCTATTCTGAAGCCTAAATGACCTCTTGGAGACAAGTGAAATTTCTAGATGCCAGAGGCATTAATAAAGACTGTTGGACATGACATTTCTTGAAGATGAATAGTTCTAGAATCTCATTAAACTTCAGAAAATATTGTATATCAAAACAAGAGGTGATACTGTGACTGGAAAAAACAAACAGCACAACTCTATAACAAAATTATCTGACATAAGTTGATGTTAGAAGGGAGGCCTTGACAGAATCACAAAGGGAAGGGGAGTGACAGCACTGGCAGTGGAGACCTAACAGTTTAGAATTGCTCTTTAGAACATTTGGTCTTTGCTGTTTCATTACAGCTGGGTTGGTCAAAGACCAGAAGCATCTGTAGAATCAGAGGCTTTTGTCAAAATGTGAAACAGCATCACAACAGCATGACACAAGCTTTACCCCTTTCTTACATTCATGCAACAACATGATACATGGACAGAATGAGTAGATCTTACAACATAGTGCAGGACTATTTTTATTATCAACCATCCTTGCCTCTCTTTGTGGATACTTCTGACTCAAATCAAAGTAATATTAATTAGTAAAAAAATCATACTACTGATAAGTTTGCAGAGGAAATGCATAAATTTTATTGAATTCTTTAGCAGTATCACAGTTATTTAACTTTTTTTTTTTTAGTATTTCAAACTTTCAGGGCTAAAAATAAATTGTGAAAAGTCAAAAATCTTTTGTCTGCATATATCTCTTGTTACTGAATTAACAGTTCAAAAACGGCTGGATTTTGCAATGAAATTTTCAAATGTTAGTCACACAGAAATTCAATTCACTACGTAGACATATGCCAAGGAAAAATATATTGAATTAACTGCAGATTAATTCCCTGTTACAAATTTAGTGGTAATCCCATTGGGATTAAAATGTTTTAGATTCAATTAAGATTTTAGTTTGAAACAGAGAAATATAGAAGTCTGTTGAACATCAATACAAAAGAAGGAATCACATAGATCCCTTATATCTTTTGAATATCGAAGTCTGTCTAGGACAGTGTTTCTTCAATTTTTTTCTCTCAGCACCCTTCCCACTTTTAAAAATTATGGAAGATCACAAAAGAGCTTTTGTTTGTATGGGTTATGTTTATCGATATTTACCATATTAAAAATTAAAATCGATGCATTTGCTGCTGCTACTACTTCTCATGATTGTTTGATGGGTTTTTAATATTGTATTATTTTTCAACTTAGGTTGGCTAATAATTTTGATTTTGGAGACTCCTGAGAGGGTCTTGGGGGCCCCCCAGGAGTCCTGGGACCACATATTAAGAAACACTGGTCTAGGAAAATACTGAACAGAGGTTTCATAATTTTATGAATTGATATTACTGACTAAATCTGATAATTCTACTGGATCAAAAATCATATGGGGGAAGATATAAATGCAAAATTGATTTTTTTTGCAGGGGGGAATAGGCTTTGGATCAACTCCAAGCTAAGTCCATCAGTGCACAAATTAAGAAAAATACTTCAATATCATTAAGACAGCACTTTTCACAACATATATTATATAAAATAAATGTTCCTCATCTGCTGAATGTTAGAGGAAGTATGCCACATGGAAACTTTGACTTATATGTGTCTCCATTGCCCATGGATCAATTTTTTTAGTCTGTAGGTTTGCAGGTTAGCATAGGTTCTAGGACATTATATATTTTTTTCAGGAATGCTACTTTCATTTTCTAGATTCGGATAGCTACAGTGTAGAGAATTGTATCAGCTAAGAAATTTGCTCATAAATTGATCAAAGAACTATAAAACAGGACAGTTTTGTGGATATATATGAGTATGACATCCTTTTAGTTCATATGCATATAGGACATTTATGTATAATCATATCTCAGTTACCAATTAATGGTTCTTCTCTG
Source organism: Python bivittatus (assembly GCF_059951505.1). Lineage (NCBI taxonomy): Eukaryota > Metazoa > Chordata > Lepidosauria > Squamata > Pythonidae > Python > Python bivittatus. The sequence goes on along the minus strand of NW_028277058.1, from coordinate 9,680,013 downwards.
AAATAAAAAGAAATTTTATTTTGCCTGAGGGAGAGAAAATGGCAGTGTTTCTCTCTCTCTCTCTCTCTCTCTCTCACACACACACACACACACGTCTCTATGTTTGATACAGAACATCTTTTAAATGACTAGTAAATAGATTAGTAGATCAACTGATGCCAGTTGTAATTCTTTTATTGTGCATTTATTCTATACATTGTTCCTGTGTCCAATTTGTAATCTCTTTTCATGGACAAAGAATAATAATAATAATAACCCTCCCATCTTGGAGAACCACCAAGTGGCAGTGTTAGCAACCCAAAACTACAATTTCAGCCAGGTCCCTAGCCTCTCTCAATTCCTAAGTTATCAATGTTAAATGAATATATTTTATTCAGTCCATGCGAGAACTGGCAACTGTATTTGCCTGCTTCCTGAATTTATTCCATTTACCATAGTTTTGCAAAGAGAATACAAAAAGTACCTTTATTGTTTTATTTATGTGACAATAAAATACCTGTTTTATTGCACATAGCTAAAATTCTGTCTGTTGCCAGGGCAGAATACATAGTATGCATAGTATATACACATACATACATACATACATACATACATACATACATACATATATATATATATATGATATACAGTATATATATCCTTAAGCATGCATGTATATGGTTTCTGTTTGCTTTTGTTTCAGGATATACAGATTTGCACAATTTCTTTGTATTATATTTGCTGCCTTTGCTTTGGACAATTTTGTTTGTATCTCACACTTCTATGCTACTAATACCATAGGTACGATCCAATCGTAATCCTGTACCCATATATCTGAGTAGAGGAAAACCTGTTTTTGTAGATTTTATTTATGATTGTATTGTCTTTCTAATTTTGCAAGAGTGCTTCAAATACATGCCTACTGATTTACCTCCCACCCCTTTAATCAAGTAGGTGAAAATTATAGTTACTTTTGGACAGGTTGTGCTCCCTCCAAAGGAGTTGGCTTACAACTTGAGTGTCTTCCTAGTTCCACAGTTCCTACTTAAACAGCAGGTGGTAGCCATGGCCAGAGGTTTTCCATCCAGTTTAACTGGGGCACCAGTTGTGACCCTACTTCAACCATGATGACCTGGCAACTATAAATCATGCCTTGCTGCTATGTATTGGATTATGCAATACATTCTATGCAGAGTAGTCTGTGGAGATAACTCAGAAGCTACAGCTGGCCCAGAATGCAGTACCCAATGCTGGTGGGACAACTCTGTCATTCATTTAGAGATCACTGCAACTGGATATTGATAAGCTTCTGGGTCCAATTCAAAATGTTGGCCATTAGCTACAAAGCTCTACATAAAATAGCATTGGTTTACATCAGACACCACCTTGCCATAGCCAATTCTGTCCATCCATCCGGAATAACTTGAGAGGGCCTACTGAAGTTTTTCCCTCCCATGGAAGTATATGGATGGGAATGAAGCATCAGGCCTTCTCTGTAGCAGTCCCCATGTTATAGAATATGCTTGTTATGGATGTTATGGAATATGAATGTAGTACCCTCTCTCCTTTCAAAGCAAGGAAAACACTTTTGCTCTACTGTGCATTTGGCCCTAACTAATTGCTTGATCTGGACATTCTATATTCAATGTATGCTTTGTTATTTTTGTTTGCTTATTTAATGTTATTGCTGTCTTTGCTGATCCTGCTGTATATAACTCAGAATTTTACAATTTGGGTGGTCTACAGATATTATAAAAAAATAAAATATTGGTAGTCTGTTCAGTAACCAACATTTACCATAGTTTTTATCATCCCTGGTATCTCATTATCTGTAATAGGAATAGTTTTGCATGTCCCACCAACTGCATTTGAAACGCTAACAACAAACTTCAACTGTGAATAATAGAAACAATTCACTTTTTAGAGAGTTCTAAATTAGCTGATATTTTGGCACATTCTCACAATCTTCTCACAATTGGAAAATGTCTTCTGAGTATGTTGCCCAAGTTTATTTGTTATGTAACAAAAATTTTGATTATTTTTATATCCATGATTAGCTTCTAGAATATGAAAAAGTGGAGCCTTCAAATAATTGAGATATTTGTTGTCTCAGACCTTCCAATGTTGATATGAAACATTTTGCTGACTGAGGAAGATTTCCTTCCTACAGTAAAATCAGGCTCCAAAATATTTAGAGCCAGCCAAAGTGTGTGTGTGTGTGTGTGTGTGTGTGTGTATATAAATCAGTCAGTCAATCAATCACAGGAGGCAATACAATGATCCCACAATCACCCATCTCTCACATTTGAGGAAGTAAAAATATAACAACAACAAAAAAAACTAAGAATTTGAGGACTTAATGGAATCCAAAACGTGCTTCCACACTTCCCAAACAATAAGGCCTGCCCTGAGTTTTATAAACCAGCTGGCATGCATTATCAGCTGAAGGTGTTGAGCCCCATTGTTCAAAAGGGACAGTGTGGTTTCCTAATAGAAGGAAGAGTTGGATGGATATATGATGGAATTTGAATTTTAAACCATACTGTTAACAATAGCATGAATATTAAAGTTTCCATAACATCCAGCTATCAGGAATTGAAGTCAGATTTTCATAAGTTCAATAAATCAAGAGCAAATAAAGTTACTAGCTTCATCAGCCTAATGCAGTGTTTCTCAACCTTGGCGACTTGAAGATGTATGAACTTCAACTCCCAGAATTCTGGGGTTGAAGTCCATACATCTTCAAGTCGCCAAGGTTGAGAAACACTGGCCTAATGAATGCCACATGCATAAGCAGAAAAGGAATCAAACAATCTGAATTACAGAGTAATAATTGCAGAGTAAGGTTGCTGTAGTGGTATGTGGGAATGACTTTGGGAGACAGGAGGGAGAACTTCAGACTGGACATCCAGTATGTAAAAGATGTCTCAGCCCACAGAAGGGGAGATGGTGTAGGAAACATTTCAAAAGAGACCCTCCCTCTCTAGGTTTCCAGAAATAAAAGGAAAGGAGGAGAGAGATACTTTCAGTCTTGCAAGATTCTGTTAATGTAACTCAACAATAAAGATAGAGCTAATACTCCTGGTCGTGCTTCTTGTCTGGACTACTTTGCAGGGCTAACAGTTGCTTACTGTATATTAAAGTTGGAATACTAATAGAATCAAACCATGAAGGTGCATACCATGGATCAATTTTTCCACACTGCGATAAAAAATATCATGGCAAGGTCACTTAAGGGGCATACCAATTAGAAGCAATGCTTCCATGATATATAGTAACAGGAGGAACTATAACAGGTTTTGTGGAGTTTCCTGCTACAACAGGTTAGGGTATATTTATTGTGCTGTCTGTTTTACTGATATGCTCTGAGAACTCAGTTTTTAAAAAAGTGTTCCATTTTTATTTCTTCAGCTTGTTTTACCCCTGAACCAAATAAAGTTAATGAGGTTCTAAACTACTGCTCATTCAGAGACACTCTGCTAATATTAAAAGCAAACATTATTAGCAGTGAAAATTTGGATTGCGAGGTATTTTTGTTATTATTACTGAAATTCACCAGTATATAATAATAAAAATACAAACCGCAATGCTACAGATTTTAGCTTATTTAAACCATCAAAGAGTAAGATAATATATACGAAACAATGGTAATTGAAATCATTACTAATAAAATTGTACTCTCTTAGCATTTCTAAACCAGCCTTCCTAAACCTGATCTGCTCCAGATGCATTAGCATTAAGATTACAAATATTAGGACCACAACTCCCAAAACAAATTTGGGGGATACTCATTTAAGAAATAATTTTTATGACAGGACCTTCATACTGAGAACCAGTGTGGTGAAAGTGATGGTCCAGGAACAGGAAGACCCAGGTTCTAGGCCTGTCTAGGGATGGAGACCAGCTGGGTAGCCTTGAGCTAGTCACTTCTCAGCTCCAATCAGCCTCAGGCATTGCAATAAACCAGCTGAGAAACAATTCCCCCCAGTGCACCATGCAAGGCTAGCTAGGCAAGCACAGTGCAGGCCACCCAAGTGGACCTTACAACTCAATGGGACACTTGCTAAGAAAAGTAACAAGAGCATTCATATTGAATCTCCATTTCATCACAAGACGCAGGACGAGAAACATCAAAGGACGGATGCTTTCTCTGCACATCCCAGCGACCTTGAAAATGGCTTTTTTGTTACCCAATCTTTCCTACTGTTCCGGTGGGTTTGTGTTATGGTGCCATCCTTACACAGGAAATTTATACCTACACATCTCCTTACTCTTCAGTAATGCAGATCTGCTCATAACTTCACAAGCAACATGGTAGGTACACAACAATTGAAATGTGATACTGTAGCCATATTTTACAGTGTAATTGTCAGCCAACTTAAAAATCAGACTTCTACAATTTTATACCAAATACTGTCCATCCATCCATCCATCCATCCATCCATCCATCCATCTACCTGTCATCTATCTATTATCTGTCTATCATTTTGAGATAAAGTGGCAATAAGGTTTATGCCTTAATAAGTTCTTTCTAGCCTAAATGGCTGGACTGGATTCCAGCCTAAGAACAGACTTCACTTGCATCCAACCAATTATTTCTGTGACATAACAGAAATTACTTGCTCTTTTATATTCCTTGTTTACTGGTGGGCTGAGGCTCCTATTATATGTAAAGTACGAGCTCAATAATCAGTTTCCCCTTTCTTTTCCTAGAAAAGCCAAATGGGTGGGGCACAGAAAACCAGGGAAAGAGCCTGTGAAGGTGGTTACTACCTTCTCCAGTGTTATTTTTTCACTAGAGCTTGCTGAAATTAGACTTTATTTCAAAGGGCTGCTTGGAGGATTCCATTTCTTAGTGACATACTGTATGTTATAGTGCACCATAATCCTGATCCAACTGGAGGCCACCACAGATACTTTAAGACCAAGAAAAAAAGTGAACAGATTACAGATCTTCTGTGTAATTTCTGCTTTAACTTTTTCTTATAAGTAAGTAAATAGAATTGTGACTTTGTATATAATAGAACACTTCTACAGCATATGGAAGGGATTTGCTCTATCCCACTGTTTTGGAACTAACAAATAATGTAATGAAAGAGAGAGTTTTTCTCTTGGGAAAAAGGCATGCAAACCACTTTTCTATGCTTTTCTTTTAGTTCTGAAGGGAAGAGCATGCAATCTAACTGAAAAAAAATTACAAAACAAGAAACATTCTTGAGATGGAGGCACTTGCCAATATGCTTGCCAATATTCTTCTCTTTTTACACATTTGGATAATTATTCCAATGTGTATATATATATGTGTATGTATATGTATGTTTGCATGTGTGTGTGTGTATACACCCCCCCCCCCAATGTATATATGTACATTTTTAGATAAAATTACATTTAAAACAATTGGACAACTATTTTTGGGATTTGTGATGGAAGTATATTACCCAACATGTCCACACATAAAATGAAAAATAATAAGTATTCACATGTTCAGTAATGTTAACCGAAATCTGATTGGCTTCCACTGGTGAAGCTAAAACAACAAGGACTTATTATATCTTAAAGATGCAGAGTTCTAAACTTTCTGAATGGAGGATTAAGTACTGGATTAAATGATTTTAGGAAAATTTTCCTTAGATTGCAGTGTACATTATTTATAGTGCCCATATTGGGGAGGCCTGAAAATCTGCCCTAAAATCTTGCTTTAACTATACCTCTACTGGTTCACTCTACCATTATTTACAACTGATGTACTTTTCCCCAACTGATGTCCAGAAATCTTTTCCATACCACCCAGCAGAGCAGTAGGTCAGCAGGGAATTTTAATAAGGAATGCTGGAATGGGGTAACAGTAGAGTCTTTGCTGCCCACAAACATTCCTTATTACAAGTAGTCCTCAGGTTAGGACCACTTATTCAGTGACCATTCAAAGTTACAACAGCACTGAACAAAGGGGACTTACAACCAGTCCTTGAAGTTGTGGCCATTGCAGCATCTCCACAGTCACATGATCATGATTTGGGTGCTTGGCAACTGGCTTGCAATTACGACAGTTGTATTGTCCTGCAGTCATTTAATCTCCATTTGCGAGATGTTTCCTGCCGGCTTCCCAGAAGCCAAGTCAATGGCAGGAGGTCACAAGTCAATGACTGTTGCCACATCATGGTCACATGAGGTTCTTGCTTAATGACTGGCACAGTCCTGGGGTTACGACAGCAACCAGGACTGCCAGGATTGCCATCACTAAGTGATACAATCACATGATGTCGCGCTGTATGACCATATCGCTTAGCAATGGTAATCCCAGTAGTCATTGCCACCATAACCCAAGGACTACCTGTAAAAGCATTGTTTGAAGTTAATGATCACAGTTAAAGCATTTTGTATCCAGCTGTTTGCAGAGAAAGTGTCAGGCCTAGCCCAAGGAACTCCAAGAGACAATGCAAAATCAGTTCAGCTATGTTTATTAGCTACAACCTCTAGCAAGAATCTTCCCAGACTGAAACCCCAGGTCCCAAGTCAGCCAGCCACAACAGTGTGAATTCCTCAGGGACGTGCCAGTATCATCCTCTTGTAGTTCCTATGCTCCTGCAGCAAGCTAAGAAAATGCTTATCTCCCTGAGCCTGGCCTTCATAATTCCATTCCATCACAGAAAGGAAAAAGGATATGTACGTGGGTTTGTGTCCTGTTGTGACCCTGTTAAGCCCATCTATTTCCAAAGTCCTTGTAAGCCAATATATTTCCCCAGTCCAGAAAGTGTATCAGATGTTACAAGTACATAAAATTGAGCCATGTGCCATGTGTGAGAACATGATAAAGTTATTAAGTAAATAAATAAATAAATAAATACATAAATAAGCAAGCCTTCTCTGCTATTGCCCCCACCCTATGGAACATTCTTCCCCCACCAGGGAGGTGGGCCCCCACTCTCCTGGCCTTCCAGAAAGGGGTGAAGACCTGGCTCTGCCAACTTGCGTGGGGCGAGAAGGGATATAACCAACCCTGGGAGTAGCTGGTGCCTTGAAGACGCTCCCCGAGTCTAATAACTCTTAGTTAACATCAGTCTCTTGGAAGATCTTTATTATTTATATAGGAAGTCTTGTTGTAATGTGTTTTAATTAATATTTATTCTATTTTAATTAATATTTATTCTTTTTACTATAAACCACTCAGAGTCGCTCTGTAGTGAGATGGGTGGTGACAAACTGAAAATATAAATATGAATGAATGAATGAATGAATGAATGAATGAATGAATGAATGAATGAATGCAACACAATGCCATCAACTGGAAGCATTTTTCCATCAACACATTCAAGGTTCTTTCTCATCTGCTTACATATGATTTAATTGAGAAGACTGTTAAGAACATAGAGTGCTCAGAGCCAAGTAATAGAATAATTTATGCAACAAATACTTTGGTGATTAATTAAAAGCCACCATTTTCCTGAAACATATGTCTATCACTTTGCTTTTGCTGATTGTTTCCTCGTTACTAATTGAATGAATTAAGGCCTCCTTGCAATCAGTCAGACAATTTAACGGTTCCTCTTTCTTACAATAGCGATTTATTACTTTCTATGGTTTAAGTGTCATGGTTGCCTGGTTCTTATTCCAGTGATTGGATTTAATCTTTTGCAGGTACAAAGCTGACCTCATTTCTTGTTTCAGTCTCTTAATTGTGATGAAGTCTTCTGTTCTTCAAATACCGTCTCCACTCCAGACACACTGAAGAATAAAACAGGGCAATTAAAAGAAGTCATGGCCGCTGAGTCTTTCTATTAAAAGATAATACACACTAAAAAAAAAAGCATTCTCACCTGCTAGGGAGACTGAATAAAGCTACTACTGCCTTTTCCAACCTGGTGCCCAGATGTGTAGCTTTTTAAAATTCCCATAATTTCTCAGTGAGTAGACGTGTTGGGCTTCAATGTCCATATTCTTACAGGCCTCATGCCTTTAGCTGGGCTGTGTAGAGATGATAGGCTGTTGAAATCCCACATCACTGGAAGGCTGCACTGTGGGTAGGGATGTACAGTATGATAACTTTTGGCAGAGAATGATAACATGAATGGATCGCATTTTAGTGGATCGCAGTCCTACTGAAATGCACAGCACATTTGTGTTACATCTCTAGCCACAGGTGTATTTTTTATAACATGTGCATTCTTTTTTCTCACTCCTTATTCAAAAATCAAGATATATTTGAGATGAAACGGCAGTTTCATAAGTTCTGAAATTGCTCATCAAACTATTATTTTGTTTTTTTCACCCACCTTGCTTTTCCTTGTCACTAAATATATTGAAGGATGAAGGTCTTATTTGGAAATGTATAGAAGCAGGGCTTTGGTTATGTGTTTTAGAAGCTGATATCCTACCAACTGTAATACAGTTGCCAAATTGCTGCAGCTTAGAATGGTGTTCTTAAATGCACTGCTGAATTGGGGCTAAGGTGGCTATTGGATCTTCTGTCCATTCCTTTGTCTGGTAGTTCAACCACCACACGCCTAGACCTAGCAAGCAGTAGATGGCTTGAAGTTAGAAGACAGAAACAGGCCAAAAACAGGCCATTGTTGTCTCTATGGGCTGAAGCCTGAAAAAACTAACAGAGTGAAAGTCCAGGGAGAATATTAATGCTCTGTTTTCATCTTAAGGCCACTTTCCCATTTTTTCACATATGCAGGAATTCTGTTGCAGCAGCATTCTCATTCCCAAGAAACAAACTCTGTAGCAAAGTATTTGTATATTTATGAAAGGATCAAATAGCAACCAGATACGTACTTATTGGCCTTAAAGAGGTAACCCTGGATTTTTAACACATACTGATTTTTTTTCTTGCTGAAATTTAAATTTCAATGCATTCACTTATTTAAAAATTGCAGACAAGACTCATGAATGTTCCTTATGCATTACTGCTAAACCTGCAAAATCAACAATAAGCATTTATGTATTTATTTATTGGCTGGTTGGTTTCTTATTACTTGTAATCTACTCAAAATCAACTTTACAGACTGCAAATCCCACTTGACTAATTTCACATCAAACTTTCAATATCTTTGTGGCATCGTAAATGGATTTTTCTACTCTGCACAATTTGTCTACTGGGCAACTGTTCCTTCTAGTTATTTCACTGTGTTTTGGGAGAGTGTGACCTTATCATGAATAGCAAAAGGGGGAGAGACTCTTTTTTTCTATATTCTCTCTTTAACATTAGAGTTTCCCTATGAACCCTTTTGTGAATTTTCAGTTGCATTAATTAGAATAAAGAGGAACTATGTTATTAAAAGACTGGGATAAGATATTCATACTAATGAGATCTTCAGTTCGGAGTATTTTATTACTTCCTCCTCAGGAAGATATAATTTATTCAGCATAAATACCAAAACTGGGAAGGTCATGTTCGACAAGCGCCTTGCCAATTTCATCAGGAGGGTGTTAAAGCAAAGAGAGAAGGTGACAAAAGTCTAGAATTATATACTGCCAAGGACTAGTGCCAAAAATGCATGAAAAAAAGGAATAAGCACAAGGGCAGAGGAGGGATAAAGAGATTGGAAAGGAATTACAACAGCAAAGCTACTAGGAGATGCCACTCACAAATTCATATATTTCTACACAGAGTATACAGAGTATGGGAAACAAACTGGGAGAGTTTCAAATCCTAACACAGAAGGACAGATATGAGGTTATAAGCATAGCTGAAATTTGGTGAGATGATACACATGATTGAAACGTAGCCCTGGAAGGCTACAATTTATTCAAAAGGAACAGACTCATCAGAAAAGGAGGAGGTACTGTGCTTTACATAAAGAAAGTGTGTGTCTGCATACAGATTTGTAAATCAAAGCAAAAAAATCCTTTTGAATGTTTGGATAAAAAATGATATGGTCATGGAAGTTTATTATAGAATGCCTGAACAAACAAAGTTTGGATGAGGCCTTTCTCTGTCAGCTCACCAAACTAGGCACATGGTAGTGATAGTGGGAGATGTTAATTGCCCTGACGTTTGCTAGAAATCTAACTCTGCTATGAGTCAAAAATCCTACCCTTTCTTGTTGACAATTTCATTTGTCAGAAAATGGAAGAAAGAGCAAATGTGTCTGTTGTCCTGGTCCTAAACCTTACCAACAGGGATGAATGGGTTGAAGAAGTGAAGGTGACTGGAATCTTCATGACTGCGTTATCCTGAAGTTCATGAAATCAAGATATCAAGTCAAAAACAAATACAGAAGAACCAGAGTGATATCATGGAATTCAAAAGAGAAGATTTGGGTAAACTTAGGTGAAAGGTAGGTCAGATCCATTGGTGTGAAAACCTGTAGGAGAAAAGAATCCAAAAAGGATGGAAAATAAGACACAAAAGATTCAATTGCAATCAATTCCTGCTAGAAGGAAAAATTGGAGCCATTTATAGAAATAAACATGCATACACCTACAGCGGCTAGTTCCTTCATAGTCAAAAGGAACTATGATACAAGATCCAGCCATTACCAAAACTAGGAACACATGGAAACTGTCCTTTCCACCCAAAAGTGAGTCCTTTAGTCGGACTTCTATCAGGCAGGAGAAAGGGGCACAAAAATTGGAGCATAGATTCGCTTATAAATAGAACTCATATTTGACACACAATAGTTGCTGGAATCATTTCATAGTGGCTTCCTCACTTTTCTATGATAAATCAGAAGATACAGGGCAGTACTCAGAAACTGTAGAGATTGTATAAGAAAAGGTAAAACTCAGGATGAACTGAGACTTCAGAGAAATTCCCAGAACAAAAAGTCTTTCTCAGATATGATTGAAAGAAGATGAAAGGCAAGGAGGCTCTAGGTCTGCTGCAAGGAGAAACAGTGCATTGATGATAGGTGATAGTGAGAATGTCTTAACTCATATTTTACATCTGATTCTAACATGAAGGGACATTTTATCATGTTTGGTGGACGTGTAAAAAAAATAAAATAAATTGGATGCAAATAACTATACCAATTCAGAAGATTTTAAAGTCTAATGTACAATTGATACTAGAGGCTTTTCTTTTGGGATTAATGGACAGAGAGCTAGAAAAAAAGCCATGGAACTTTGTTTTTATACATGACAACTGCAACAAATTATTATAAGCTCAAAAGTGGAAAAGTTCGACATTACCCACAATGAAGGAATAGTTGGTGAAGATGATGGAATTAGCTAAATTGACTTCCTTGATTAAAGAAAAAATAATACATTTATGGTTGACTGGGAACCCCTCCTACACTTTTTGCATGAAACAGAAAAAAACGCACTTATGACTTGTGGTTTTGGTGACTGGGGGGAAAAAATGGATGATAGAAAAAAAATGAGTTTTTTTGTAATCATAGAGTAAGAGATCACTTTGTAATTTACTTATATTTGCTGCAAAGGCAATCAGAATTGTCCTCTTTCTATTTCTTTTTATCTTTTCTTTCTGCACGTTTGTATTAGTTTGTGTTAGTTTATATGTTGTCTTTAAAACTTTTAATAAGATATGTACATTTATCTATAGATAGAGATAGAGAGAGAGAGAGATAAACATTTTACATCTGACCCTAAAACCTCAAGGCTTTAGAGCCCAACACCTTTATATTAGGTGTGGCCAGTCAAAGTGCTGCCTCCATCTGCCCCAGAAGAGTCCTGGCTAGTAGTTGGTGCGGCTCATCTTCCCTCATAACAACACAGCCGTCCTCCAAAGCCATACCTGAGCTTCTTCTGCCCACTTTTTTCCTCTCCTTCTGTTGACTGATGCGAGCACAGCAGCAGCCAGCCCAGACACACAATCCATGTGCCACATACCCTCCTGCTTTAAAGAAAAGCTTGATGGACCTATGCTAATTTGACGGGCATAGGGACAACAGGCTCACGCTCACAACCTGGGTTTTAGCTTTCTCATATGGAATGCGTTCTATTCCCATGATTTCACAAGTGTCAGTTATTTACTTTCCTTCCATTTCCTTAATAGATTTACATGGAAGACTTTTACTTTCCTGTTCCTTATCTCCACTGGATAGTTTACAGGACCCATCCTCTTTGTTATCTGGAGTGGCCCTTGCCATTTGACCTTCTCTCCTACCTGGAAGGATTTGTTCCTGGCTTTTATGTCATAACACTTCTTCTATTTTGTCTGGGCACCTTTTCGAGTAGACTGGGCCAGATTTGTGATCTGCTTCAGCCTGTTTCTCAAATTTATTCTGTATGAGACTACACTCTCCTTTCCCTCCACAGGTCTGGATAACCAGGTCCCTTTCACCATATCCAGGAGACTTCTGGGCTGCCTGCCATATAAAAGTTCAAATGGACTGAACCCACTTGAAACTTGGGGCACCTCCTTGCAGGCAAAAAGAAAGCATGGGTCAGATTCTTGCTTTCTGTCCAGCACAGATGTTCAGGATTTTGGCCAGGGTAGCTTTAAACTGAATTTGTAAGGGGAAATTGTCATCCCCAAATCCCACATTCAGTGTACTCTTCAATGTCTTAACTCACATTTTACATCTGACTTCTTCATTACAGAAACAAAGCTTAGCTGGCCATAATTGTGCTACACTTGCAAGGAGGGATATGCAACTCTTGATAAACAAGTAGAGAGTTAAAAAAAAACACTTAGCTAATTTAAAGTATTATAACATAACCATTAGATGGATTCATAATTGACTGAATGACTGTACACAGAGAGTATTCATAAGAGGCTGCACATCAGCTTGGAGATTAATATCAAGTGGAGTGCACAGGATTCTGTCCCTAAATCCATTCTGGTCAACATTTTTTATTAATGATCATGACAAACAGGAATGATGATCAGATTTGCAGATGAAATAAACCTAGGTGCAGTGGTTAACACTGAGGATGAGGATGAAGATGAGAATGAATGAGAAGGTTCATAAAGATCTAGAGCAGCCACAGCAGTGGGCCAAAACAGAAAGAATGATGTTTAACAGGAAGAAATATAAACTCCTGCATCTGGCATGGGTAAATCAATGGCATGAGTATAGGATAGGGGAGATATGGCTTGTCAGTTATACATGTGAGAAGGATCTTCATGTTCTGGTATCTTACAAGTTGATCACAAGCCAACAAAATGATGAGGATGAGATTGAGGTTGAGGATGAGGATGTGGATGTGTCATGAAGTCAGTGTGAACTTTTAGCAACCACACAAATTTTCTCCAGGAGGATCTGTCCCCAACCTTGACTATCAGGTCTTCCAATAGTGCACCCTTCGCTACTCTAACAGTTCATTCACCTTGCTACATATGGTCCAACATATACTCCTTAAATGCATGTTCCTTTACACCTAAACTCCACCCAGATTATCCCCTGCCCAGCCTAAAGCAACAGCAGTAAGGATGTAACTGCTCTCTTCTGCTGTACTGATCCAGAGAAGAGAACTCAAAAGGTACACCCCAATTGCAAGAAAGTTTTATTTAATTTTATATATATATTATTGTATATATATTATTGTATTTTACCTTATGGATTTATAAGACTGACTAACTCAAAGTGATTCTGGGCAGCATACAACAGAAACAAACAATAAACAATGAAAAATAACCATACCACATTAAAAAAAAGCAACCCATATTTAATACAACATGGTGACCAAATGGGATAATTAGACAACTGAAAGGGGACTCCACTCAGCTGGACGCAAACACCTAGGGAAAATGCCAGGTTTTAATGGCATTTTTAAAGGCAAGCAGAGTCAGGGGCCTGTCGTATATCCAAGGAGCGGAGAAGATCATTTCAGAGAACAGGGGATTGTCTAATGTCTAATCAGAGCAGCTAAAACAGAACGGAACATTTAAACCACTTTCTCTGTCCTAAACACTGGCATTCTGGATTCTGTCCAGAACAAAGTATCCAAAAGACATATGTTTCATCCCTTGCACAGATCATCTGAAAGTAGATGTTCCATACATTAAATGGTTTATGCACAGAGCATTGGTACATCCCTATGCAAGCATTTGATTCCCCTACTTTAATTCTGAAGTGTTACATTTCATATGCTATTTGTGGAAACTAAACTTTCAACTGCATTCCTCAAATCTCTTAGCTGGGGGACATAGAGATTTTCTAACAAATGTTAGTTTGTTAGTGTCACATTGTTTTCAAGGAATTAGTAAATCCTGAGAGAGAAACACGCTTTTATTGCCAGATGCTATGCGCTGGAGAACATAGGGACAAGATATTTAACTAGATGTTGGGTAGATACTGAGTTCATTAAAGAACAAAATTACTTTATGAGAATCATTCCTAAGAGTGAAAGAAAGACACACAGAGAGAAGCAGGGAGGGAGAAGAAATGATTGCCTGTTGTTTTGAATGAGCTCTAAATGTTGTAATTAGAATTGTCTTTAACACTCAGGTGTATTGAATCCTGCAAACAGTTCACAAAGACTAGCAAGAATATTTGCTAGTATATTTTTAACACTACCTGTGGACTAAGGCAGAGTAAGTATCTTGAAATTACCCACTTTATCAGGCTGTAAGGATAGCTGTGAAGGTTCTGCTATTTTCTGAAACATGGAGGAGACTATAAGAAGAAAATGAGAAGATTTTTAATGGGACTCAAGAGAACTGAAATGGACATGATATCAAGAGAAAGGAGAAGCAGACTATACTAATCAGCACACTGAAATCTTTAAATACACTAATGGAAGCCAGCGTAAACATCACTCTTCAGCTTTTGACAATCCGCTCGCTCGTTGTTCACCTTTCTTTCAGGGTAAGGACATAGAGCCTAGTGATTCATTTGTGGAATACAGGATTTTGAAAAGCAATTGTTCTGAATATTTACAACCACCCCAGTGACTAGGGTAATGGCTATACTGTCAAAGAAGTGTTTGAGATTATGCCAGATCTGCCCTGCACTCTTATTAATCAGCAGGAAGCTAGAAACTGTACATTTAAAAGAGACTACTGAATTCTCCAGAAAGACTGTTTTAGAGCAGCAGTGCAGGAGACACTGATAGAACAGGAGAAAGACCTTGAAGAAAGGCCTTCTTGTTTGGCTGTTTGTTGCTTACACTGCTACAGCCTTTTATACCAGCTAAGGCTCTAGAGCAGTGTTTCTCAACCTTGACAACTTGAAAATGTGTGGACTTCAATTCCCAGAATTCCCCAAACACTGTTCTAGAGCAACCTGTGCCTACATGGGGTCCTTAGCTTCCCATTTGTAATTATAAAACTCCCTGGATTGGGTAGTGCTGATGTTTTCAAACCAGATTTTTCATTTGGGTGGAGAGAGGATTTTTAATTGGTGAAAGGAAGGTCTTAAGGCACCTTCTGATTTCTTTTGAACCCTGAATCTTCCAAAACATTAGGCTATTTTTTTCCTATTTTTCATGAGTTTTAAAGGGCAAAATTCTGCTAGCTTTTAAAGCATCTGTCGTACTCCTTAAAGCCACCCCAAATCCCACATATTGCAAAAAAAGGGACATTTTCAACCATGCCCTCACAGGCCACATACCCAGCAGCCTTCAGCCAGAGCGCAATGACATTTTGTGTTCCCCAGGCTAATAAAAATTGCATACCCTCTGCTTTAGTTTCTCCTCATCCTTGAGATTGTCCTGTTTAACATTTACAGCAATATTAAATGTATTGAAGAAGATATTCCCACTGGCTAGAGATGGGAGAAGTGATACTGTGATAGACAGTTCCTTGTGCAAAATCCAGCAAGATATACAGACAGAAACACCATGTGAACAGCTTGTGTTAGGAAAATAATTCAGATGAAGCACATATGGTTGCTGCTGCCCTGGAGGATTGGAATCACAGGAAAACTCATGGTCTGTTTCTGTGTGTGTATGCATGTATGCTCATGTGCATGAAAAAAAAAACATGTTGATAAATGTTGCTGGGAATGAGTTTTAATTACATGTCAAAATGATAATGCCTTCAACACTCATATGATCTGGTCAATTTATATTTCATATATTTTCTCCAAAAAGCTCAGAACAGTAAAGTGGATTTCATTCTCCCACAATCCTGAAAAATGAGCATAGAAAGCTGTCTTACCCAAGATTTAACCATCATTCTACCTAGTCCAGTATTGTCCAAACTAATGGTAGGTAACCTTTTTGCAAGTGCGATCTGTATTAACTTTTTTGGTCTCCAGGATCTGTAGAAAGGCATGGCAATGATGCAATGAGGTCACTGGTATATTGATGTAAAGATTTTGTCCACTTTTGGGGAGAGTTATGAAGAGCTTTTAAGAAGCAACCCAGTTGCATTAACTGCCCCAATGCAGGATGATGGTGATGATGATGATGATGATGATGATGATGATGATGATGATGATGATGATGTCAGAAACTAGCTGCAGTGCTTTAGGAGCTGCAAAAATTGGTACCAGTAGGCATATACCGTAGGTTATGGTTGATTATTCTTCATCATTTGCCAGCAGTTCTCCAACCATCCTTGGAGATGCAGGGACTTCTTCATGAAAAGAATGTGCTCCACCATTAGCCTATGACAACATTTTTATGAAATGAGGTTTATAATTAAAGTGGGATTCAAGTCAGTCTTTCTGCTCTAAGGCTAAATGTCTAACAAATAAAAGGTTCTATGGACATCATCCTATCAAGGTAGCTTGGGAGATATGTCTTCAAGAAAAGGAGCATCAATGTCAGTACTTCATGAAATATGTAGTATAAAATGTATATTTTGTTTAAAAAACCCTTAAAAATAAGAATACAGGAATCCAGCTTTCATTTTTCTGTAGTTGCATTCCTCATTCCTAAACAATTTTTAAGTCCATTTATGCACCACTTTGTAACATTGAGTTTGGCCCAGAATTAATTAAATTTCAGGTCAATGGAACCATAAGGAAAAGAAAAGATTTGAATGTTAGTAACACAAACATAACCCACAAATAAAGCTCTCAGTACCTGAGTCAAGCAGCCAGAGTACATAAAACGTCATGCAAAGCCTGGCCATTGATTTTGGAAATAATAGCACAATTATTTTGTAGACAAGCAAATAGCCATTACAGACCCATCACTCTTTCTTCAACCCCAATCAGTAATTTGTTTTACTGTAAAAACAGAAACCCAGAACACTCTTTTAAAATCCATTTCGATAAGTGTAGAAAAATTATACAAAGCACCTTTATTTAACTTGCTTTGATGTCATGCTACCATCTGAATATACTCTAACACTATTATTTTTTTTTCCTGCCTGAATTCCTATTATATCTGATAAATGGATGAAACTTTCCAAAGGAAATATCAGGCCACCAGCTGATCCAGATCAGAAAGAAAGGCCTTTTAAAAAAATGTTGACAATATTTCTAATTTTGTCTTCTTGGTACATGCATCAAGCCATTATTTTTAATCATATGTGAACCATTTTTCATCCCAAAACATTTTACACCAGTTGTCTACTCAGAAAGATTTCAGGCTTGCCCCTTCACATGTTGATGTTGAATATTCTGATACCTGCCTGCCATTCCCTCCCTCTGCTGACTCTGCAGGGCAGTATTCCCATTTTTGGAGCCTCTCCCATAGTTACCAGGGTTGAAAAGGTTATAGTCCAATAAAGCTCCATGGCAGCTCTCCAAAGGCAGTAAATTTTTAATATGAGCATTGTTAAAGCATACTATTCCTGTCTAGACTGTAGAAAGTTAGAGTGAACACCGGTGATTCATCTTCCCTTAAACAGGATGTGATGGGAAGGCCTTGGCTTCTGAGCTAGGTACATTTTTTGTTGTAGGGAGTGGCAAGCATGTTCAGAAAGTAGACATTTTTGCAGATGATGGCAGCTAATTGAAAACTTATTCCCATTAATGATATTGTTAATTACAATATTCAGGATTTTGTGATTTGTAGGCACATCTCTTCTTAATTCTGCTTCATTGTTATTAGGTTATAATTTGAGAAAAAAAATCTACTTTATATTTTATACTTATCAGTAGTCACTGGTTGGCTAATGAATACACTACTATAATATAAACAGTACAAAATATTATTGTAAAATATCACAAAATCTCTGCTATGGTAACTCATATTGCAGCATCCTTTGATTAGTAGAAAATATTGTCTTTTCCAAAATAGATAGGACACACATTTCCAACAACCATTCCTTGACTTGTGTAATAATAAGAAAAAGAAAGAAATCAAAGAGAGAGCTAAAAGTGCAAGGAAAAGAAGGAAAAGAAAAATAGAAAAGAAAGAAAAAGATACAAAGACGTGGTTTCTGATCTTCTTTAAAGCAGTTATAAGTACAATTATAAATTTACCTCTTTCTCTAAAGTTACTTCATGTCTCTCTTCTTTGTATAGTCTATCCTGTCTAATCATCAAAACCATAAATCATAAATTGATTTTTTTCTGTTTTGGACAAAAAGTCCATAAGGGGTTTCTAGTCAGCAATAAACATAGATATTGTCTTTTCTCTAATCAAAGAACTCAATTTGGCCATCTCAGTGAGTTCCATCATCTTCACCAACCATTCTTCCATGGTAGGTACTGCCGAATCTTTCCATCTTTGTATATACAATAATCTTGCTGCAGTTATCATATACAAAAACAAATTTCCATGACTTTTTTACAACTGTTTGTCCATCAGTTCCAAAAGAAAGACCTCTGGCCTCAATTGTACACTATTCTTCAAAATCCTTTGAATCAGTGTATGTATTTGAATCCAAAATTTTCTAGCTTTTTTATACGTCCACCAAGCATGATAAAATGTCCCTTCTTGTTGTGCATATTTCCAACATGAATTTGAAGTGCCTTTATACATTCTAGACAATTTCCCTGGAGACATATATCAACAGTACATCATTTTGTAAAAATTCTCTTTAAGATTATAACATAGTATAAATTTCAATCCTTTCAAACACATATTTTCCCATTGTTCCATCTGTATATTATAACCAAAATTTTTAGCCCACTTTATCATACATTCTTTCACTTGTTCTTCTGTTTCAAATTTCACTAGAAGATTTTAGCAATTACATGTTCATCATTTGTACATTATTCCATTTCAAACTCGGTCTTACAATGTTCAAAATCATAAACTCTTCTGTCTACTTTAAATCGTTCTAGTAACTGTAAATAAGAAAACCATTGGCAACTATGTTCCTCGCCACCAGTTCTTCTCTTGATTTTATTTTGTATTCCTCTTGACAAAATCCTAGTATCTCACTGTAAGTTAGCCATTGGTGTTTGCCTATTATTACTCATCTATAAAATGCTTCTTTTGCTGAGACCCACAAAGGTGTTTTCTGGCACAACCTGGATTTGTATCTATTCCATATTCTCAATATGCCAATCTAACATAATGATGAATAAAATCCACATTAACCTTGACTTTGTCATATCACAGTTACCCATGCCACCCAAAACTCATCCAAGGCTTTGTTAGATCTCCATTAACAATTATTTGTGCTTTCTGTGAAGTATAAATCAATCTTACCCATCTTATAAAATTCTTTCCAAACTTCATATATTCCAAAACTTTGAACAGGAAAGCCCAGTTCAAATTGTCAAAGGCCTTCTCCGTATCTAAGAAAATCAATGTGGGTATTTTTATTTTGTTTGGGGTTGTCTCTTTTTAAATTTTTTAAATTTTTATTTTAAAATTAAAGATTGTTTTGTTAATTGTGTATGCATAAAATAAATTAATTAATTAATAATGGCCAAAAAAATTATAATTTGAGCTAGTGTCGTTTTTCTCTTTATTTAAAACAAAATGGCAAAATGATATCTATGCTGGGTGCCTTCTTGTCATTTTGGAGCTGTAGCCATTCTGTTACATTTTAGAAATATTCTACTACAAATGCCAGAACACCCATCCACCCTTCCATGCATCCCAGAATTCCCAGCCATGTCTAGAGGATTCCTGGTTGAGGAAGATGGTTTTGTGTGTAATCTTTTTGTTATCAAAAGGCAACTAATGTCAGAGTCTGCGCACTCATTCTCAAAGTTCAGTAAATCCTCTGGAGTCTAAGTAGTTCCATTAAAGATTTCTTTATTAAGAGAAATGCACAGCATCTATAGTTTGTTGAGTCTAAGCATTTCAAAGCAAAACCTTCCCTTTTTAAGCCCATTGTCCCCCCCTCTTCTACTTTCTTTTCCTGCTTGAAATTCCTCGCACCTTTCTCCTGGTCTCACGGTTGCTTGACCTTGTTGGTGCCTCTGTAGAGATAACAGCAGCACCTGGCTTGGCATCTTCCTCCCCCCTTCTCCTAACTTTAATGGCAGGAACAACCAAGCGGGCCTGCAATTAACACTTTAACCATTTAACTGTTTAATATGCCTTGCTAGTCTAAATGAAATGAAACTATAGGTTGTAGCTTGCGTAGATCCTGACATGCCGCCCTCCAACAGGACGAATGTCTTCACATTCAAAACACAATCTGAAAAGAAATAAAATACATATACAATGATAGTTTGAACAATATATACATAGTATCATTTAGGTTTGTTTGGATATTTGGAATGAAAGTCAGCAATGAGTCTTGGGGCTTGTACATGTGCACTATCCACCCATTCATGGTATGTTTTTGGGAAATGTTTCCATTGGATCAAATATTGTAGTTTGCCTTTATATTTCCTAGAGTCTAATGTGGCTTGTATTTCAAAATGGCTTTGCCCCTCAATCATAATCTCGTTAGGAGGTTGTTTGGTTGGATGCCATGTATTGGAGTCTTTGAAAGATTTTAGAAGATTAGCATGAAAAACTGGATGTATGTTTCTACAATGTTTTGGAAGAGTCAATTTAAAAGCAACAGGACTGATGACTTTTTCAATTGGGAAAGACCCAACGAATTTTGGGCCTAGTTTTTTACATGGTTGAGTACTTTTTAAGTTCCTGGTAGAAAGCCAGTGGGTGTCACCCACTTTCCAAGGAGGGTTCGCAGAACGTTTTCTATCAGCAAATATTATTATTCCAATAATGAGTTCAATTTCTCAGAAGATCCATCCATCTCCAGATGGAAACTGGAACTAAGAGCTTGTGTGGAGCCAATTAAAGTAATAAATTCCCTCCAAAATTTGGAGGTAAACTGTGGGCCGCAATCTGAAATCACCCTCCGGGGGGCGCCATGAAGGCAGTATATGTGTTGAATAAACAGTTTGGCAAGTTTTTTAGCATTTGGAATTGAAGCACAGGGAATAAAGTGTGCTTGTTTAGAGAAAAGATCAATGACCACTCAAATAACAGTGTTGTGGTTACTTGACAACTGGTCTTGTTCTTACTCTGCTCTCTTTCATAAACAAAAGAATTCAAGAATGGGTTCACCCCATCTTTGTTAGAGGTTGTGAAACAGATTTACATAGGATGTCCTTTTGAGACCAGATGTCTTTTGAATGTGTAGGATTACACACTTCAGAATTCCTAGCCAGCATAACCATTCTGGGAATTGTCATCCAAGACACCCACATGGCACCAGATTTGGGATAAATGGGCTATAGGGCTTTATTTAGCAAAATGGGGACCAGAAACAAACTCCCCAAATATGAAAATCTTGCATATTTTTGTCCATATTTAATTAATTTGTAATAGCTCTAAGTATGAACTGTTTCATATTTGTATTGTTGAAGGCTTTCACGGCCGGCATACGATGGCTGGTGTGGGTCTTCCGGGCTGTGTGGCCGTGGTCTTGAAGTTTTGTTTCCTAATGTTTCGCCAGCACCTGTGACTGGCATCTTCAGAGTGCAGGAGCACAGACAGGAGCAGTTCTCTCTGTGCCCAGGGTGATGTGACCCTTTTGTGGGTATTTATAGAGATCTGAGGGGGGGAAGGAGGGGATTGGATGTGTGTGGGTGGGGTTGGGTTACTGAGTGGCTGCTTGTTTTGGTGTCAGAATACGTGTGTATCTTCCTGGGGATTAGGCAGGGTTTTTTCTTCTATTGAATTGTTAACGAGGGGCTGCTGGGGGTGATTAGCAAGTTCATTGTGTGAACTGTTCACATGTCCTGGTGGTTGAGCTGAGTTCATTGACCTTTTGCAGGCTGTATTTTTCAGGATTGGTAGCCAGGTTTTGTTGATTTTTAGACTCTCCTCTTTTTTATTGAAGCTATGCTGGTGTTTGTGAATCTCTTCAAGACCACGGCCAAACAGCCCAGAAGACCCACACCAGCCATGTTTCATATTTGTCCCTCTCTCCTTCTCCCATACCTTCTCAAATGTAACAAGTTGATGAGAAACAGCAGCTTCTTCCACTCTATCAATTTATTTGATTATTTTTTCTTCTGATTCATGTAGTATTTATTCTAAACTATTTATCCCTCTGAACTTTGAAAATACAGCATTCTGTACAACCCACTCCCCTTGTACTATTGGCCAGGTTTAAAATTCTGAGGGCTGCTTTATAACATTCTCTCTAGGTATAAAATCTATAAAGGGTGAGCAAGATTAAATCATCTGGGTCTGCTCTGAACCCATGGGCTCATCATACAATTTTGAATGAAGACCTGTGTTTGCTGTTCCAAAAAGTAAAATGTTACTCAGTTCTAAGCCTGTGCATCTTCAACTGTTAATACTCTGATTTTCCATGTGATTAGATAAAACCTCTGCAATCAGGGTCCCCAGTCACATAATAAAGCTTATGCAATTGCCCATTTAAACTTTTTAAATAATGACTGTTTTTTTAATATGTTTATTGTTTTATATCTTTGTTGTATACCATCCAGAGTCACTTTTTATGAGTGGATGGCCATATATATTTGATAAATATATAAACGTCTGTAGCATCCTCAGAATTCTTTGAAAATTTATTAGACTGCTTGATTTTGTTATTGCAGTATCTAGCCAATTAGTCAAGGCCCTATTCAGTGTGGTTGAACTCTTGTTCTTGAATGGATAATGATCCTTAGAATAATTGTTATAATTCTGTACAGTGCACAGAAGTCTAATTGCAATCAAGCCCTCTGAGGTAACATTTTTTCTACTTAGCTGAAATGATTTGAGAGCATTTTATCATGTTTCATGTAAGTATTCATTTTTTAAAGAACTTGTTATTTAAGACACGTTGGCTGATGAAAACCTTTGAATCAATAATATAAATACATATTATTATCATTTTGCTATCCTTTGAAATCAATCCACTTTTCCAACATCACTATGGAAGGTCACATTGGAGTCACTTAAATTAGCTATCAGATGAGAAAGGTCTCCTCTGGCAACCATGCCCCTTTTTCTGACTCTTCCATTCTCTCAACATTTTTGTAATTCACTTGGGCCAAAACATTCTGGCTCTGTGACACTAGGGTGATGTTCGGCTATGTGATGAAACCAGGGATGGGTAGGAATGGATTCTAGCTGATAGAAAAGCCTATCATACATCTGTGTCACTTCATCCAGATCTTGTTATTGGCAAAGATCCCAAAGCTGGCTATGAAATTTGGGGAGCCTGCCAGCAATACTCAAAAGCATTGTTTGTATGCCAAAAGCATGGCTAAACTTTTCAGGTTTTGTTCCTTGGCTGTTATCAAAGAACCAGCTACAAAGTGCTGGGAACTGACAAGCCTCTTCCTGCTCAATGAGTATTTGTCACAACCATCATTCAGCAGATAACATGATTAAATATTCCCTGCATATATTGGGCCAAACCAAGGACTTAAACAAGCCAAAGAAAAACACCTGTTGTTAAAGGACGTCCAAGCCATTCTTCTGCAAATGCAATTAAGGGAAAAAAACAACCCACATACAGCCACAGCCATTGCCACGCACACAATAAATGTATGGCCAAGCAAATCTACTTAGTAGTAGGTTCAATTTACATCAATGACACTTATTTTCTACCACAGTTGATTAAAGTCTGTCTTTGTGTGTTTTTCACAATGTTCTGACAAGTCTACAACAGTGGCCATATGTTGCTATCCCTAGTGAAAATAAAATTAAATAAATATGTAAGCCAAATCATCTGTCTGAAACAAGACTCACTATCTGGCAATTGCTAGCATTTTGGATGTTAGCAAACTCATATATAAAATATACCCAGATGATTGATTACATTCATTTAATTTTTTTAAGCAATAATCATTTAAAAACTTGAACCAAAACAACCCTGCTATTATTGATAGCTGCCAAACGAACAAGAAAGTATTTACCTGGTTTTATGAAGTCCCCAAGATTCTGAGAACTTTGGATGACTGCATAAAATCCTTATGTTCAGCTTCAAACTGATCTTGTGACATCAAAGTTGTGAAATAATCCTTTCTCTTGAAAATATTGCTTTGAAACAGTTATACAATAGAGGTGTGTACAGACCATTACATTTGTTTTAAGATCTGACTCTGAGGTTTCAAAAATGAACCTATTTACCCATGGAATGAATCATGAGTTCCTCTAGCAAACCTGATCAACAGTGAGATTCTATAATATAAAGTTTTATTTTTAATATTGTTCAGTATGGGAAGAACACAAATGATTGCTTTATTTTTCATAAGACTGCTAAAAATGTATTGGAAAATGTAACTTTTGTATGGGATTAATTCTGCCAAATTCCATCATAATCAGTGTGGGGTTTCTGAGCTATGTTTCCTTAAAATCTATTTGTTTATTGTTTTTTGTAAAACCTGGATGTGCCTTGGTTGTTTTGGGATAGAATTTATTGAAATTTGTACACAAAGCAGCAGCTTTTATACAGAATGCTGAATTTCACACAGACAGCTTGAAGGGATTTCTGTCATGAAGAGTAAAGAATTATATTGCTGGGAGGATATACATATACCAGCAAGTATCAAAGTTTATTTATTTATTTTTATTTTATTTATATTTCAAATTTAGACACCGCTCATCTCATGAGGAAATTCCAATGGTGGAGGCAATCAGCAACCATATTGTATTGTATCAGGTATAGTTAGACAAAAATTCTGCTAGAATTATAGAGGAAAGTAACATAAATAATACCCACTGTGAAGCACTAGGCATATTATCTCAAATACTAAAGGGTTAAAATCATTTAATGCAGAAAATCGTAACCACTAACATTCAGCCTCAGGAGCAACTTCTCCTGTGGAATAAATGATCTAAAAAAAGAATTACATCCCATCCCTGTGATACTAGAATTTGATTTGTCCCAATCATCTGATCACTGGGAGCACCCTTAATTGGAAGAAAATTGGCTTGTCTCTGAAATCTGGCTAATAATTTCCCCATTCCTTCCCCATTTGCCCACCTGATCAGTTGCTTGAGAAAGTGCTTTTAAAAAGAATGCACTGGTATTTAAACATTCTGAAGATATAAATCAGAAACAAACCTTCATGGAGCTGCACATCTATATCAAAGCCCAACTAAGTTGACCCTGTTTTATCCTGGGTTCTTAAAAGACCTGCATAAATTGTCCCACTTTGGATTTGCCTTTTTTGATATACACATATACAGCTCATAAGAACATAACAATTTAATAGAAAAGTATTGTGTTCTAAATACAAGTTTGGTGATACTTTTACTTTGCCAGAACATGCTTGCAGAAGAATTTTACACTAGAGTTGTTCCAGTGATTGAAGATAATTCAATTACAAATCTGGCCTGGGTAGTGCATGAATATGTGACCAACTAAGATAGAACCAAATGTGTGGGCCAGTAAGTTGGTCTGGTCATAAAACAGATCAGTTATAAAAAAGGATCTAATTGAGTTCTGCTCTTTTGAATTTTTTTGTACAGGCAATGGTCCTTTAGCAGGATTTACTAGGTTGTTGGAACAAATTAAGACTCAGAAAGTGGCCATTAAAATATAAATTAAAGATCTACTGGACTTTAAAAGTGACAGAACTTGCTTTAGTAATATATAGTCAGTAACGAAGACAGTAGAAAAGCACTTATTTAACAGCAACCACAAAATGACATCCACTTGCATTAATTGCAAAAATGAAGAAGGGCAATAAGAAAAGGTGGATATTGTGTAAACAGATGGAACTGCTATTCAGTTCAGATACTTGGGACAAATTCCTGGTTTAGAATTCCATTTTAATTGTATGTGTTTTATTTTTAAAAGTACAAGAATGAAGATCTGATATAATGTTACTGCAGCATTGCCAATAACCTGATTAGAATATGGTACTGACCTTGTCCAAAATCTTTTCTTGAAGTATAATGAGTCTTAGCATTCACTTTTAAGATACTGTCAAAAACATTTCATTATCCAAGTATTTTCCAAGCACAACATTTAGGTTTATTCTATTTAACAGTAAAAACCAAGGTTGTGACAGAGAAGAAGCCTCTGATTTACAAGCAAAAAAATTATAGTAAAGGAAGTGAATTATGCCAGGCTGTTACATGTCTGTAAATTAGAGCTGAAAATATAATATTCAAGACTCATTATTTAAAATTATTCAAATTAAACAAGTTTTAAAATTGCAACCCAATCATTTATTTCTGTATAATTATGTGATTTTCAGAAACATTCTTCAAAGCCTGAAATAAAGAAAAGGGAGAATGGGGAGGGGGGGGATCCATCAACTTTTCAATTAGTCCTGTTATAGTAGGTTATTGAAAGTTATTGAATCCTCTCATTGCACATTTTCTTAATACTCATTAAAAAGGAAAGAGAAGTGGGAGAAGTATTTAATAAGTACATTTATTTATTCCACAAAAAAGAATAATATGACATTAAAAAACTCATGCTGACTGTGTTTATTTTTTAATTAAGCATTTCCATCCAATTTATATATGTCTTTTTTTTAGGCCCCAAAAAGTCCAGTCCTCATTGGTCCAGGCAAATCAGTGTTTTATGCCCCCCAAAAAAGTAATGATGCTATTTTTGCTAACTTTCACCACCCATATTTATTCAACAGCAGTATAAGTGGACTGCAAAGGGAAGACTGAGATGGACTGAGTTTTTCTCTACAATAGGAGAGCATCTTTGCATCCTGTTAAATATGCCAGGGTAGATCCTTAAACTTGCTCCATTAAATCTTCCAGGCCTCCTTTCACTGGGAGTTAATAATAGTAGATATACCAAGATCAATAGATGCAATGCATCCTCCTTAAAATTGGACTGATTTTTACATTTTGTTGCATTTTTACTCTCGTTTTATTTTTAATTTGGTTTTTGACCATACAATCTTACGTGGAGTTTATTGAGATTTCAAATTGTTTGCAAGGTTTGGTGCATTTCTTTTTCTGGAAAAGGGGCCTACGGTTACTAAATGTCCTATTTCATAGACAGACATATATAAATTGGATGGAAATCCAATTTCCATCCAATTTATATATGGATTATTTAACTTAGCTAGCATGGAGTTTTTGAATATCATATTATCTGATAGTAAAATAGCAAGAGATCCAGTTTTATGTAGTAGTTAAGGGACCAGGCTAGTAATGGGAAGACCATGAGTTCTAGTTCCACCTTGGACATGAAGCCAGTTGTATCACCATGGGCCAGTCATTCTCTCTCAGCCCTAAGAAGAAGGCAAGGGCAAACCACTTCAGAAAACCTTGCTGAAAAAACTGCATGGATTTGTCCAGGAAGTCATCAGAAGTCAGAATCAGTGAGAGTGAGAGTGAGAGAAAGCAAAGCATCCAGAATGACCCATTTCTGAAAAGATATCTACTAAATACTATAATTAAGAGCTATAATCGTATAGATACATACCCTGCGAATAAATTACATTAGAGTCTACTATTTTCCAAGTAAATGTTTTCCACTTAAGACTATTCTATTAAACATAGTTGAGATAATGATGTTATTTATTTATTTATGAGATTTGTATGCCGCTCAATTCCCAATGACTCTGGGCAGCTCACAAGTAAAAATGATAGAAAGGTAGGTAGGTAGGTAGGTAGGTAGGTAGGTAGGTAGGTAGGTAGGTAGACAGACAGGCACACAGACACACAGACATACAGACACTAAGAAACAACAATAAAATATAAAATAAACAAAGTTGATAGAAACTAGACAGGAATGGAAAAAAGAAAGACTCACACAATCCAAGGAGGCTTCACACACTCTCGCTTTAGGCCTGGGAGAAGAGCCAGGTCTTAAAGTGGATGTGAGCTACTTCATCTTCAAACAGGAGATCCTGAATTTGTGATAGAGAAAATCCTATTTGAAATGTTAGTGTTTTACCACACCATAGAGTTTGAGAACTGCTGTCTTACTTCTCATTATGAAGAGTAACATGATTACTTACTGTCAGAACTGGGTGTTGTCTAATTTATATAACACCTCT
Organism: Python bivittatus; assembly: GCF_059951505.1. Lineage (NCBI taxonomy): Eukaryota > Metazoa > Chordata > Lepidosauria > Squamata > Pythonidae > Python > Python bivittatus. The sequence continues at coordinate 9,651,922 of NW_028277058.1, read as the reverse complement.
GAATTTTGGAAAAGAAACTAGGAAGATACATTTACATAGAAGATGGTTGAGAACTGGAGTAGGGCTGTGGGAGGTAAGAGAGCTAAGGGTCTGGGGGCATAAAAAGCTAAGTAGGTTACTGGAGGAGTGTAAAGGAGGTAATGAAGTGTGGAAATAAGGACAGAGAATAAGATTGAAGAATGATGCACAAGGATACTTAAAATGGAAGCCCAGAAGGGTCAAGAAGGATCTCTGAAAACAGATGTGTATTGTTTAAGATTAGCAGAGTCTGGATCAAAGAATTCTAGTCCATCAGAACTTTTAAATGAATATATCACTTTCAAACCTTTTGAATATAAAAGAGATAATAGAAACTATGTGTACATTTCAGAATTTTATAACAGAGTTTGCAGCTCAACAAATGTACACAAAATACATTAAGGGAAAATATGTATAACAAGTACATCTTAGAGAAAAGATTTGCTAAAACAAAAATAAGGCAGAAAGTGCTACTGCTGTTTTCATACATCCTTCCATCATTTGGAAACCTCTTTGGTTGCCCATACAGTCTAATCTGAAAAGGCCCAATGGAGTTCCCTCATAGTGTCTTTACTTGGAATCTGATTGGGAAGCCATGGAAGCTGGAGACTACTGGAGAGATAATTGACAATGAAAGACAAGTTAGATACACACACCTCATAACTAAATAAATGCAAGAACATCAGATTCTTTTCTCTGAAGCATTTCTAAAACAAATTCTATTTCAGCATATTCAAGGAGAATGAAATGTCTGTTATTCCATTTTCAGGCCATATGATCATATCCATCCACTGATCTTGAGTGGTGTTCTGTAGGGACACATTCTGGCTAGGGTTGTTGGGAATTCTAGTTCAGTATCATTTGGAAAACTACAGACTTTTCAGTTTGTATTTGATGTTTATGTAATATATTTTATCCCATTTCTCTCCCCCCCCCTCTCTATATATACACACACACACATATACATATACATATACACATACACACACACACACACACACACACACACACACACATATGTATCCCCTTTGCCCAGAATACTTTGGGCTTCATATCAAACCATTTTTATATCAGAATTGAAGATGTTCATGTTCCTTTGCTTTGGGAGGAGTTGTTTGTTTGACTTCTGCTTCTACTGATGTCAGGACATCTTCCCCATCTTCTCCCTCTGCATTGATGTTACGCTACCTTTAGCTACACAAAAGTTGGGCCTGTCAGCTTCTTGCAGCATAAGGTATTTCTGATGAACTGATGTTAGTAAATATATTAGTGAGGAAGTCTCATAGTCCTTTTTTGTTTAATAATAATGACTAATAATGACCATTTCAGAATCTTTTAACACTACAAGACATGTGGAAGTTGGACAGTGGGGTATCCAAGCTTGCTTCCTATATAGTAGAGCAGCAGCTCTACTTCCAGTGCTACAGCTATAGTCCTGGTGTGAAGACCAGGATAAATTCTTTCCTGTTCTACTGAGCTAAAAGTTCATATGTATGTTGATTCCAGCAAGACTTCAATCACAGAAAGAGTCAGCCATACCGAAAGGATATTTAAAGCCTATAACAATTATCTTTGATAATAAAATAGGCAAAGATACATTGATACACAAAGATACTAGTTATTTCAACACCAGCTTCATAATAACAGCTACTACAAGAATTTATCTAACGTTCCTTGATCAGTTTTCAGTACAAAGTATGCCAAGGAATCATCTAGATTTTAAAACATTTAAAATCAAATTTGCATTTCTTCTTTGATGTATAAGTCTGTTCATTTCAGGTTGTGCATAAGATAAATGCCAAGTAGGACCCACTATGGGAAGGGGTTATATTTGACCAGGGATGGTGCAGTGCTGTGGGGGAAGAGAAAATTTCTAGAAGATACACCAGAAATAATTCATCTAAACTGATGCAGATCAATTTGGACCACAATTCACATGTACACACAAATCAATTATTTAAGCAAGTATAATCAATTCTAGTCAATAGAATATTAACAATATTTTGAACTGCAGTTTCCAAATTATGAAAAAAAAATGTTCTCTTCCTCAAGTCAGTGTTTTCTTTGCAATAACAGCTCTATAGCTAAATACTTTGCGTGACTAATTTGCTGCTTAATAATTTTATTACTCAAGACACTAACATTCAAATAGATTTGTATCATTGCCACTGATTGAACATTTTTCTGCAACCACTTTTTATTTTATTTCCAAGAGGAGTAGAATTACAAAGTCCTTTTATCTTTACTTCCCTCCCCATTTTTTAAGCTTTGATATGTTTTCCCTGCAAAGATACATTGCTGGTGGTATTGTTTTTTCATATCTCAAGTATGATCTTAAGTATTTCTCTAAGCAGTACACAAAGGAATCTTCAGAGTGACTGTGCTGCAGAGAAATCAGTAGGATAATTATATATATTTGAAACCAGTAATTGATAATGTATGGCCTGAATAAGAGGTATTTCATGTGAAGCTGTTTTTTAGAAACAGAAACATTCCAGAGTGTCTTCAATAATAAAAAGAAAGAAATCAGAAAGAAATCTAGAAAGCTCTAAAGAGCTGTTGCACAAAAAGGCAGTTAGTGAGTCATATTTTGTCAAACGTGGTAACTGTTTTGTTTCTGAATTGTAAAGCCTTTATTGTGAGACATCTGTGTACCATTCATCTTTTGTGTGAATAATAACTGCTGGAGAAAAAAATATTCATAAATATATTATTTAAATAAGTGCATGCTATTCTTTCAAAGTGCCCAAAATGGAGAGAATCAGTCAGTCAAAGATAAGATGAATGCACAAATTAATATTGACATGTTGTATTTGAGATTGGTTGGACTTTGCTTATTAAACAACATCAGTCTTTACTCACCTCATGATATACTGAAAGGGCTCAACACCAAAACAACAGATATCAAGTTACATGCATATGTAGTCTTGTGGTATCAGCAACTCACAGTCTGGATGTTCTCAAAAACGAATGAGGGATGGCTGTCCATTCTTGTTTATTATTAATTTCACTTCTGTTTAAGCTAGATGACATATGTGTGTACCTTAGATCTTTATCATGCTAGAAACCTGGAGCCAGTTAACTGGCTGTACGGTTCAAGCCAACATGTGATATTCAGGCTCCATTCTGAATATCCAGAGAATCTCAATCTTTATTACCTTCTTAGGCTTTTCCATTGTATTTATGGATTTTTTATTTCTAGCTTGCTAGCCTGTCTTTCAATTCTCAGCACACAGCAACTATAATCATAAATGAAAAACATCCTTAATGACAAAACAATTTTAAATTCAGCAACAGGGGGAAAGCAGCACTGATTTAAAACACAGTTACTATAATGTGAGGGAAAAATTTAAAAAACAGAAAAAAATAAAAGTTGTTAAATCATAAACATCTTCAACTGATAACATGGGAGATTAAGAAAGAGAAGGATACATGAACATACATTAAACATCTGTCTTGGAAACTAGTTTTAAGATTCAAAACAGGCCTGATTCGTAAGTTTCAAAACCCTGCCAATTTTATTCCATACTGCTGCTGTATTATAGAGTTGGTGGCAGTTATAGTAAAATGTGGGCCGTTTCAATACTGTTCTTCACTATATTTACCTAGGGTTGTCTGAGCATCAGCAAAATGCCTGCATCCAACTACAGCTATTTCCTTTTCAGGCCACCATTCCTAAGACCTTGTACAACCAGCCCTCCTTGTATTCCTCCAAAATAAAATTAATCTGGATAGATTCTGAGATATGAGGATTTAAGATGCTTCTGCCTATCACTTGAAACTAAAATATCAACACTGGAAATCTTATCTGGTGGACTGCAGTGGCATTCCTAAATGAAATTTTCAGCAGTCTACCTGTAAAATCATGTTGAATCTTAGCTGGCTTCAAGATGGAGATAAGCAGCATAAAAAGTCAGGGAGGTGATTATATCTTATCAATTGTTTATATCTCCTAAGGATAGACTGCCTCATATTTTCCAAACCAAAGCACCAGACAATAAGAATAAACAGAAGTACATTACAGGCTATATTTGTTCAATCATTAAAACCACTGACACTTTCAAAAGCCATGTTACCTCTCTAAACAGCCTCCAGCTGTGACTTCTGATGCATTTGTGCAGCTCCTTTCTGTGGCTGGCATGTGTTCCTGGGAAAAGGTTATCTTGGGTAGTAAAGTGTTCTCAACAGGTGCCACATGCATGCCCACATGTGTTCTAAAACACATTTTTCCCTAGCTGTTCAACCCTATTGTGTAGATATGAGAAAGGGGGGGGGGATATTTCCAAGCAAAAGGACCAGAATACTAAGCTAGTGTTCATTCATAATAAAATAAATAACATTTGGGGATGGAACAAAACAATACTTATTGATCAATCATCTAGTTTAGTTCTGTGTTCCATGCTATTGTGGCTATACAAGAAACAACACCCTAGTTCCTTTTTGCCTTATATTCTAATTCTCAGCTAGCCAAAGGTTTATAGTCTTATACATTTGGTAAAGGTTTGGTAGATACAGAATATCTTTCTATAAGAATGGAATTAATGCAAAAGACTGATTTCACTGGTTAGCTGGTCTCCCACAAATTATAATTCCTGCAGTTGTAACCATTTGGCATCACTTGACACAGTCCCCAGATTATTAAATGGCTTAGAAACATTTCAAGCAAATATTTATACCCCTTTCATACATTTCCTTCCAAACAAAAATTACAAAATCACAAATTATCAAGACCAAGAGTTACGTTTCTGGTTTTTGTTCAAGTTATTGTTTAGAGAAAGGAACACCAATATCCTCCAACTCTTGATCTCTTTCTTTTTTTAAAATATTTTTGTTAAAGTTTATATATATAAAAACTAATACAAAACTAAAAAACCTACAAACAAAAAGAAGAAAGAAGAAAGAAGAAAGAAGAAAGAAGAAAGAAGAAAGAAAGAAAGAAGAAAGAAAGAAAGAAAGAAAGAAAGAAAGAAAGAAAGAAAGAAAGAAAGAAAGACAGAAAAGAATACGACTTCCCCCTCCCTCCAAACAAGTATATGTATTAACAGTAATTTAACACCTTCTCTAATATTACTAAAAAATAGCCCTGTTCATCCTCTTTCTCATCCCTAAACAATAACTGAATTATAAAAAAAAATTCAACGATCAATCTAATCAGCAAAAGCATTAAGAGTGCCAGTAATAATAACTATATATTTTAAGCTTCAACAAATAGGTCTATTTTGCATTTTAGCTTCTAAATTTTTTCTCAGAAATGAAACCTAAAAGATATCTCCCCTTAAGCATACAAAAGACCAATAATAATCATATATGTGTTTTAAACTAAACCAAATAAATCACTTTTACAGGTATAAATCATTGTCCTGGTCAGAGAAAGAACATTCAATATTAACAATCCAAGATCAAAACATGGACAATTTAACCTTGATCTGATAAGTCCACATTCAATTCCTTTCTCTTCTTTTTGAAAAGCTCAGTCTTCAGTCTGTTCTCCAGATAAAACCCCAGTAACAATCTCTTATCATTCTCTTCCTATCTATTTTCAGAAAAGGTTTCAAAGATTTGGTATTTCCCTTCTGTACTGTATATCCAAAATAGGGCAATTCTCAAAGTCACTCTTCCAGTCCATTACAGCTTCTTTCTCCATATCATTCTCATACTCAAGCAACTCTGAGTCCATCTTCAGACCCACAGCTTCTTTTTCCATATCTGCCATGTGTCTCTTATAATCTGGCATTTCCTTAAAGTCCATTTTAGAGTCCTCATTCAAGTCGTCCTCCACTGCTATTTTATCTAGTAAAATCTTTTCTTCTTCTACAACCTCTGTTAGTCCCAATTTTAAAAATAGTTCCTGGACACACTGGTTCCAAACAGCTAAGAATTCTTCTCTGGAAGAAGGATATTCCTCCATTCTGTTAAGAGATATATTCCTCTAGTCTCTGTTCCCTCTGACCTTGAAAGCTCCATCTTGTCTGGTGTTTATTTTCAGAAGCAAAACTTTCCCAGAGCAGATTTTCTTGCAATTAAATCCAAATTCACTTACTGTATTTTCTTAAACATTTAAAACAATCTTTTAAAAAGCTGTTTCAAATCCATCTAGCCTCTTAACTGTCCCCAATCAACATTCTTAATTCCCTTTCACTGTTTCCAAATGTTAAAATATTTCTTTTCGATCTTTAAACTTACTTTAATCTTCTTTCTCCCAGGATAGTAGGAAATTCTCCCAGTGTACAGCAACTTGTCTTTCAGAAGGTTTTTAATTACCAAATAAATCACAGATAGGCAATTTACGATGTTAGTTAAAAGAGGAAGTAAAGCAACTCTGGTGTCCTTTTGAAGGCTCCATGCCATGGCTTGGGCTCGATGTTTCCCTCAATTCCCAGTGTGGTCCACCTGCTTGAGATCTTGTAACAGGGAATCTCTGTCAGGAGTACCTGTGGGTGAACCTGTTGATGTCCTTTATCTGGAGATGACTCCAAAGAGCTGGACCAAGGCCAGCTCCTCTAATTGCTGTGAGTGTCGACTTCACAAAGAACAGAGCCCTGTTCAATTGGCCATTTGTTCCCCAGAAGCCTCCAACTCTTGGTCAATTTCCATTGTTATCATTTACATGAACTGTGAACACTGAAATGGAAGAAGAGATCTCTAGAGAGCTGCTGGAGGTAAACGAAAGATGAACTCAAACTAACTTGGGTGAGAGCCACTATTAAGGCCTAACTTGTGGTGCTAAGGGCAGCAAAACAACAATACTTTTATGCCCTTATTGTGTCTGTGGATTGCCACCTGGTAGCCTTCTTACAGTGATCCAAACTCTTCTGAGCAAGGGGGACCTGGCAATTCACCTACAAGGCCATGTAGAGGAATCTGTATCCTGGGTTCATGGCAGCTTAAATCTAAACTGGTTTAAGTATAGCATGTCCAAGGTGAGACCCTTTGACAAAAGCTTGCAAGTTCCAGCTCAGGTAGCAAGTTCCATATCCTCCCATTGGATAATTTGCTTGCTTTCTGCCCTCCCATCTTCCTGTTCCAGAAAAGCAATTGCCAATCATTTTTCTTCCTGTGAATGGGTCTTAGTGCACAATTTTTTTTACACTTGGGCAGTATATAGTCATACATTTAAATTCAATGTTAAAATTAAAACCATCCTCTTATGCAATAATTTCACCTATATATTGAAAGAATAGCTAAGATTTAAGGTGCTAGCACAAATACAGAAATGTTGTACCAAAACCATTAAGATTACATATATATAGTTAGGATTTTAAGATCAATGATAAATACAACTATATAAATCTATGTAACAGGTATACTGTTATATAAAACTATATGTAAGACTTAAAATGACTAAATAAAAATGGTTAGACAGTATATAAAATCACTAAATTGCTAAAGTCTACAAGTATACTGCATGACTGTAATACCATGGTGCAGAAATTGAGGTAAGCCATAAAAGCAATGATGGAGAATCTAAAGACTTGAATGGGTATTGCTTTAATCATCCTGATGGCACCAGGATGTGTCTAAAAGTTTAATTTGTGGTGAATAGATGTAACATATTATGTTAAGTAACATTTTTAAAAAAGTAAAATTAGCACTTAACTTCAACAATAACTTTTACTGGCCATTTGTGAATGGAATTTACACATGATGTAACAACATCTTGCTACTTTGAAAGAGATAGTTACCTCAATCATCTAACAGATGGGGTGAATGGAAATTATCAGAATGCCCTGGAAATTTAATTAAAAGAGGAGTAATCAGCTGCTAATGAATGTCCTTATAAAACTGACCATAAAGAAGGATTTCCTTGCTACAGAAACAATATTGTGCTTCAAAAGGAATTTTTTGGGATTTCCCTTCCTGTGGGGAGGGCATTAAAATGGACTAGAGTTAAAGTTATCCTAAATTTAGCAGTTGAAATTTGGTATAAGTATGACGCTGGTTTGTGAGCTAAAATTTGATTATTTATGAATATGTCCCATGGAAAGGCAGCAGTTTCTACTTGACTTTTTATGTCTATAATCCAATGTTTTGAGGCTAATTTAGCTTGATCTGGCCCTAATGGTAAAATAGCATCACTGGAAAAGCCTTAATAGCTCAATTTCCTTTGGATTGCTTTTTCTCAGGAAGATTAGAAATTATTTGCGGTTTAGGTAGAATGGTCATGTCCATAAAAATATATCCATGCGAAGTAAAGTTAAATGTATATATACAAAGTTAAAGTAACAAAATGGACATATATGTAGGAACAACTCCTTTAAAACAAACATTCCTTTCTTACCACCCTTTTGTGTTATTTTAGCACTAATAAAAAAGGAAGATCTAGAAGTTTAATCTTAATTTTTATAATTGGTGCTAAAATAGCACAGTGGCTAAGGACTGTATCTTGCTGGTTGAACCTGCTGGTTGAACCCTTTTTTTCCCCTAACTCTTTCCCCCCATCTAGCTAGCTTTATCTCAAGTAAACAATGAAACAGAGCAACCTTGCACTTTTGTTGACTTGTTTTTAACAAGTCCTCAGCTACCTAGTCTCCTAGCTAGCTGACAGAACAAAAATAGTAACTAAAAAAATATCAGCTGGTTTTGAACCAGCAATCGCCTATATACTAAGAAAAGCTTTTAACCACTGAAATGTTTTAATTCCAATAGCAAAGACAAGGTCAGAAGCAGTTAGAGATGAGAGCTACTATTACCACATTTGAGTTCTCCCTTCCTTTGCAAAGTAGCCAATGAGCTGCTGGGGTTAATCTAGAAGTATATAAAACACTCCATATAAAACAGATGACAGCTCTTGAGGTGACATAAATGCAAGAGACGTCTCTCAAATTAGGGCAGGAAAATGCACCCTGAGACAGGTGAATGAAAGTTGACACCAGCTATTTCTGCCTTAAAAAATTGTTTTTTGACCTATTCTGGCCATAGGGCAGGTAGGCAGTAGGGATAACAGTCACCTCCATTTTGATTACTGCAATGCACTGTACATGGGCTGCCTTTGAAGACCATCTAGAAGATGCAACTAATCCAGAATGCAGTGGCACACACAGTTTTGGGTGCCTCGTGGTTCACCCAAGTTACACCACTGCTGTGTGAACTGCACTGACTTCCATTGCTTCTGGGTGCAATTCAAGGTTCTGGTTATCACCTTTAAAACCCGACATGGCACAGGGCCAAATTATTTGTGGGACTACCTCTCCCTGAAGGTATCCGCCCATCCTACTAAGTTAATTAAGGTGCATGTGCTCCTGGTCCCTTCCCTTAGACGTTGTCACCTGATGGGACTTCAGAAGTGTACCTTCTCAATGGTTACCTAAGCCCTTTGGAAAAGCCTCCCACCTGAGATATGAGGGATCCCTACCCTTTTAGCCTTCCAGAAGGTCATGAAGACCTGGCTTTTCTCCCAAGTATTAGGCTAGGAGGGGGTTGAGCTGGGAGACTGTTTTATTTGGTGCCTGGGGGAAAGGGTATCTTTGTTTCTATCTTTATGGATTTTTTTTTTTATGGATTATTGTGAGCTGTTTGTTTTTATGGATTTGTTTTGTTTTTATGGATTATTATGAACTGCCTGGAATCATTATATGAGAGAGGTGACCATATAAGTTCTGTTAATAAATAAATAAGCCGTAAATTCCCAGTAGGTCTGCTTGATAACCACCTTTGACTAATGTTTGGTGTTTGGTATATCTGTGAACGTAAGAATGAAAATGTATTAGGCTTTCTATACTTCCATTCTCTTTTCTACAAATATACAGGAGTGTTCCTACCATAGTTTCTATCTTCCAAATGTATCTTGCACATTACGTGGCTACCTAATTCTTAAAAGCAGTGCTTCAAAAGCAGGTGAATGAATGAAATGTTTTATAAGGACACCCAAGAGATTTATGAATGGGATATGTGTCAGCAACATGAAAGGTATGTATTGTTTTTAAATTGATAAAAGAGCCACAAGTACCATCATGCTAGAGCTGACCAATAGTCCACTTAGGTTAGGCTTGCCATTACAACTATGGCTTCTGAATTTCAGAGAAACTCACATTGTTTCTTTTAGCATCAAAGTCAGTGGTAGAAAAGCCTTTTCTTCTCTTCTATGTTTTATTAATTGTCTTCTTGCTGAGGCTATTAGCAATTTTTGTCTTGCAATAAGGCTGCAGAAGGGGAACACGAGCAGCAGAGATGTGGGCTGGAAAATGGCATGTTTGCCAGTTTCAAAGTTGTATGGTCTTTGCTTTTCAGCTAATTGTCCTAAACATCAAGAAGATAGAAATACACTTTAGTTGCATATTATTTTAAAATAATAATAAAAATCTTTTCCTGACATCAGAGCTTCTAATTTCTTTGACTGTAATGTTCAAACTTCATAGAATAGGCTAGATTTAACGTTTTTCCATATCAAATAATGGAGACTAAATGACATATAAACTACTGACACTGAATAGGCTGATCTGAATCATACTAATTTGCAGAAGAACACTCTCCAAATGTCCCAGGTAACCACATTTTCTGATTCCAAATGTCCCAGGTAACCATATCTTTGCACAGCAGTCACTTAGCAATTATGGAAGATCTGCAGTGATAAGATGTCCCCAGATATTTTGAAGATTGACATTAAGGATAACAAGCTTTGCTTCCAATGTGATATACACTGAACCCATTATGGAATATCTCAAGTAATATTTTGGGAGCTGATAAAGAAAAGTTGTTGAAGTTCTGTCAAGCTTTTATTAGGCCTGTAGTGGAATATGGCCTTCAAGCATATTTATCACCTTCAAATATATTGTGTAGACATTTAAGCTGGGTGTGCAACTTCTGTATAGGAAAGTGGCAGCCTGTGAAAATCTCCAATAATGCATATCAATTTTTATTTACTTATTTAATTTTATTTATTTATTTAATCAATTTGTATAGCTGTCCATCTCAACAAGTTTCTGGGCAGTGAACAACATTAAAAGAAAAAGAAAAACAATTACAACAATTAGTACAAAAATTAAAAATACATAGCAGCTGCAGAAAGTATCACAATCAATAATCGCTAATACAGCCAGGAGATGGGCCCCTTCACATACTCAGGGCCCCAGGCCTGGGAATAGAACCAGGTCTTTAGGCCAAGGGGAATTATGGGATCTGTGGGCACCAAGAGGCCGCTCAGGCACAATCTGATCCATAGCTTCATCTGCTCTCTGATTCCAGGCAGCCACTGGGGCTTCAGCTGGACCATGCAACAGACCCTCTGGAAAACCCCCAAGCTCCCTCTGGAACCCAATTGGGTCCATTAGTCACTTGGGACAGACTGATCTAATAGGTCCAGTCTTCCTGTGGTGGACAGTAATAGTAGACAGGGGGTGAGCCATTATTGGGAACATTATTGGGCAGGAATATTGTTCCTGTGGTATGTTCCAGCCCCTTGATTTCATTCCCTGCAGGCTCACCAGGGAGTGTTCTGACCATGACAGGGGAGAAATGAATATCTCCCTCAAATCCAGAACACCTTTCCACTGCTCCAACAGAAAAAACAGGTCAGGCATATGATCACTATTATGCATTGTGCTCTGGATGACATGAGACAGGTCCATGGCTGTCATGGTGGCCAAGAACATCTGAGCTACCTCAGTCCCCATCCCCAGAGAAGTAAAGGCCATAAGCCTGGGGAACTCTACCACCAACCCGACAATGGAATCAAGGAATTCAGGCAATGAGGTTGCTATGCAGCAGGAGGGCTGGTACAATAGCAACAATCCCAACTGATCTCTAGAGCCCAACTTAATAAATAGGGTCTTGCAATCTGTGGGGAAGAATCCCTGGGCCCCTCCCAAGTATCTTGTATGGCCACCATCCCTACCCTGAGGACTCAGCTGATGCCCCATCCTCCTCCAAACCCAGTCAAGTTTCCATAATTCATGCCAGGTCAGTCATCTACAATCAAGTCATGGATGAGAATGGCCTTATTATAGACCTGGCATTCAGCAGCAGCACCTACAACCCAGGGCCTTGATGGTCTGCCAACCAGGGTCCTGGAATGAAATCAAGGGGCTGGAACATACCACAGGAGCAATATCCCTGCAGGGCAGTTCCCAATAATGGTCCACCCCCTGTCTCCCATCATATCTCCACTTACCTATCGCATATCCCACCCCCTCCTCCAGAGACTTTTCCCTTCCCCTGCCCAAATCAATCCATGCCCAGGGTCCTCCTCCACCTATTTCATACAGTTACCAACCACCTCCAGGGCCCCCTAAGTCCAGAGGGGCTTCTGCCGAGCACTCAGAGCCTCCTGCTAACCAGGGACTCCCGTACTTCCATGCACCCTCACACATTGCCTTCAGCCAGTCCCCTCTCACCAGACTGGTTAGGCACCCAGATATCCACAATCCCAGTAACCCAGACCCCCTTCTCCCCAGCTCTCACCTGTGGGAAAGGTAAGCAGAATCACCCTCCACAATCCTTTTCTTCTTCAGGGCCAATCTAGTTCTCAACCAAAGTCTTTTTGAGTCATGATGGCTTGCACTTCAAAGCAGCACACCCTAAGGCTGCTACAAGGTCCCTTCCAGATCCCAGGCAGGAAGGAGACAAGATGGTGACCCAATAGGATGGGGGGATGAAAACTGCAGCCATAGGACCCAGGACAACACCATCACCCCAGACTGGCCCTGCCTCCACATAGCTAATTCACCAACTTCTACACATCCATGATCAAACCAAAAGGCAGCCACCATCTACTCTCCTACCATGCCTTCATCATCACTCCAGATCACAGATCCCCTTCACAAGCCAATAGTGGGCCTTCTCCATCATCATCTACTCCACCAGCCTCCTTCCACCATCAAATGCTGCAAAATGCATAGATCCTAACCAGAGTGAAACAACTGATCTGCCACCTGGCAGTCCAATAATCCAGATGCCACCAAGCCCAGAAAAACAATTCTCCATACCCAGGTAAGGAAGTGTGTGCTAGACACCATGCTCAGTTCTGTCCCAAGCCACCACAAGCCCCAACAAAGAATACAAAGCTCACAGGCCCAGTAGAAAGCCAATCCAGCCAGGTCTGGTAGGGAAATGACCCAGGAAGACTCTTCCACCATCCAGTCCAAAACACAACTCGTCCCACCATCCACAACATTCTAAAAACCTCCAAACAGTGGCACCTGCTCCATACATACTTCCAAGCTCAGCACTGTGGTGGGGGAAAAAAATAATAGGGAGAATAGGAAGATGTGTCTGCTGTAGAATCTAAAATTGAGGCTCTTGAGTATATATAGTATCTGATCAGTGGAGTCAATATTGTTCCATTTATACTGATGGTTCAAGAGGAACCATCATTTGGGAAAACAAGTGCAGTGTTTTATGTTCCTGCTTCTATTGTTGATAAGAGTTTTCATTTGTCAGATTGACTTTCAGTTCTGTCAATTGAGTTAATAGCAGTATTGTTAGCTTTAGGCTGGATTAGGAATCTCCAAAGTGAAAGAATAGTAATACTTTCTGATTCGTTGTCAAGGTTGATGGCTGTCTATAATGAGGGAGAGTGAAATAAGAATGATCTGGTGAATGAAATTTGGTTTCTGAACACAGAATTGCAGATAATGGGTTTTTCGATTCACCTCTGTTGGATCTTAGCCCACATGGGTATTTTTGGAATGAAAAGGTAGATCATGCAGCTAAGGAGGGTTTGTGTCATGCTGTTGTAGATATTCCTTTGCTTTTATCTCCTTTGGAGATCAAATGCAGGCTTAAATGAGAGATTAGAGATGAATGGCAGAGACAGTGGGATTTGCAACATACTGGAAGAGAATTTATTCTTTCAGTCTTGTTTTGACTGATTTTCTGGGTTTGAATTGTCTGGGCGGGGTGAAACAGGTTAGTCTTTTCTGAGACTTATTGGGGCATTGTGTAGTAAGGAGGAATATCTTCAAAATTGGAAGGAATGCAACAGGACTCTGTGATTTTTGTGGAGTGGAAAAAACAAGTTGATCTTCATAATTGTTTGCTTTATGAAAACAACAGAACCTGCCATTGCAGGGACAAGCAATCTGATTTGGATGATCCCTGGGCACTGGGGGTGGGGAGTGGGGGGAGAGTTGAAAAGGTAATCAAGAATCCTTGATGACAAATCTTGTCACTTGTATTTGTGTCTAATGTTGGGATATAAGTATAATAGGCCAGAATTTGCATCGTAGTGGTGCAACTCATCACATCACTTTTTTGTCATCATGGTTTGTAGCGAACACCTATGGAATTTTTGAGTTTCGTGTTGAAGGACTATTCTTAGCAAAAGGGTGATTCAAACAACTGTCTTTCATCTCCTGTTTATATTTTTGAGATTTGTGATTTATTATAATTAACTGGATTTATACAGTATGTTCTTTCAGTAGATAGTGATAACATGGCTTTGCTTCACCTTTATCCCAGAACAGAAGATATAGGAAAGTTAACAAAGATGGCCATTGTTTGTTACTTATCCAGTGAAAAAGTTCTCTATTAGAACTGAAGACAGCAGGTAGATTGAACTGATACTGAACTGGCTGCTTGAAAGACACAGCTTGGATTTCCAACATCTGTTCCCTTCTCCTTTTTCATCCCAGCATCTTTGTTCTGAGGTTCCTACATACTCTGTCAAATAATAAAACTGCCCCATCTGACTGATCCTCCTTCTCCATCTTCACTTTCTGTTGTTTGATTATGAATACAAATCTATAATTGGCTTAGGGTTCCAACAATATGTGTAATATTCTTATTCCGTCTTGTTTAAAATGTCAACGTTTTATTCCCCAAAGTATTAATATTGCTGACTTTTTTTAAAAAACTGGCTGCTGCTTTAGTAATTGTATGCTCTGTTTTATTGCTTTGATCTTACAGCTGTGAGCTGCCAATTGAACCAAACATGAAATATTGCACGTTATGAGCAAATAAAATATAAAGATTTTAAGCATGTTAGTTGTATGAAGTTAATCTCTATATAATTACAAATGGAGAGAGAATACAAAAAGATGAGAGACGGTACCTTCCCTTATTTTCCAAAGAAGGATTCAAGAGATGGAGAATGATCCTAGACTGGTGGTCTGGATATGGCCAACCTAAATACAGTAGGACAATTTAGATATTTTCCAAAACTCTAAAATCAGTCAAGAGGATACCAGTGGCTTAGCAGATCAGACTCCAGGTAAGAAAATTATTAGTTTGTATCCCTATGTTTTCATGGTAAGGTAGGATAGGAACTCACAAGATTTTACCTCTGAAATTTTGCAACCAGAATTGGTGCTACCGATTTTTCATATACATGGTCAGACTGAAACTGTATTATTAGTCCATATCCAAAGCATCAATTCCCACACATTAGATATATGATACAGGATATATATGTGTTCTCTGAAATAACCATCCATACTGTACAGCAACTAACTGTGAAGAGGCTTGGAGCAAGGAAAGAAACTGCTTGTTCCCTTAGAACTGAGATGATGTACTTAGTATTACTCTATTAGAAGACCCAGTTTGGTCTAGTGGCTAAGGCACCAGGCTAGTAATGGGGAGACTGTGAGTTCTAGTCCCACCTTAGACATGAAAGCCGGCTGGGTGACTTTGGGCCAGTCCCTCTCTCTCAGCCCAACTCACCTCACAGGGTTGTTGCCATGGGGAAGAGAAAGTATTAGGTATGTTCGCTGCCTTGAGTTATTTATAAAAATAATAAAGACGGAATAAAAAAATCTTTTTAAAAAAGTGTTGTATAGAAGCCTATGGGAACCAGCTCTTGAAACAGAATTGCTTATGTCTAATTAACTTCTGATTGTGAAAGAGAACAAATCAAATAATTAATATTATTATTGATTTATATGTAAGGTTTATCCCGTTCGACTCAGAGAAACTCTTGTGACACGTGTGTTCAGCAAAGAAGTTTACTCAAGTGTAACGTTCGTAATTACAGACAAAGCCAGGACTGGCTTGGCACATTTGACAATACAATTTATAGTTCCCCATTCCCGTGCTTAACCCCTGTTGCTTGGTTACAGATTACCCGCAGTAATCCCCCCTTTACTCAAATGGCAGATTCAGTCCAGCTCTTTTGTGTTCTTGATTGCTGTCAATCGCTGGCGTTGTTGTTGTTGTCAATGGGTCTTTCTGTTGCTCGCAAAACCAGGAGTTCCCCAATCATGAGCTGATTGCTTTACTCAAATCCGCAGCTCTCCCCTTTGTCTTCAGCGCCTGCGGCAATCTGGCCTTAACACAATGCATCCGCTTGCAGTTTAGTTAAGCTGCACCAGCTGGCCCATTAATCAGTTTGCAGTTTCTCACTTCCCCTTTCCTTACTAGCGCTCAAGCGGTGAAACTGACTAAGCGCGGCTGGGCAAGTTCCTAGCCATGCCGCGCCGGCTGAATCTGACATACCACCCCCCTGAAGACAAATCCCCCTCCTTTACCTTGGCTTCCTGGGGTACTCTCTGTAAAAATCCTGGACCAGTTTGGGTGCCCTAACATGGGCTCGGTTCACCCATTCGCTGTGCGACTTTGGAAAATGCTTCCATTGCACCAACAATTGTATTTGTCCCTTGTATTTTCTAGTGTCCAGTATCTGCTTCACTTCAAAATGCTGCTCCCCATCGACCATGATCGGGGCTGGGACTGGCTCTTCCCTGTGCCAGTTGTTGTCTGGTTGGTGCGGCTTCAACAAGCTGCAATGGAAGACCAGATGGATCTTCCCTAGTGCCTTGGGGAGCGTCAACCGGATGCTTACCGGGTTGATTACTTGCGCAATAGGAAACGGCCCCATGAACAGTGGGCTGAGCTTCTTTGAGGCTTGGTGGGTCTTCAGGTTTTTCATGGACAGGTAGACTTGGTCTCCCACCTTCCACTGCCACTTGGGGAGCCGTTTGCGATTGGCATACTTCTTGTATTCGGCTCGGGACCCTTGCAGTGCCATCCATACTGCTTGCCTTCTGGCGTCTATCCAGGCAAACCAATCGTCCAACGAGGCAATCTGGGATGCTGGTTGGGGAAGCTCCAGCATGGGGACAAAGTCTTGTCCGGTAGCCACCTTAAATGGGGTGAAGCCGGTGCTTGTATGGATTGCATTGTTATATGCTACCTCAGCAAACAGTAGCAGCTCTGCCCAGTCGTCTTGCTGGTATCCCACATAGCACCGCAAGTACTGCTCCACTCCCCTGTTAAGGCATTCTGTGGCCCCGTCCATCTGCAGATGCACCATCGAGGAGAGGCTTGCTGAGTTCCTACCCGTTTTAGGAACTCTTGCCAGAAACGCGCGATAAAGTTCCCGCCCCGATCGCTGATGACTCATCGGGGCGCGCCGTGCAAATGGTAGATGTGCTGCACAAACCACCGCTCCAGCCTCTCCGCCGCGGTTCCTAGCCGTGCTGTGCCGGCTGAATATGACATTATATTGGTAGCATTAAAAAAAAATTCTGTTTCTATAGTTGAGTTTACACCACAGGAGGTCTTCACTGTTAATTTGCTATTCAGTAAACTAAATGACTATAGTGAACAGTAAATTATATGACTATAGTGAAAAAGACTTTCCCGTACTTGTTATGAGCCTTTAACTTCTGGAAAAGATTTTTGTACCTTTTCAATTTCATATGAGGCAGTTTAAAAAATGAACTTTCTTAAAAAATAGATTACTATGTAATTTCATGTGGAGACATAATACTAATTAAAGTTTTAAACAAATTAGCTAAAATTAACTCTGGAGATTAGAAATTAATCCTTTTGAAATGGTTATGGTCATCAACATATGACTTTTGATCACTTAAGGCCACATACAGCAAGCTGTCATAATAGTGCCTTCAACAGTATTTTTTTAAAACTTATCCCTAGCTAGAGAACAGTTCTGGGATCACTGTAAATTGAACCTCCTTAATTAATTTGATAAACATTAATTTTCTAGCCTTTGGTAGTTATGAATTTGACATAGCACTGGCAATATTTTCATCACATTTGAAATTGTTTCAGGCAGATCTATTCCACAGCAGAGACAATTTAAGAACATTATGACTGGAGTATTCTGATCCAGAGCATTAAGCACATTAAAATACACAATAACTTGGATAAGAAAGCTCCTGCTTTCATTTTAGGGGATGTTAAATCCTGCTCCAAAAATTAAGCTGCCATCTCCACCAAAATTAGGGGAAATCCTTACAAGCACAGGAAAGTAAAGGAAATTGATCATTAGTTTCTTCAAGTAATATGCTCCATCAAAATGATCTTCATCATGGGCATGAATGGCAGCAATGAATAAAATGCATTGACGTCTGTCATTCTCAGCTGAAAACATAACTTTACTGAGGGAACTTGCATACCAATTCAGAATATATTTGTGAAATTTGCCCGCAAAAATATATTAGGACTACCTGTGTTTCAATAAAGCGTACATTATGAAAAATTCATAGAGAAAAAACATATATTAAGTATCTGCATAGAAAAACATAAGAATTAATGACCATTACATACATTACTAGAAAATATACATTTTTGGAATACATTTTGGACATATATTTCCACAATATACACAATGCATATGCAGTAGAAATATATGCCCAAAATCCATTAAAAAGTGGATTTTTGTAGCCTTTTTACTCAAAAGAATGCCAGAAAAAAATAGCATATGAATACATGGCACTGGCATGGACCTGATTTCATATAATTTTTAAGCTTTGTTTATTAATTATTGTTTTCTGTTTTATTGCACACCTAATAACTGTATAGTATATTATGTTATAACCTATGGGTTGGAGCAATAAATTATGTGTATATATACATACATAAACACACACACACACATACACAGATACAAGTGAAGTACTTTTTTTTCTTTTTGAGTCACATGTGGCTAGATGTCAGTCTTACCAAGTAGACCAGATGGGGAACATGACCAGGTGAACTAATTCTACTTTATTGTAAAGCTACTTTAACAGAATCTTGCAAGTCTGAAAGTACAATTCTTCCACTATCACTTTTACAGTCTGAGAACTTAGGGAGGTCCCTTCTGAGTCTCTGGCTCTGCCCACCATGCAGCTGCGGGCTATGCTGTCTCTTATCTGACTGTTCCCTTGGCAGCATCCCTTTGCCCAGTCTCCCAAGGTTTTTCTCACGTACCATTACATCAGATGGCTAGCTTGTCTGGGTGCTAAAATGGCTATGATTGGGTGAACGAGGACCTGGAGGTTAGTAGGAATTAGTGCCCTGGGCTTGGAGATAGCTCTGTTGGTCACGAGGGGAAATGTGCAGGAACCATAGATAGATCCAAAGGAGACATGAGGGTGGTGGTTGCATAACAATGCTGATGTTTGGGGAACTAGTGTACGTGTGGGAAAAGTTTAGGGTGACCTGCTTCTTCTTGAAGACTGAATCTTGGCTGCTATGAGTTGGGGAGGCAGCCTGTCACTGGCCATAGTGTTCAAATTTGCTCACATCTGGGCAGAAACTACTTAGATAACAGAGGCAGAGCCTTGTGATGTGATCAGGAATTCATTCCGGCTTAAGGATCCTGAAAAAGTGGAAACAGTGCTGAGCAATATGAGCTCTGCAACATGTGAACTGGACCCATGTCCCACCTGGGTCCTTTGGATGATTGGGAGTTGGGAGTGGAGTGGTACCACCAGCCTTGAGAGAAGTAGTGAGGTGTGTGCCTCTGAAGACACACTCTTCACCATGCCAGTATCTAGTGTCCAGGACACAGAACACAGCAGTGTGTGTCAGAGGGAGAAAAATGATCAGATCCATAGTATCTCAAAGGTAACATTAAAAATTGGTTTGACTGATACCAGCTCCTTGGAAATAGGAGGACTGTAGTCCAACACCACAGTATCAAATACATTTTATTTGCACTTCCACATATATTTTTACTTTGGTCATATAGCTCAATTTTCTGCCCAATATTTATTATCAAAAGTAGTGGTATCCTTTGCAAGGAAAGCAGAATATATATGTGCAATTGAGCTTGATTAACCCTCTGCTACCTCACTAACATATATCCTGATAATAACAGGAAGTGCATGTTTAGAGAGAATCAGTATCGCTCTGCCAAGAGTTTTGAGGCTAGCTGGCACATTTGGAATTGTTAGGTCATAAAGTAGGTGTTTCACAATAAGCCTGCTGTAGGGCTGCTTATTCACAAAGCGGCTGTCATGTCCAATAGTCTGTCACAAAATGCCGATTTCTCAGAAAGCAAACTGGTCAGGGTACGCCCCATTTCACATTCAAACTGAGATGATGCTCTGTACAGTTTGTGTCAAACAAAGCAATAGATCACATCTGCTCGGCCTATTCAAAGCTTCAAAGGGATATTTTGCTTTAATGAAGATTTCTGCAAAGTACCCCTTTGAAGCTAGTTCAGGAAGCAATGTAGCCCCGGCATATCTAAAAGCAAACAGGCTGAGTTCTCCAAAAAGCCTTCCACCCCCTACCCCAGGATTTCATCCAAAAGGTCCAGTAGCTTTCCCAGAAGCCACTTCTGCCTTGACAAGCTACTGGAATTGCTGGATGAGGTCTTGAAGCACAAATGCCTCAGTGTGGCAAACCGCACCACTTCTGCCCCTCAGCAAGTTGAGTCATACCACTTCTGTGGTGTGAGAGGCTTTGCTGAGTCAAAGCTCAGCAACCTCTTCAGTTGTGCTCCACTTCTATTTCATTTTATTTCCTAAGAATGGCATTGGTGTATATAGAGACGAGAGGCATTTTTGTGGATACCAATTTATAATAACAATCACACTAACGATAGTATCCTTTTAAACTTTATTTGTTTGCTTTTCTAATTTCTATCACCTATATTTATTTATTTTTCTACTTTCTATAGTGTGTGTGGGCATATATGACTCTGGGCAGCTTACAAACAGTTAAAACAATATAAAAACAGTAATAACACAATTTAAAAACAGGAAAAGCATATGAAACATCTAAACAAAAAAACAGCATAAAATACATAAAATCCACAGCCCAGGGCAGGATATGATAAGAAACTTGCCAGATGCCAAAGAAAGTGTTACCTTCTCCTCCATTTGACTCATGCACAGCACTCTGAAGAGGTTATTTTAGATGCTGGTACACTAGTACCAAAGAGATGTTCTGTTCACTGTTTTGCCCCAGGGCTTAGATGGATGAAAGTTTCATTAAAGGCTATCCTGCAAATTTGAAATCACCCCATTATTGTTATAAATGCCTCTTCAGAAGTCTTGAGTTGCCTTGGACAGACCATTTTTCCAGTGGTATTAGTATGGGATTGAGGTGCTAATTATCCATTTGATGCCAAGAAACGCCAGAAATGCAAAATCTGCTGTACTGGGGTGGGCCTCTGGGTTAAAACCAGGCATTCGAGGTCTTCAGGATAGCTCTCTGTGGAAGTGCCCTCACTCTCTGACCCTTTTCCCCACTTTCCTGTCCTCTCTGATTTTTCAGTGTTTCAACCAATACTGCCAATTTCTTGAAAAGACATCTTTCCGGAAGGCCCAGTGACCACAGAGACTTTTTAGAAGAGAAGATAGAATATCTGGCACACTTGGCCCTCACAAAAACAGGACCCTGAAGAAAATTAGCAGTGGCAATACAGGTGGGAAGCTGGGGGGGGGGGTGTAATTTCCCCATCATTGCCATATTAGCTGCACCGAGATTGCGGGGAGTGGAGGAAACACTTTACATACATATGTTTGCATGTGTGTGTGTGTGTGTGTGGCCATGGGCATGTGGCCATCACTCAGCACTTCAATGTGGGCAAAACATGTTGCTTAGCCCTGCCACAGGGTATGAATTTGTGACCCGACTAATTTATTCTCTTCCATAAATTTGGCTTTGTAGCATCAAACATCTTTTTCCAGCTTCAGTAGCATGCAGCAGTTTTGAATTATTCAGTCCAAATGTCAATAGTTGGGCTGGTAGAAAACTTTCATTTTTTAAAAAAATATAAATATGGGCTATAACCTGTTCATTAGGGATAGGATCCACAGGTTTGCAGGATAGATGCTCCCTACACAGTACTGCAAAACTTTGCTCAAACCTTGCTCATCCTAACAGAGAGAAATATGAAATCACCATTCTGCATTTTTCTGATTGGAGAAAGAGGAGTAGTTTGCTCCAGAAAAGCATCCTGGGTGGAAACATGACTTCAGGAGGAGAGAGACCAATGAACTGCCATTTGCTAGTTCTCAGGAGACAAAGCTAGTCCTCAAACACAATGGGGCTTCCCACGACTGCCTTTTCTATTTAAAGTAAGCAGGAACCAAGCAGGATCACACAGATAATAAAATCACAGCAAAGCATGTATATAAAACAATGTGGAATAATTCTGAATAAGGAATGTCTGCTTGAATATTCTTAACAGTTCAAGCAAAGCCGTGGGCCAGAAAATGTTCCGGAGCCAAAATGTACTACTTCAGAGAGGTTTGGAACTTGTTTGCTTTTCAGGAGATTGTCCTAAAAATTAAGAAGACAAAAGTATATTGCAATTGCCCAAAATTGTTTCCAATGTTGCAATATTTTTTCCCATAAATCAAAACTTTTAGTTCCTTTAAATGTAATATTCATAACTCACAAAATAGGCTATTTTTTTCTCATCCTTGTGTGCAACAGGGCTGTTGAGACAGATACACTAATTAGCCTCATATCTATTTGCATAAGAAAATTTTCTCATTCAACATTTTCTAGAAAACCCATATCTTGGAGCTCGGGCAAGCCACAGTGCTAAATCTGGGGACTAAAATTGCAAGGGTTTAACTTAGAAACACCATTTCAAGTAGCTTGTGTTGCTAATCTGTTAAGAACTTTATCATACTTTGGGACTTGACCCCTAATCTATAGAAATGTTTATGCTAAAAAGCCCGGCTACTTCAAAATAGTTTGAATCATTGTATGAAAAAAAGGAAAGAAAATACCTTGGTTATACTTGAGCAAATATGACCTTTGTTAAAAACTGTTACATGCCTGTAAAGCTATTATCTTTACACTGGAGAAACATGCAGATACACTGATACAAATTGGCCTGCAACTTTTTTTTTTTAATTTAAGAAATGGCCAACTTACCCAATATGTATCTAAATGCAGCTTTGTGTGACCTACTGCGCTATTATATAACAGCCTCCCGACTATGAACAGAAGAGATTATAACTTTTTAATCAAGAAAAAGAAGCACTTTAAAGCAAAAAGCACAAATTGATTTTTGAACCTGAAAAAATGATACACAGCAGGAAGAGAACAACCTGATTTTTTATCCATCTTCAGAAAAAAAAAATCCAGTACGTGAAGGGTTTTATTATTATTGCTAGTTACTATTACCTTTCTCACTTTTCTTGTTGGCGAGGAAAGATTCAGTTTAGAAAAAGGTGCAACTGGATGAATACTGGAACAGATCTATGACACCAACAAGCTAACTCCAGCCCATATTTTCTGAGGATTTCCAAACAAGCTATTTCACCTTGCTTGATTGTATTGCAGTATTAGTATTCAGCCCACACTAGAAGGAAGCAGAAAGGGCAGTATTGCAGTTTCCATTGTGCTTGTTTTGGAATTGAAGCATAAGCTGACATTGTAGTGGAGCAGGGAAATGCAAGCAACATAATCCATAAGCCAACTCTTTTGTAGCTCTACCAATCGAGATAGCTGCTAAATGATGCTTTTCTGCTGAGTAGAGTTCCTGACTTTCATTTGGTGCTCCCAAGATACAATTTATTTGATAACACTTTACATTTCTGTCAAATACCCTGTGAAGTAGCTAGGGTCTGACTTCCATGCTTCCAAGAAATGCATCTCAGGTTGGTTTCCCTAGATCCCTTAACTTCTTGAAGAATTTTCATAGACAGCAGTTATCTGTTTATATAGTCTGACCTTAGGGCAAATAGCATCTTAAAATAGTGATTTAAATTGGGAAACTAAGATTGCGATGGGGATTATTAGAAATGCCCTGTGGCTGCCGTTTAAGTAAGGAGAGTTTTAATAACAGTTATCCTTCTACCTCATCTAGTTGTTGCCTTAACCCTTCAGGCATATCTACATTGTACCCTTAAATTGCTCCTGTCCTATGCTCATGCTGACATATTTCTAAGCAGGCTAAGAAAATCCTGTCCATAATAAGACAATTGGGCAACAGCTTGTAAGGTATTTGGTCCAAACAACAGGTTATCACATCTGTTCATTAGGCAATTTCTGTTCTGCTATGATCTTGCATCCTTCTGTTCCTGTGGATGAAACTTATCACATATGTGTGTGTGTGTGTGTGTATATACACAAGTATGTGTAATAAAATCCATTAGTGCGTGTAAGAAAATAAAGTGCAATGGCCAAAATGGACAGTAGTACTTGAGGTGATATAATGGAGAAAATAGTACTTTCATATCACAGAAAGAAAATACGCCTGGAGATTGTATTATGATGGAAGGGAGGTGAGTACAGAGCAATACTGTCTGTTCCTGTCCTCCAAAACTGCTTGCCGGTCTGTTCTGGTGACTGTTATAAAACACTGAGAAAATACTGCTAGATCTTTTTGCCACCTAAACCCATAGGGTTAAGCAATTTAATGCATCTGTCGGGAGAGGGTAGAAACAATGAAATATTGTTCTCTCATAGGTTTGTGGGGGCTGAAAATTTCCATGAATATAAAAAGTCTATATTTCCATAGAAGGCATACTTTCCTTCCTTATTCTTCCAAGCAGCACTAGTTTTTCTCTTTCCTTTCCCCTTTCTTTGTCTCTGTTTCTCACTGCCCCTTTCTCTTTTCCAGCTTTAGAAGAAAGGAACATGCACTTTATGGAAGAAGCTGTGGGTGTGTTTGTGCTTGGCTTCTTGTTTTTCAGGAGGAATTGTAGGGAGGTAAGGAAAGAAACTAGGCAGAAAACATCCATCCATGAACATTCAGGATGCCCAGAGGACATCTTGCTCAGGAGCCCCGTGCCCTGACAGCATCCTAATTTAAATGAAAGGCAAAGTATCTCATAACTGTTAAGCCAGAACTAATGGCATGTATCTAGAAATCTATGACATCGCAAGACCTTCTCAATGACACTGCTGCGATCCCTCTCCTGGCAATCTTATGTTCCCTGAACACCACATTAATATGAACACAACACAGCTAAAGTCAGTGTAAGAGATCCCCACTGAAATCAATGATGCCTCAATCATGAGTTATATCTTTTGGTGATTGCAGCAGAACCAACTTTAAATTCATTGGCATAATTGGACTGAACTGTTCATGGATGGCTGTAACCCATCAGCTTTTTCTCCCCAGAGCACTGGCCCAACCAGTTACCTTTGGGCATAAACTCTCATGTACACACACATACATACTATAAAGTCTGATTAAAGTAATCATAGCAGTTGTAATGGTAAAAGTGGTGTTAACCTAATAATGGCTTTGAAAAGTTTTCTTTTTTATGTCTGATGCCAAGGGAAGTTAATTACACCTATGCTGAGGGCTGTTTTTACAGTAGAACTAAAATAATATTTTCACATCATTTATTTTTTTAATATAGAACTTTTCTTTAGGTGTAAACAAGAAACAATTATCCTTCACCTTGTCTCACTTCTTTTACATGTCTATTTAAATTAAATCTTTCTTTTTCTGGGAAAGATCTATTAAATACAAAACTACAGCTATTGCTCCACACTAAATAAAGCTTCTGTGAATCAGCAGAAGTATCTAAATATAGGTTTTTTACTCAGTTATCTCTCAGATTAAACCAAGAAACTAAAGAAAGGTGTGGCTGGCTTTTGGTTTTTGGTTATTTTTTGCAATACATTTTTGGCATCAAAAGTTTAGGACAATTTTTCTCAAATTATCCTTTGAAATTATTTTCATTACCTGCAATGAATTGAAGTAATTTTTAGTATGATCCTATGTCTAATTAAAAAAAAAATAGAAATGACACATTAAGAAGTACAATAAAAATTCTGAGCATAATAGCCTTCTCTGGACCCCAGACTCCCCATTTCATCCTTTTTGTGCCACTTCAAAGTCAGCACTGACAGGAATAAGTGGGTGCCACATCCTTTCAATGATGTAAAAAGCACTGTATGCAAGTGGTTCTTCAAAGTGCTCCATCTTCAAAGGTCTGTTATGAGCTCTAAAGTCACTTAATGAAATAAATATGTTTTTGTTTAATACCATAGTTTAAGTTAAGGGTTGCTTTCTTCTTGCATGGCATTGCAATTCACAACTGCTGTTGGCTGAAACATGGACATTCCCCACCCCCCGCCCCAAGGTTCCTCTGCATCTCTGGTGCTGTTGATTATGTTGTTTATATAATAATCTACCCTGTCTAATGTAAAATAATAATACTGGATTAATCTTAAAATCAGATCCCTATTGATGGAGATATGGCTACTACATTCCAGTTAATATTGGGAATTTAGCTTGCTGTTGTCTTTGCCTTCTACTTTCACGGTTCTCCAGAGGAGCTCCACTGAATGTTGGGTCCCCATTGGCAAGGTGCCCTTGGTGGGCTTTTCTCCTTGCAGCCACTGTCATTAGATAGTTTTTTTTTTTCCCCTCTGGCACTTTGACCATCAGAGAGTGAAAAAGGGAGCAAGAGTATGAATGAGCAAGCAGGGTTGAGTCCTGATTCTTTTCATTTTCTTGGTTTTGGATGATTAGATGAACAACAAATGACCAGGCAGTAAAGCTCAGGAATTCCACCAACAGCAAAGAAACAAGGCAGATATTGGTATTGTTACTACATTCACTGTGGCCACCCACTCCAAAAGACTCATTTTGATGCTAGAGTCACCCAAAAAAGCATGAACCATGGTAGGTACCAAACCATAGCAACTCTTTTTTTTTTTTAATTGACTATTGTCCTTCCAGCCTGTGTCCCCTCACATTTGGATCTATTGCATTATTTTATTCCTACCCCTTTCCTCAGCCATTTTGCCAGTAGGTCCCCTTCCAATCCGGTTGTACACTCCTCAACCATCTTTCACATTCAGCATGTATGAATAATGATAATAACAATGTAATAATTTATTACATTTATATGCCATCCAACTCCCAGTGACTCTGAGCAATTTACAAGTTGTTAAAAATACTGAAAAACAAGGAGCAATTAAAAAAACACAAAAGCAACACAAAACAAAGGAACAAAGATGGCAGAGAAAACAAACCTGGGTGGGAAGAAAGAGAAGGAAGTAAAGGGGCATCAATTATTCTTTACAAAGGCCCTAAGTGGGGGCTGTTCTAATCTCATATGGAACCTTGTTCCAGAGGGCAGACACTGCTACAGATAAGACTCATTTCTGGGGTCCTGATAGATAGCATTGTCTAATGATGTGTATGAGTGTGTGTTACCTTCTTGACATTCAGCCTCTGCTCTTTCCCCTTGTCTCAGAGGTATAGTGAGGAAGCTTCTATTTTTATGGTTTGAGAAACTCCATTATGTGTTGGAGTGGAGTGACTGGGTTTGGTTTGGTTTGGTTTGGTTTTTGCTTGTTTCTAGAGAAAAATTCCGAGATGAGGAAATGTTTGCTTTGATTGTGAGGAGGTAAGGTAAATTAAATGTGAAACACACATAGGGCTCAACCAGCTGTTATCAATGTTCAGGCAAGAGCTGAAAACATGACATCATTCATATGAAACAAATTAACCTGACCAGTCAGAAGGATATCTGATAAAAGCAACAAGGAAACCACTGACATTAACTATAGAACAATTTCCATAAGCAAAGAAAACCTTATTCCCTTGCTAGACACTAAGATCTTGATAAAGCACAGCAGTCATGTGGCAGAGCAGACAGTGACTTTAAACAAAGCTTGTAATGAGAAATTAGGATCAAACCTGTTAGAAAAAATGACTTGGGGATTTATTACATTGCATTCCAACACCCTCACAGTGCTTACCCTGAGATCTATTCAATGTATGACCCACCATTTATTAGTGATCCACTGACCAATCATGTTTCTGTAATATATGCCCAAAGTTGTCATGTTGCTTTTGACGAGGGAGCATGGGCCAACATTTAGCACTGCATCTGAGTGCAAAAGTGCATACTTAGCATGCAAGAAAGTTCCAGATTCAGTTCCTAACATCTCCAAGTAGGACTGAGAAAGACCCTTATGTCAATGTCTGGAGAGACACTGCCAATCAATGCAGATAATACTAAAAGAAATTGATTTTCTGATACGGCATAATTCAGTTACCCACAATCCTCTATAAAATAAATGTAACTGTATATTGTAAACTATAAGAAAGAACAAGATGAAAAGAACTGAATTGATGTAGCATGTAATACTGACTTTACGTGTAATCACATTTTATTTAATTTCCCCTTTTAATTTATTGAGTGTAGCCATCTAATATGAACATCCTGCTTTAAAAGGCCCATTAGGGACCATTATTACACACTAGTTGGAAAGCATATTTTAGCCACGTGCACTTTAAAAGGAATGTTAAAATATGTTTGAGGACAATACTTTGGTATCAGAGTTTTTCACCGGGCAAGGTTCTTAAATTACCATCTGGCAGTGCCTGGGTCATTTACTGCACGTGGAAAGAGAAAATTAGAATGAATGAGAAATAAGAGATGAGTGACCAAGATACACATGTTTGCTCCATTCCGATTTATTTCTTTTACTTATTTCATTTATTTACAGAAATCGCTACAGATTTATAAATGAGAATGCTGACATGGTGTGTATCACCCAACCTGGATGGGTGTGGAAGGGGTGTTATTCTTTGAGAAATGCACCTAATCTGCGTTTTGGATGTGTCATTAGCCGAGACCCTAGTGAAGGGTGGTGGAGTGGCTATTGTCATCTACAATATTCTGGAGGTCTTCCAGATATTACTGGATGTGAGACCCTGTAAAGTTGGACTCTAGTGTCAGTTAAACCTCCAAGTGCAAACTATTGTACAGCCTAGGTTCAACTACTGAGAAAGCTTTTCTCTTATTCCTTTTCACTGACCTCCTAACTTCCCAGTTAAATGGCTCTTCCCTCAAGTCTTAAAAATTGACTGGTTGGTACTGAAGAAGGTGATTCCTCAGGTATTCTGTACCTAATTCAGATGATGCCATTTTTTTTTCAAGCGGAGGTTTTGAGTAGCACACAGTCATCTGCATTCCAAAAAGTAGGTTGAACCATACAAAAACTGAATTTGATTGGTTTTTAACTCAATTATTTATACCAAGTTATAGCATTTAATGATCTGTTTCTCCCATTCTATATTTTAAATGGGTGGCAGCATTTCTGAGAGGTTCTAGGTTTTTTTTCTTTTGAGAGAGTCACATAAAACCTTGAGGCCTCAAGTTGTGTAGCCTTGATCTAAGTCATTTAAGCCTTGAAAGATCATCATGAATACTGAAGATTACCCTGAGAAATACATCAGTACAGCCTTGCAGCAACCTCACACCTGCGCTTGGAGCCGATTGCATTTCTGACGTTTTTGCAGAGATAGCCCTCATGTAGAGCATATTTTGACACTGTAAT
This sequence comes from Python bivittatus, assembly GCF_059951505.1. Classification (NCBI taxonomy): domain Eukaryota; kingdom Metazoa; phylum Chordata; class Lepidosauria; order Squamata; family Pythonidae; genus Python; species Python bivittatus. The sequence goes on along the minus strand of NW_028277058.1, from coordinate 9,622,516 downwards.
CTAAATGTAACTGAGTATGTGTCCGTGTGGCCAAGTTTAATGTTTGAGGCAGTTGACACAACTAGCAGAAATGAAGCGCAAGCCCTTCTAGCCACGGCTGCCATCTCAGTCTGGAAACATCAACCAGACTGAATTTGAAGTTTTGGGGAATAATACCCTCTCCTATACATGGCGATTTTTTTTACTCCACATCTAGTGTCCTGCCCAAGAGCATTTCTGACTTGCTTGATTAAACGTTAGTTCTTATTCAGCACAGTATTTTTTCCAGATACCGCAAACATATCCCTGGGAAAAAAATGACAAGAAAAAATAAACCTGAGCTTGTATGGTGCTGAAAGGCCCAATACCTCCCTTCATCATCATGTCACAGAGCTTAAACAAAGAATTTATTCAATTTCCATGCAGTGACCCACCAGGGATTCCCCCTAACAGGCTGTAGTTACTGGTCTCCATGCTAACCAAAATCAAAAGAATAACCTGACAAATAGTTTACACCTCAGGGGGCTTTGAAGAATGTTGTCAAATTACCTGAATTTCATACTTTGGAATGGTAAAATCCCTTGCCATATTACAAACTGCTTTTGATGCTATTTGGCTGTCCTTTCTCAAATCCAGTTTCCAAAGCAGCCTGTATTCACCATTCAAAATTAAAAAGAAATTTTAAAAAATCACAGTTAGCCATGTCCAAACATTTAGGCCACAAACGAACAAACCACAGTCACAGGGCACACATGCTCCCTCACCATTCTGTTTTGTGATTCTTGAAACATGCCTCTCGGACTCTAACACAAACATTTACAGAGAAAGCAGATAGTTGATAGCTTTATTTATTTGCTGCAAAATAAAATATCGAGCAAAATATATGGGGTAAATATCACCTAGATCAATAGTATCTATTTTACTTTTAATATCCTCCCCCCGCAAAAACAAATAACAATAAAAATTGAAAATGCCTGCTCTACACACTCAGAGAGAGCGAGTGGCATAATTCCATTACTACATTATTCCTTGTAGCCTTTAGACACTTTCCTTTCCTTTCCTTTCCTTTCCTTTCCTTTCCTTTCCTTTCCTTTCCTTTCCTTTCCTTTCCTTTCCTTTCCTTTCCTTTCCTTTCCTTTCCTTTCCTTTCCTTTCCTTTCCTTTCCTTTCCTTTCCTTTCCTTTCCTTTCCGTGCCTTCAGGCCTTAATGCCTGCCCTGCTTTAAAGGGTGGACCTTAGCAGACTTGGATATGGATCTGAATTGGACCTTGACCTGTGGTTGCCTAGTTGACTACAAGGCCAGGGAATACTCCACATGGGCAGATTTATCATACATCTCTGTTTAATATGGTATTAAATCATATAGCAATGTGCAGTGCTCAAAGATGGGCAAGAAGTGAAGATTCCTAAGAAATAAATGCATATACAGTAAATTAGGTCTGCAAACTGGCATGGGTGTCAAAAGCTGCATTCACTGGAAGGATGAGTGCTAGCAAAGGACAAATTCTTTGCATGCCAAATCCAATGACAAAACATCTCAGCTTCAGTATGAAAACGTCTGTTAGAAGAGTTAATCCAGTAAAGAATGCGTGCTTTTTTTTCAGTTCAGCTGCACTGTCAATATGCAGAATGCTCTCCTTTAAGCATAGTAAACACCCTGCAGTGAAGCTTGAATCTGTTGAAGCCATTATGATATTCTATTTTTCAATGCAGTATTTATGTGGCAAAGAAGAGTTAATGTGTCATGCAGACAAATACTTACTTGATAGGTAGGCAGATGGCAGACATCGAATACAAAGTGTGAAATATTGATTACCCTTTTTGCATATGTGAAATGCCAGAGAAAATGGATTTCCATTTCTAAAATTCTGAGTAGAAAAAAAGTCATAGCATTCCCCGTCAAAGAATGTTTTGGAGTGCAACAATAATTGAATATAACTGGCCAATTATATTCTTGCATACTGATCACTAAGCTTCTTATGATATTTAAACTTCTTAAACTTGTCAGTCCACTTTAAAATATTTTTGTTCAATAAGCACTATATAAATATAAATTGTCTATGTTTTCCATTCTTTAGAAACACATTATTATAAACAAGCTTGTGCAGTTGATTGAAAGATTATTCTCAGACTATAATAAAAGGAGCTACAGATTGTTAGGTTACCCAGTTTACTGGGTAATTGCCCAACTTCAAACTCTCACCATGGCTTCTGGAGAAATAGAAGCCCCGTAAGTATCTGATTCCCACTATACTGAGTATAAAAGATGGAGATTTCAGGTGAGGGTTGAGGATAGAAGATGACAATTTAAAGATAAGTGCCACTGGTTCATTAATTGATCAGCATGCATGGCACTTTCACGTCCTGCCTCACAAAGTTTACATGAGAATCAGCACAGGACAAGGAGGGAGAAAGAATAAATTATTATTTCTGACATCAGCTTATTGCCATGGAGACGGGAGAACAAAAGTAGGATCTGAAGGAAGGGTTTGATGTTACAGATTCTGAACTCAATATAATGCTGGTCCAGTTGAACAGTTTGTTCAAAAGTATCCATCCTTCATCATTCTTCAAGCCCAGGAACTCTTTGCTGTTACTCAGCCACTCACATTTGGTTTGTCAACCACTTGGCCAAGGAGTCCTTTGGAAGTGGACTGCTAACAGTTCTCCGTGATAGGGCTTTATAGCTTTGTGTATTGATGCCCATGGCAAACAAATAGGTTGCCATGTCTAAAAGCCAAAGCTGCTTGCCAATGCAGCACAATGGGGCTCGCAGTGAAGAGGACAGTTGAAAACAGATTGCAAATTTGAATCTTAATTTGGCTCATTGACTTCCAGAGAAGCAAAACAATGCACTGGTGACCCAAAACAAGAATCTGCAGCTGAGCAAAAACTCTATCCAATCTAATTCATTAAGGCAATGCAGGATGTTGGGAAATTGTTATGCTTCTATATTTTTTCTAATCCATCATGAAGATGCAAGGATGGACTTTATAAGAATTTGTCTCCTGAGTGTATGCGTTCTTTTACACACACATGTATGTGTGTGTGTGCGCGCGCGTGCATGTGCACAAATACATGTCCTTGGGATTGGTGTGGTGTGGTGTGATTGGGTTGTGGAAGATAATACAGAATAATGTAATATGGTATATATTATGTAATATGATAATACAGAATAATGTAAAATGTACCTAAGTGACAAATGCTTGCAAATATTGAAGGCAAGGGGAATGGGAAATGACAGATGTTCAGTTTATTACTATTATTTGATTTATTATAGACGCCCAGTCCAAAAGACTCTGAGTGGCTTACCACATCAAATATACAATTTAAAGCAATTTAAATCAGTTTTACCTTTCTGGTGCTGTGAATTCTCTTTGCACCAAAACTCTGTTCTAAGAAAGGCTGAATCATGTATTTGTATATATTTAAGCTGTATTTGCATGACATACTGAACCACATTTTAGCCAAGGAAATCAATGATGGTTATGTTAATAATGGGCAAGCTTGTTGTGGGGACACAACTTTAATCTCCTTCATTGCCCTTAGCCTTTTTTTTTTTTTTTTTGTCCCTAAGGAGTAAAGCATTAGGGTAAACAGAGCAAGCAGTGAATTCTACCTCTTGAAATCTTGACCCTGATCATCCCAACCACATAACTTGAGATTTGTTTTCAAAGCTGCATTTGTAATCATAAAGACTAGAATTGTGGAAACAAAGAAAGAAAACAAGATTTTCAGTGTGCTGAAGTATGTGTCAAATAGCACATCCACTGTTCACATAGTGCTTTTATACCATGAGCGCTTTTATGTCTCATATATCATGACAACAATATGATATTTCAGCTGAGTATCATATTACAATCAAAGCAACATCTCTATCAGTTCTATATAATTCATTTGTGTGAGCTAACATGCAAATATAAATAGAAACTCTGAATATTAAACAATTATTCTGTAATGGATCTGTTATTCTAGAAACCTATCCAGTGTTCTTAATTTTAGTTGGATTCTTTCCACCATCTTCAACTGGAGCGGGTCAAAACTCAGAAAACAGAGCATCTGGTCAGCATCATCACGCCAGCATATTGCATATAATTGCCAGTGGTTTCCATCTGATCGGTAAGGCAAAATGCATTACAAGTAGAAGGTTGGCAGCTTCAAAAATATTTTGGGCTCAGCAAAAGTTTGCCCCTGTAAAAAAAGCCAGATCCATTTTCCCCCAGATAGAAGCTTGTGCTCTTTTGACACTTCAGGTGATGAGTCTTTTAGCCATGATTATTTACGGACGATGAGTAGTTCCTTTTCATGATGATTTTAAATAATCTGATCCATTCTAATTCTACTAACTCTGCTTTTACAATATTGAATTTTTGATTTTGTGAGGAGATGAGTTGGTTGGATGCAGTCCTAAAAGGGCAGTTTCTATTTTGGGAAATATTAGCAGGTCCTGCACCAATTAAGGGGTGGATGATATCGTCTCTGACGTCACTCCCAGGTATATGATTCTATAAAATGGAATAAGAGAATATGAATTCCAGATCAGCCTATCTTGTATATATCAATACACTGTATATGGAGCTAACCTTGAGAAGTTGCAATTGGTGCAAACGGTGGCAGGTAGACTGCTAACTATTGAGGGATCACATGATGCCTATACAGAAAGGTCTATAATAACTACCAGCTACTTGTCAGGCATAAATAATAGATTTACAAAATCTATTTCTTGTATAGAAAAATACAAATACCAAAGGAAGTCTTTTTTTTTTCAAATAATTTTATTGAATATTACTGTTACACAGATTAAAAACTACAAAAAATAAAGAAAAATTTAAAAAATTGCAGAGAAAGAAAGAAAAGAAGAAGAAAAATATTAAAGAAAGAATAGAGAAGAAAGAATAGAGAAGAAAAAACAATATAACAAAAAAGAAAAAAATATAAAGAAATAACTTCCTCCATTGTCTCAACATGTATAAACAATTTTAACAACTTATTGCTTTCTCCTAAAATATAACGAACAATCTCTTCACGCCATATCACATCTCTTATTTATAGACAGATCCTTAAAACCTCATCATTCAGTCCTGGTCAGCAATAGTCCAGTAAGGGTTACCAGAAATAACATCTATTTTAACCATGATCAAATAAACCAACTTTACATTCCTTCCCTTTACTTTTAATAAGCATGATCTTTAATCTCTTCAAATAATGTCCTAGAATTTGATTTCTTTTCTTTTTTTCTTTGTCCCTTTTCACCAAGTCTTTCAAATCTTTAACAGGTCTCGTTTGTAAATCTAATACAGGAGAATTATCCAAATCACTCTCCTGGTTGGTTGGTTGGTTGGTTGTATGTCCCTTTTAATTATTAAAACCTTTTAAGTGCTAAACAGCCTGATTCTCTGAGATAACACTGCTGCAGTGATGAATCTGTCTAGGATTTATAGAAGAATTCATTTTGAAGACTATTCAGACTCATTTATCTGATATGTAGAACTTCTCCTGGTTTGCTCCCACAATATGGAATGCAGTCCAGTGGAAACTGCATTTGATTCCTACTGTCTCAGCATTTAGAAAGTCTATTAAAAAAGTCTCCTTTCTCTACCCTTAATTTATTCTTAATTGATGTTCTGAACTTTTGTGGAATTTTTGATTTTTTATTTTCTTAGCTGCCTTGAGTACTCATCTGAGCAAAAGGGTGGAGTACAAATAGAATAAATCAATACACTATAAAATAAAAGAATAAATAGGTGAAGGTAAACAGGTGCAAAGAAGGGAAAACTTGGTTTCCGCTTCCAGCAGAAGGTCCAGAAATTCTTTCTAGGTTAGGAAAAGAATGCTGGAAAAGTTTTGAAAGAACGGTTCTGTTGGGAAGAAGATTCATGCATTTAGATAAGTGTTTAGATCAGAGAAATGGTACCATTTAACCTGTTTCCAACTTGAGCAAAATCTACATACATAGCTGTAGGAATTTAGGTCCACTCATTCTTCCTTTGCTATGAATGCAATTGAATGATACAGAATGGGAGTATTCCCTTTGGGTATAACGGGCACTTTGGCTCCTGAAAAACATTTCACAGGGCTGAAAGCCAGATTGTGAGATAGAAATGCACAATGAACAGGTGCATATTTGCACATTTATGCTCAAAGCACATCACAGACACTCATTTACTATGAGAACATGGGGGAAAGATGTGGTTTATTTTCATCTCAATTTCTCTTCATCTCAGATTTTAAGCAACTAAATTTTAAGTAACCAAAAGGGTAGGTCAGTTCTGGTGATCTGCCAGAGTATATACAATTCCAAATAGTTCAAATTTAGACAATTTAACAACAGCAGTAATAATATTGAGCTCTTTCCAGAGAGTATGTCCATGATTATTTAAATTGTCTGGTTAAATTTAAATTTAATTTTTTTAATTTAAATTTTAATGTGAAAAACATGGTTATTTTTATTGGAGAATCTGGTAAAGTTTTCTATCTCAGAGAATTCCAGGATCACCTCTAACCTGTTATTTGTGTGGTGGGCATTTTGTTTCCTTTTGGGCTTGGATCTTACTTTAGAAATGGTAAATGGACTATGTGAAATGCTTGGCAAGAGTATCCCATTCTTTTATATTCCATTTCAGACCATTCTAATAAACAATAATTTGGTGGTGGTAGTGTTCAAAACTGGGAACTATGCTTGCTTGGGATATGCTATATGCATAAACAGACCAAAGCCCTAGAAAGAACAAAAATAGCTAACTGAAGAAATCACGGTTGTATTAGTAGTTAATCTTCATTTTTCTCATTCCAGAACAGCTGTGTGTACAGCCTCACTATTCCCATCACACAGTAGGGAGAAAAGAGCAGAAAATTCAATAGAAAAAACATTGCCTCTTTATCCAGGAATCTTGTGTTAGAACATTTCAACTCTGAAGCAAAACTTTCTGACAGGCTACAGCTGTTTGGAGCTTGTTCCATGAGTGTCTGCAGGAGCTCTGTGTTCTTGATAGAATCATGAAAGCAACAGTGACATTTATTTATTTATTTATTTTATTTGTTTGTTTGTTTATTTATCTATCAAATTTGTCACCGCCAATCTCACCAAAAAGTGACTCTGGGTGGTTGACAGAAGAGATAAAATCCATTAAAATACAATATAAAACAATCTTAAATAATTAATAAATAAATTCCAAGGGATGATAACATTGATGAACAGCTCGGGGAGTGTCCTCAGGGCCAGCCACCCCCAGGATTTATTACAACTCTTGTCGCCCCATGCAAGCCGACAGAGCCAGGTCTTAAGTCCATTCTGGAAAACCAGGAGGGTAGGGGCCCACTGCACCTCTGGGGGGAGAATATTCCAAAGGACAGGGCAACGGCAGAGAAGGCTCTCCTCCTGGGCCCTGCCAGCCAACATTCTCTTGCTGACAGGGTCCGCAACATGCCCTCTCTGCCTGACCGGGTGGGAAGGGTTGATGTGATGGGAGTGAGACAGTCCCTCAGGTAACCTGGACCCATGCCATGTAGGGCTTTAAAGGTTATAACCAACACCTTGAATTGGACCCAGGCATGCCATAAGCACTGCCCCTTTCATACATAAGACCTCATGATGAAAGTACAAAGGTGGGGAGGACAGCTTGTGTTGTGAGACTGTGATGCTGGTTTTATCATTCTGCTTCCTCCTGCCTTACCACTTAGAGCCACTATCCTGTTTGCACCTTGTATGATGATTCGACAATGTGGGCAAACTCAACTCTTTTAAGTTGGTTTAGTTCAGTTTCAAGGAATGAGACAAAATTCTTTGCATGAAAGACTAGTGCTCTCCTGTTTTTCTTAAGAGGGTCCCTTCTGAGATGCTTCTGAAGGTTGTGAAATTCAAGGCAACTTCTGTTGTCATTGGGTTACTATGAAAATGGACTGCATTTGGATAAAAACGGGAACAAATCACATTGGTATATACTGGAAGAACAACATCTGAAGTAGTTCGCTTAGTTAAATATGTTTACCATTTCTTTTTTTAAAAAAGAGTATCTTAAACTTGTTATGGATGGTTTATTCAATATAGCTTTTCTATTAGGAAAGGAGTTCTCACAAAGTAGCCTCAGTTTCTCTTCTACGTGCTATAGCAAGATCGCACATGCAGCTATAAACATTTGAATTAGTCTGATGACTACTAGCAGTATAAGAAAGATACAAGGATGAACAATTAATGGATGAACAATTAATACCATAAAGATTCAGAAATAGTATATTTATGAAATGAACATTAAAATAAATTTAAAAATTTAAATTTAAAAATAAGCTACTGTCATTTGATGGCTTGTTAATATTGAAAATTCAGTGCAATTAAATTTCAAAATGCTGCACATGCTGGTTATTGATGAAACTGCTGCTAAATGAGTTATGTCCAAACGCAGAATATAACTATGTATTATGAGTATTTTAGGGAGCTGCCCCCTGTACTGAAATATATTTTCAGCAGGATAAATGCATGGCTGTACTCAGCAGATGTGTGACTAAACATTTGGCTCTTCCCCAAGAATATATATTCAACTTTACATCAACTTTAAGTATATATTCACCTTTAAATCAGTGTAATTATATGTACTGTAGGGGAGGCATTTCTCACTCACAATTTATCATACTCTAAGCCATCCTACTGCTCTTAAAAACTGCTTAAGTATCAGTTCTTCTCCTGGTTCAAACCTTCCCAATTAAAATGAAAATGAAATCCTATTAACTGGTTAAACCGGTGGGTCAAAAAAAGCCAAGATGTGCTCCAACAACTCTCTGTAGATATGGAATCAAACTGGTAAGGCAAGTTTCCAGATTAAGGACCTTATGTTTTATTCTTACAAAAGTATCCAAAGTGAGTTGAAACTCATGTAGTACAACATCAAGGAAAGGAATGATGTGGGTTAAGGAGGATCATAATAAGCAAGACCAAAAAATAAAAATAAAAATGATAGCACATGAGGTAATATTGTGTGTGTGTGTGTGCGTGTGTGCGTGTGTGCTGTGTGTGTGTGTAATTTTTTAACAGCTTGATTTCTTGATTGCTGTATTTCTCATACCACACGTTAGTTTCTGTAATTAATTTCATTGTATATCTATTCCATGTATGATTAAATCTGTTTGCTCATGACTTGACTCAGAACTGCAACATCTTCTCAGAACTATCTGAGAATTATCATTAAAATTGTTCACAGGAATTAGTAGTCCATGTCTGGAAAGATGTTTGGGAAGATATATTTTCCATGTATTCAGTTCACAGTAGATACCAATAGAAGTAAATAATTGCATAATCAAACTTATCCATAAAAATATTAACTTAATAGGATTGCCATTTTTTTCTGGCTTGATCTTTATATTGGCTACATAAATGCAAAATTTTCCCTGGGTAAAGTTTTTATCCATTCATTCCTCAGTTGGAGATATGATTGAAAAGCTCTGATTGATATTGGAATAATCATGCACATTTTAAACAAAGACACAGGAAAGTTGGAAACTTAGATTCAGTAGATGTGAGAGCAATTCACATTCATTTGTTATAGATTCATAGAAATACAAGCAAAAGTTGAACCCTTCCTGCATGTCCTGGTTGCTGATGCCGACTTTCTTCCCACTTCATAGTAGCTGCCTTTGAAAACGTGATTAATTACTTCAGTTGCCACTTTCTAAATTGGGGAAGGTTGGTGGGTGGGTAGAAGGAATATTCCAGTGCTTTTGATCATAACCTCACTTAATAAATCCCTATTTGAACCAGAATTTGATCTGTGATATTCTTGTATATGAAACATGTATTAAAAGGGTAGGAATAATTTGAAGGGGAAGAAAGGAAGCAAAACCTAGTTAAATAATCTTCTCTGGGATGATTGAAAAGTGAAGTCTTTGGAAGATTACAGTCAGTCTGGTACAGGATCCAGCCTGTCATTGAGCCACAGAAGAATGCTGAGCAAAATCAAACCAAGGGATTTCATCATCCTTGCTGCTTCCATGATTAACCAGGGGTAGGACCAACCATACAAGTTGTTAGGGATGGATCAAGTTGTCCAATTTTGCTCGTCTCGTTTCCTAATGTTTCCAGTCTCAAATTTGGTTCATCCTCATGTAAGGAGGATCTTTTGCAGTTCAGTTTCTCAACCATAAGCAGATTCTTTTTCTAAAAGAAATTTGCCCTTCAGGCTAGCATGGCCTTTCTGAAGTGTGTGGGGCTTTACGTTATCTCTCAAACAGCCAAATTATGTCAAAGGATTAACCCAGGTCATGCTGAAATATTGGCTTGTATCAAGAAATGAATCTGTCATGTATATCATAGTGTCTTTCATACCTGAGAAGAAAAACATATACATGTGTCTTGTTTCTGTAGTGACTGAAGTGATATCTTTGTTAGATCTGGCTTTTTCAAGAAACAGTTAGAGGTACATAGTTCCTGTCTTTTGAATCAGTTCAATATATAAGTTCTGGAGAGTTTTTATCTCTTTCTTTGCATATTTTGCTAAATACATACTGGCATAATAGTGAGTGACCCTTTTTTTTTCAGTGACATTAGAGGTATTCTTTAGTTCCTGTCTGTTTACTTTCTTCTCCCTCTAACAATAGATGACATGGCCTACCTTCATATTGTCTGGGCCTAATAAATTGGTGGCCACTACATGCCACTTTTGGCTAGCATCTGGCTACCAAGCTATTTTTGACATGTTACAGGAATGATGTAAGGGTAGTGAGAAGTCATGGGTGGTCTCCTGAAATATTGCCCACTACTGTATTTGTTCCCCCAGTCATAGAATATTTGCATGTAATGTATACTGCAGGGTTTTCTAAACTGTGAGATGTACCTCCCTTGAAGAGGTACAGAGCCCAGAGGTGTGAAAAACCTTTTAGTTGTACATTGTTACAATAAATCCACCTTTCCCAAAGTTTCTTGTATTGTTTTCATTGTTTATTTGTGTTCATTTTGGTGTTTGGATTTTTAGGGGAGATGTGTACATTAAGATTACAGTCGAGAGAGGTGTGATGGCAAAAAATCTAAGAACCCCTGGTATAGAACAAAATTCTTGCTTCTCTAATTGTGATCTTTGACATCCCTTCATAGGCCCAAATTAATTCTTCTGAAATTACCTCGGCTCAGATGGTCACGGCTATTTAAGCCTGATTTAGACTGATAACATTATTTCTCTCTCTGTGTGTATACATGTTCAGCTAAATTAGATTAGCAGTGTCTAATAATTTGAATATTCAGAAAGGGTTATTCTCTATATAAAAGCTACTCCTTAAGTATCAAAATATTCCAATATGTATCATACTAATTATACTGACAGGGGTCATCATGTGCCTGTCATTATTTATGAGCCAAGTGTCAGTGACCGTATTGCCATAGTTCCAACCATTTTTGTCTCTAAGGCCTTAATTCCTCTCTGTTCTTCCAGAAGCAGCCATCAATTTATATGTGCATTGTAGAGAGAGGCATGAATGCCACTGATCCAAGCCTGATATACTGGCTTAAGCACTTACTGTAAAAGATTACATCACTAGAAGAGATAATAATTTCAAACGCTTAATGAAAAAATCAATATATTGCTGAAACACCTCAAATGAGTAGAATATACAGTTTGTACCACAGCTGCAGAAAGAGCCTGACTTACGAGTGTTCCCCCACCCATCCTTAAAAAGAGATTTAGCTGGCCAATTTCCTTAATGGTATCAAGATATAAAAAGTCTCACAATGCCGCTAATAAAGTACTTGAGGTAATGATAGCTGCTCCATTAACTGGCCAATACCAAGAAGGCCAAGAGACACTTTTTCTAGCGTTGCCAATGGAAAGGACTTAATTTATCTTCCTCAGTGTAAAAGAAAGAAAAATCTATAATCTACAGTGGATAAATAATGGTGATACAATTGTTGTACATAGCCAGAAGACATGCTGTTTTGTTCCTTTACCAGGAAGTCATCAGAGCAAAGTTGTTGAGCCACTATGGATCAATATGGATTGGTTTATTTATTGGTTTGTTTAATCATCAGACAATAAATAAATCAAATTTATATTGATTTAAATCTGAATGTCTGTACGTGCTTCCTTAGGTGTTCAGTGCAAATTGCAACAAAAACAAAAAGCAGAATAAATGTGCAAAAATGGACAAACATTATTATGATTATCATTATTATTATGATCATTATCATCACTGTTATCTACTGGAGAGTTGCAAGAGGCTATACAGATATGCTGGAAGGCACATCGCCCCGTTTTCTTTGCGTGTTTTTGTGGGAGTTATTACAATCAGAGACAAATCTCCCTCCCACCACCACCTTCCCATGCCCCACTCCCTTCTATAATCAGCCCATTTGGCAATTTTATAGGGCTTTATAGGTAGTAAATCTGTGGAAATTACTAGCAACACAGTCACAATCCTTATGGAAAGAATGCTGGGTTAATATTGTATCTGGTGGGTGCAGTTGTATATGTGTTAAAATTGCTTGGGTTACAGGATTCTGGAAAAGAAAAGGCAATTGCTGGAGGGAAAATGTTACCTATCAGTGTGTGATAAAATGTTGTTTTGGATGTTGCAGCCTAAATATTAGCTTTTTTTTGTCCTTACATGAACTGTGTCATGGGAAGTCACTCTTTTATAGCCACACTTAGCCAGCCCAGGGGTATTTGTATTCAATGGCATAGCAAGAAGATCACTGGCAAAGGAGAATGGCTTGAACATCTGATTAGCAGTGAAATAAATAATTTTCTATCAGGTGTTCAGTTCTCTATGGCCATTTATTTCTCTGGTGTCTCTGTTTTTTTAGGACCAGCAGCATATTCTCAAGACATTGTTTTCTGCAGATATGTATATTGCAAATGAGGAAAAGATATGCCGTCAAGGAATATGAAACTCTTTCCTTTCACATGGGATCCGAGAAGCTGACATTGCTTCCCACTGTTCGATGCCTATAGCAAACATAGCTGCTGTATTGCTGGGTGTCTCTGCCACCTTTTCATTGTCTAATCTCTTTTAAAATTGTACTTATCTTTGGCTCCTACTTCATCCTCTGGCACTGAATTCCAGTCACCTAATTTTCTTCTGTGTTTCTCTGGACCCTTTCCAATTGGTTCATTCATCATGTGTTTAACTATAACCATGTCTTATCTTAATTTTCAAGGATGCCCCAGAGCTTTGCTAAATTAAAGCCTTTAATTGGTTAATGTTATTGCATGGCACTCCTTTACTGCTGGCTGACTTGCTTAGAATGGGGTGGTGGGAGGGAGGAAGACAGCCCAATAAAATCAAATCCAGCCACTTAAAGTTGGATGGGCTGCACATACTTAGGGCCAGTGGAAATGCCTTTTATATATCCCCATAATCATTGAATTATTAGAAATGGTCAAAAACTTCATTCTTCAGTAAGATTCTAACTTAGATTTACTAATTGTATTACAAATATAAAATGGTAGCCATCTGATTTATTATTCCAAAGTTCAATTTGATCCAGATTCAGCAGAATTGCTAAAAGCCTACGGCCTCAGAAGTACATCAGTTGTGTCATCAGTGTACATCAAGGCCTGCATCTAAATCCTCGATACTTGGATTCTTATTCTTTATTCAGTCCTAAACATGCATCTGCAAGAATATCCAAGGTTCAAACTTGTTACAACCAATGTTGTATGGAACGATGGTGAGGAAGTCAATTCATGCTAGATCATACAAATAGAAATGCAGTAGGCTGCAGTGAAAAATATGTCCCAATTGAACAAAGTACAGTGTGCAAATTGCAGTTTCCATCCCCCTGGTTTCCCTAACTTATTCCATTAAAATCCAAAATTGATTGTCTCCTGACAATGGCAGCCAATGGCTATTCAGAATTCAACCTGTATGTGGTGGACATGTATAAAAACTCAAAAATACTGAAAAGAAATGCACAGTGCAATTCAGAGAATTTTAGAAATCAAATTTGAAATGAAACAACAATTTAAAAAAAAAACTAGGCATAATTCTAAGATATATTACCAAGCAAACAAAAAATCACAATTTACTAACATACATGTTCACATCCATGAGGATAAATCTACCCCAACACCAGAAAAGAGATCTGTTACTGCCAATATAAGACTGGGATTTTAAACTTGTAGAATATACAGCAATGGCAAAATTAACAGCACATAATCAGAATAGAAGTTTATTGAAATTTAAGCAAGAGTAGCTTTTGTGTATATTTCATATTACGCATATGTAAGGCATATTTAAGCATCTGTAGTATAGCTTTAAAGAGGAAAGATTTCGACTAAAGAACTGAAATCAGAAATACATGACAATTTTGAATGTTGATAAATATTGTATATCAAAGGGAAGTTAGAAATTAAATATTAACCTATAATGTTTTTTAGCAGTTTTTATTTCTACCTTTTTTGTTTGTTTGTTTTTTGTATTCATAAAATAACAAAGTAGTGAAAACTTTGGCACTCAGCTCAGAGATTCAGAAAGATCTCTAAAATTCTTTTTTCTTATTGAAAAAATAATTTAATGGATTCTGTTTTTTATGGTTAATTTTCCATCAAGGATATACTGAGCACTAACTGTACAGCCTCAGTTATTTCTTTGTTAATCTACTGATACTGTATCTCTGCATCATTTTTTTCCCTTTACTTGTGTGTTTTCTGTTTTTTTTATGATTATTAAAAATAATTAAACAAAACCCTAAATGATCCTCTCCCTTTCCACCTTCCTCTGTGGTGACATTCTTGATCTGAAATACCAATGCAATGAAATTTCTTTGTCCTTTCACTGACCTATGTACAATTTAGAGTTACTACTGAAATACTTAATATGGTCTTGTATAGTATTACCTACAAATTACTCTTGAACTATCAGGAATCCTACTGCAATTGGCCAGAAATATGATGGGAATTTCTGACTACCAGTCTCTTTGCATTACATTTCTGTTTTCTAGGGAATTATTTTAAATGCAGGGTGTTATTTTTTTATTCCACTATGGAAAATGATCTACACCAGAAAATGTAGCTGAGTGTGAAAAAGCAAGCTATTCTGACCTCTTTGAAACACTTGCTGTTGCAACAGCTTGGGGAGGGATACAACTGTGATATATAGACTTGTATCTATTCTTGCTGCTATTCAAAAATAAATCTGTCAGAGTACTACAAGTATCCACTTTCACACATCACAACATTGGGGGTAAGCCTAGCAAAATCTGTACTGTGATTTAGAAGTTCAAAGGAGGTAAAAGAAAGGAACAGGCATACAGAATTGACTAGCCGTCTATCATTTAAGTCAAATAGTCTGAATTGAAACTACATGGAACCATCTTTGCTGTACATCTCTGCCCGTGGTGAGGTAAGTGACGCTGTGACCGCCCTTTCTTGGTGCCTGGAGGCTGTTGAGGTCTGGATGGGGAACAACAGGCTGAAGCTGAACGCTGGCAAGACGGAGTGGCTGTGGGCTCGGGGCTCTTTGGTTTCTGGAGAATTACCATCTTGGTCGTGGATGGGGTTGTGTTGCCTCGGACCTGGTGCATAATCTGGGGGTTTTCCTGGACTTGCAACTCTTGCTCAAGGAGCAGTTGGCAGCCATGACCAGGAGGGCCTTTGCACAACTGCAAGTTGTGTACCAATTACACCCATTCCTGGACCAACAGGCCCTTCTCACAGTCTCCCATACTCTAGTCACCTCCTGTTTGGACTATTGTAATGCACTTTACACGGGGCTGCCCTTGAGGAGTATCTGGAAGCTTCAGTTGGTTCAAAATGTGGCAGCCCACAGAGTTTTGCACAAGCCTAGATTTGTGCATGTGTCACCTCTTTGGTGGGAGCTACAGTTTGCTTCTAGGTCCAATTCAAGATGCTGGTTATCACCTTTAAAGCCCTACATGGCTTGGGGCCAGGTTATTTGAAGGACCACCTCACCCCAGTTACATCTACCTGGCCCACCAGAGAGGGGAGGCAGGGTATGTTGCAAGTCCCTTCAGTGAGGGAGGTACATCTAGTGGGACCGAGAAAAAGGACCTTCTCCATGGTGGCTCCCTCCCTATGGATATCATTCCCCTGGAGATAAGACTGGCCCCCACCCTGATATTTTTCTGGAAGGCCCTGAAGACGTGGTTTTGTCAGCAGGATATGGAGCTGATCAAAAGGATAATTTTAGTGTGTCTATTCCTGCCATGGGGGGTTTATTGGTTTTTTGTATTATGGGTTTTAATTCTGTAAGCCACCCGGAGTCAGCATGTGCGAGTTGGACGACCATACAAATTTATTTAATAATAAATAAATAAACAAACAAACAAACAAACAAACAAACCAGGCATCTCATAGGAACTGCTATGAGAACTTGAAATGGAGCATTCTAGATGTTGCTTCTTGGTCTTGCCTCAATAAATGTTAGCACCTGACTAATACTTTGCCTGGATTGGAAGTTAAACAAGGCTGGGCCTGGTAATATTCAGCTGGAAGACCATCAAGGAATACAAAGCCTTTAGGCTAGACTGGGATGTTGACATTCCAGAAGAAGGCAGGAGCAAACCAGTTCTGCAGCGTTGCCAGACAAGTAAGTATCTGTATGAATGTCATCACCACAAATCAGGTTGATTGAAAAATACATTTCTCTTGTATTTCAGTCTTGGTGTTAATAATTTGTTGAGATTGTAAAAGAGATCTAGCACAGATAGGTATACGTGCTAAAATGAACCCTGCTAAGGCACTGACAAAAGACAACAGGGTGATTCTGCACTATTTCCTCCCATCCCTAGAGCAAATATCAGCTGGAGAAGAGTAACTGCAAGATAGCATGGAGAATATGATTCAAGCATCTTCTTCATGAACCAAGTTCCAAACTGGATTAAGGGCCCTGTGGTTTTCCCTTTTCTTATAAAATGCAATCAGCAATTTTGCAAAATAGTATGTAATATGACATGCTGGTGGTAATATCTCTTTCTCAAAGGTAAAGCCCCAAAACACATGGATAGCTCAGCCCTAAATGGAATGTCTGAAGCCAGGAGCTTGTTTAAATGTCTTTTAACCTTCTCTTTTGAAAGGTCTTTTGGAAGTTCAGTGCCAGCGTGTGGGGACGAAAGGCAAGCTTGTTGGAAACACAATGGAGCGTATGGCTAGTGAGGGTGCCTTCTGGTCACAAAAATGGATTGTCTGAAATTTGAATGGATGCTGAATTTTAGCATTCTGCTAAATGCTGGACTTATTCAGCACCCTCCTGGTGATGTGTTAAGAGCCAGTATATGGCACATATACCTATTCCTATATGTGGCAATATCAACACGCCAGCAGCTTCTATGAGACTCAGCTGATTGTGCTCTTCCTTTTCTCCTTTCTATTTTTAGTTACATTGCAATGACAGATGGGTCACACCCAGCTGTATCTCAAATGCTAAACAAAGGCCACAGGAGAACCAACTGAGATCCCACCTGCTGAGGTAATGCAAATGCTAGCTCAGACATTGTGGCTGGAATCCTAAAAAAGAAAATTACATGATTAGTTTTCTGAGCATCAAAGCAAAAGTGAGAGAAAAACAGTCCACATTCTTTCATACCCTTTTATACCTGAAATGCTCTGGTATGGTCGTTCCTGTAGCAATGTCACATAGTATTTCTAGTTGTATCTTGCTTTTCCTGTACAAAGTCTGAAATGAAACTTTAAAATGGGCATGTCATGGATTAAACCTGGAATGTTATAGATAAAATTTTATGCACTATCACAAGCTTTGGTATATTGCAATGTGTTTACCTACTCTGAAATAAGATTTCTAAGATACTAGGGATTGAACCCGGGACCTTGGCTATTTGAGACTTCCCTAATCATGATATTTGAGATTGACTTGTACTATTGTTTGTATTTTTTAGTCAATATTATCTCTTTAGTTGTAACTTAATGGTTATATTTTAAATACAGGTAGTCCTCGTTTAGTGACCACAACTGGGACTGGCAAATCAGTTGTTAAGTGAAACAGTCGCTGAGTGAAACATCACCATTTTATGATCTTTACAGACTTTGAGAAGTTGTAAATGTGAGGATTGATCGCAAAGTTACTTTTTCATCACCGCTGTTGTCACTGTAAGAAGCAGTCGTCGCTAAACTAGGACTGCCTGTAAAGTCTTTAGTTTATCAAGTATATGAATTTTAGCAATTTACCTTGAAGATGTGACTGAACACTTCTCTTTTGCTACATTGAATGTGGACCCAACCCGATTTCAATGACTGCATTTGAAACTGAACCAAACAGGAATAACTCAGGTTCAACATTCTTGCTTTTGAGAGGGTGTTATTGTATGATGACAGCTTTCCTACAAAAAGCCACCCTTACTGAATTGTTGCCCACTGGCTGGAATAACATTTGAATTTCTAAATTCAGGCAGAGATTGTACTTCTCAAATCATGAATCATTTTACAAGTCTGCACTATTGTTCAAGAAGCCATAAAAAATGTATCTTGTCTTAATTTTAAATATTTATAACATGATAAAACCTGCTAGTTATTAAAATCAGAACTTTAGATATAGTCTCTTGGGTTTTAGAATGTACAGTTTGCTTGAAATTCTTTTGTTGAATATTTTCTGACAGAACTGGAAAGAATGTACGTAACTATTCTGATTCACACACACATACATAAGTTTTGCTTTGTGTGGTTTTTCACTCCTCAGACAACTTTGTTGTAGTAGTAGTTGTTATTGTTAATTTGCTTTTTAAAATAGAAAGAGTTAGAACACCAGAATGTTCCTTGGACCTTATTTATTTTTATGTATTTATTTTTTATTAATTATTCAAGCATTTATATCCTGCTCTTCTGGTGCATATGTATTGAACTGCTAATATGCAAAATCAATCATACAATAAAATAACATATTGAATAAAACTAATAGGTGGAACCGATAAATAAATGTTGATTTGGAGTTCCTATTTTATCTATGTTTAAAAATGCCTTGACTAAACAGGAAAGCTTTGTATACATGTTCCTGAAGCCAAGAATTTCACAAGTTTGCAAAATATCCCTAAATAATTTAGGTGTGAGATTTTTTTCCCCATGTATAGAGTAGTATGGTATATGGTATATAATTACAAATATCATGCAGGTAAGCTAGCATGGCATTGCATGTTTGCCTGAAAATGATAAAGGGATTTCTTTGCCTAACAAAGCTCATACAAAAAATGTGCTCCCCTAAATTAGGGACAAGAAGCAATAATCTGCCTTTAACTTAAAAATACTTACTCTTACTTTCCATAAATGCACTAAGAAGTGGTTCGGTATGGATCCATATATGTACATTTGTCATTATATTTATACATTTATATAAACATACATTTCTTTCCATCTCTATTCTTTACTTCTTCTACTCCAGACTTAGGTGAACAACCCAAATTATCTCTTCACATTAAATGAAAAATAATCCTTTAAATCATTATTCTTAAGCAGTCAAAAATTACAGGTCTGTAGGTCCAGGAAAGAAATGGTGAAATGAAGACAGCTCTGTGAAAAGTGGAACTGATGACTGGAACAGAATGAAGAGCTGGCGAATAGACTGGCTTTTTATAATTCCTCTCCAGACACGGAGAGGACTTGAGATCACCCACAAATGCTCCACACAGTTGCTCCAAATGAGAAGACCGCAAGACAGCAGGTTTAGAGCACTGGGAAATAAGGGAATGGCCATCTTGCTCAAACCACAGTTGGTGCCTTTGAAGGACACTGGCTTCCTTTTCTAATCACTTTCAGAAATTGCTTGTTAACTGCTTTTCAGCTATTAGGAACCTTTGGATCGAAAGGTTTTACAGCACCGGGTGAATTTCCTTCAATCCTTGTGCAAAAAGTTTTAAATAAAAGTTTAAGGACTTTTTTTTTCTGCAATAAACAGCAAAAGGGTGATCAAAACTTTGATTTTAGAAACTTACAAATGGACTAAAGGTCCAGATAAATTTGAAATAAATTTGAAATAAAATTATAAATTAATAATAAAGGATTCTTCCTGGGGGAAAATGTTTTTGTTTTGAATTCTTTAAAAAAACATAATAATATAAGATTTTAAAAATTGGACACTGCAGGGAACTAGAAGGAACTAAAGTTTACAGTTGAAGAAGAACATTCAAACTCAACTTACTAATACAGAATGAAGCAAAATATTTTAACACTGGACATACTGAAGAGTATTTTTGAACAATGGACCCAGAAATTAATTTTAAAAGTGTCTGCCTCTATAGAAAGACTGTGTTTAAAAGATGCTATGGAAGAGGAACAAGTATTACCTGACATGATTGAAACTGATCTGAAAGTGGATTTAAAAATGACAGGTTACAAGAATGACATGGAAAAAGATGTTACAGTGGACATACAAAAGAAACCAGCTGTTGTCTTAATAATTAAAAGGGATGTACAAATAATAAATCAAGAGATGACCTGGATAATTTTCCTATATTGAATTTACAGAAGAGGCTTGCTAAAGCTTTGAAGAATTTTGCGAGAAAGGACAAAGAAAAAATGAAAAGAAATCAAGTTCTAGGACATTATTTGAAGGAATTAAATATCAAGTTTGTTAGGAAGGAAGGAATATAAAGTTAGTTTATTTGATGATATTAAATAGATATGTTATCTCTGGTAACCCTCAATGGACTTTTGCAGACATCAGGACTGAAATGATGAGGTTTTATGGATTTGTTTATAGATAAGAGATGAAATATGAGAAGAAGAGATCATTGGTTGTCTTTTAGGGTTGTATTAGTTTTTATTGTTGTAAATTGTAATCTTTAATAAAATTACTATTAAAAAAATTACAGATCTGTACAACATATCCTGAAAGCAGATGCAAGGAAATGAAAATGATGTACACAAATGAGAAGTCAAGCATGATTCTCCCCACCACTTAGAAGAGAAATCATATTGATAATGCTTTTTGCTGTCCCTCAAAACACAATGGTAATCAGAAGGGAAAGTGTATCTTAAATAAATTGCTTAAAAAGAGATTCAAGAAAGATATGTTACAGTGAATATACTCATAGTTTTTGCAAACTATTAAATAAACAAACAGGTAAACAAACATTTTCCAGAATTTTGAGACTCTGCTTCTGATACTCTGAACGTAGAATGCACTGGCAGGTGGTATGATTTTTAAAACTAGCTTTTTTCTCTGTGTTAGAAAGTGTGGATAGAGTGTGGAAAGAGTTATTTATTGTTTTAAGGATTGCACTATCTTTAATTAAAAGTTTCTTTCCAAGGGTCCTACTCACTTTACTTCATTTTATTGATCACTGGAAGAAGGGAAATACATATCCATTTCCCCCTTAATTTAGGTTAATTGCTTCAATATCTGGAGTTTTTTATTTGAGATGGGAGAAAAGGATACTTTGATTATGGGCTCACTTATATTTTCCTTTTCTTATTATGAGATAGATGATAGATAGATAGATAGATAGATAGATAGATAGATAGATAGATAGATAGATAGATAGATGATAAAGATATAGATATAGATATAGATATAGATATAGATATAGATATAGATATAGATATAGATATAGATATAGATATAGATATAGATATAGATATAGATCCTTTTCTTATTATGAGATAGATGATAGATAGATAGATAGATAGATAGATAGATAGATAGATGATAAAGATATAGATATAGATATAGATATAGATATAGATATAGATATAGATATAGATCCTTTTCTTATTATGAGATAGATGATAGATAGATAGATAGATAGATAGATAGATAGATAGATAGATAGATAGATAGATGATAGAGATAGAGATAGAGATAGAGATAGAGATAGAGATAGAGATAGAGATAGAGATAGAGATAGAGATAGAGATAGAGATAGAGATAGATAAGGAAACAAACAATTCTCACATTTTGCAAGAGAAAATAATTCAAGAGACAGCTCAGGGTTTTATTCAGAGAAAATTTCTAGCTGCTATCAACAAGAAGCAATAACATGGGCTTAATGTTTCAAACATGAAGTTTTTATTAACCTTGCAAAAGATCAGGACATCTATTGCAAGCCAAGATTTTGACAAAATGATGAAATTTACATTATGATGACATAACAGAAATTCTGTCCCTTACATACTTGCCCATGATGTCATAATGCAAATTCATGAGCACAGAATTTGCTTCTTGACATCATGAACCACATTTTGTCATTTGCTCCCCGCTCTGAAAACCTGTGGAAAAGAGCATTATTGATAAAAGCATTTCTGAATAAATATAGGATCCAGGTCATTGGGAAAGCATTGCTGGGTCATATAGAGCAAACATGGGAGGCCATTGTGGTTTGCACATGTGGTGAGTTGCTATGCCAAATTTCTGTCTTGTTCACACTACCAACTTTAAGTTCACTGCTTGGCTGTTTGCAAGACAGTTTAGGAGAGGATGGCAGGTGAGGAGTCATCCCCGTGTATAATCAGGTGTTTGGAAGGTGGTGCAGATCATGACTGTGATGGGGAAATAGGTATGAAGTCTTAGTCACACTTATATGCAACCTTTCCATCACAAATATGTTCCCCAAAGCCCCTCCAATAATTTGAGGAACATGGTATACATAGCAAGTGACTTTGGGTTACTCACTCACTTTCAACCAACCTACCTTAAGGCTGTTGTGGAGAAAATTAGAAGGCCACCAAGAAATGTCACTCACTAGAAAGAAGAAAGAGAAAGAAAGAAAGAAAGAAAGAAAGAAAGAAAGAAAGAAAGAAAGAAAGAAAGAAAGAAAGAAAGAAGGAAGGAAGGAAGGAAGGAAGGAAGGAAGGAAGGAAGGAAGGAAGGAAGGAAGGAAGGAAGGAAGGAAGGAAGGAAGGGAAGGGAAGGGAAGGAAGGAAGGGAAGGGAAGGGAAGGGAAGGGAAGGGAAGGGAAGGGAAGGGAAGGAAAGGAAAGGAAAGGAAAGGAAAGGAAAGGAAAGGAAAGGAAAGGAAAGGAAAGGAAAGGAAAGGAAAGGAAAGGAAAGGAAAGGAAACAAAACAAAACAAAACAAAACAAAACAAAACCATAATGCTCTGAAGAATGTGACCTCAGTGACACTTTTGTAATAAGTGGCTTAAGAGTTCCTTGCTTTTTCTACTCTTAATACTATTTAAAATCATGGTGATGTTATTAAAATTATTGTACTTCAGACACATTATACTTAGACCTAACTCTCTGGACGAGGCCGTAATGCTGGGAAGGTGGAACAAAAGAGAAAAAGAGGATGACCAGCAACACTGTGGATGGACTCAGTTTCAGTGGCAATGAGTACACCATTGGAAGATCTGAAGGACCATGTTAGGGACAGATTGTCAGGGAGAAAAATCTAGTTTTTGACTGAGCTATAAAAATGATCCCTTCATGGATCACTGCCTTGTCGTGGCGAAGGGGCTTGCGTAACTCAGTGAAGCCATGAGCTATACCGTGCAGGGCCACCCAAGATGGACAGGTCATGACAGAGAGTTCTGACAAAATGTGGTCCACTGGAGAAGGAAATGGCAACCCACTCCAGTATCCTTGCCAAGAAAACCCCATGGACAATGTTAAAAGGCTAAAAGATATGACACCGGAAGATGAGCCCCTCAGGTCGGAAGGTGTCCAATATGCTACTGGGGAAGAGCGGAGGGCATTTCCAAGTAGCTCCAGAAAGAGTGAAGCGGCTGGGCCAAAGCCGAAAGGACGTTCAGCTGTGGATGTATCTGGAAGTGAAAAGAAGGTCCGATGCTGTAAAGAACAATATTGTATGGGTACCTGGAATGTAAGATCTATGAACTAAGGCAAGCTGGATGTGGTCAAACATGAGATGACAAGATTGAACATCGACATCTTGGGAATCAGCAAATTGAAATGGATGGGAATGGGTGAATTTAATTCAGGTGACCATTATATCTACTACTGTGGCCAAGAAACCCTTAGAAGAAATGGAGTAGCCCTCATAGTCAATAAGAGAGTGGGAAAGGCAGTAATGGGGTACAACCTCAAAAACAACAGAATGATCTCAGTGCGTATCCAAGGCAAACCATTCAACATCACAGAAATCCAAGTCTATGCCCCAACCACTGATGCCTAAGAAGCTGAAGTTGACCGGTTCTATGAAGACCTACAACACCTTCTAGAACTAGCACCAAAAAAGATGTCCTTTTCATCATAGGGGATTGGAATGCTAAAGTAGGAAGTCAAGGAGTAATCGGAATAACAGGCAAGTTTGGCCTTGGAGCACAAAATGAAGCAGGACAAAGGCTAATAGAGTTCTGTCAAGAGAACAAGCTAGTCATAGCAAACACTCTTTTCCAACAACACAAGAGACGACTCTACACATGGACATCACCAGATGGTCAATACCGAAACCAGATTGATTATATACTTTGCAGCCAAAGATGGAGAAGCTCTATACAGACAGCAAAAACAAGACCAGGAGCTGACTGTGGCTCAGATCATGAGCTTCTTACTGCAAAATTTAGGTTTAAATTGAAGAATGTAGGGAAAACCACTAGACCACTCAGATATGACTTAGATCATATTCCTTGTGAGTACACAGTGAAGGTGATGAATAGATTTAGAGGATTAGATTTGGTAGACAGAGTGCCTGAAGAACTATGGACGGAGGTTTGTAACATTGTACAGGAGGCAGCAACTAAAACCATCCCAAGGAAAAAGAAATGCAAGAAAGCAAAATGGCTGTCTGATGAGGCATTACAAATAGCTGTGGAAAGAAGGAATGTGAAAAGCAAGGGTGAAAGGGAAAGATATAAGGAACTGAATGCAGATTTCCAGAGAATAGCAAGGAGAGATGAGAAGGCCTTCTTAAATGAACAATGCAAAGAAATTGAGGAAAACAATAGAATGGGGAAGACTAGAGATCTCTTCAAGAAAATTGGAGATATGAAAGGAACGTTTATTGCAAAGATGGGCATGATAAAGGACAAAAAAGGCAGGGACCTAACAGAAGCAGAAGAGATTAAGAAGAGGTGGCAAGAATACACAGAAGAACTATACAAGAAAGATCTTAATGTTCCTGATGTCCATGCTGGTGTGGTCACTGACCTTGAGCCAGACATCCTAGAGAGTAAAGTCAAGTGGGCCTTAGGAAGCATTGCTAACAACAAAGCTAGTGGAGATGACAGTATTCCAGCTGAGTTATTTAAAATACTAAAAGATGATGCTGTTAAAGTGCTGCACTCAATATGGCAGCAAGTTTGGAAAACGCAACAGTGGCCACGGGATTGGAAAAGGTCAGTTTACGTTCCAATTCCAAAGAAGGGCAATGCCAAAGAATGCTCAAACTATCGCACAATTGCACTCATTTCACATGCTAGCAAGGTTATGCTCAAAATCCTACAAGCTAGGCTTCAGCAGTACGTGAACCGAGAACTACCGGATGTACAAGCTGGGTTTTGAAGAGGCAGAGGAACTAGAGATCAAATCACCAACATTCGCTGGATCATGGAGAAAGCATGAGAGTTCCAGAAAAACATCTACTTCTGCTTCATTGACTATGCAAAAGCCTTTGATTGTGTGGATCACAACAAACTGTGGCAAATTCTTAAAGAGATGGGGTACCAGACCATCTTACCTGTCTCCTGAGAAATCTGTATGCAGGCCAAGAAGCAACAGTTAGAACCGGTCATGGAACAACCGATTGGTTCAAAATAGGGAAAGGAGTATGACAAGGCTGTATACTGTCACCCTGCTTATTTAACCTATATGCAGAGTACATCATGAGAAATGCCAGGTTGGAAGAATCACAAGCCGGAATTAAGATTGTAGGGAGAATCATCAATAACCTCAGATATGCAGACGATACCACCCTAATGGCAGAAAGTGAAGAAGAACTAAAGAGCCTCTTGATGAGGGTGAAAGAGGAGAGTGAGAAAGCTGGCTTGAAACTCAACATTAAAAAAACTAAGATCATGGCATCTGGACCCATCAATTCCTGGCAAATAGAAGGGGTAGAAATGGAAGCAGTAACAGTCTTCATTTATTTGGGCTCCAAGATCACCGCAGACGGAGACTGCAGCCATGAAATTAAAAGACGCTTGCTCCTTGGGAGGAAAGCTATCGGAAACCTAGATAGCATATTAAAAAGCAGAGACGTCACCTTGCCGACAAAGATCCGCATAGTCAAAGTTATGGTTTTTCCAGTAGTAATGTATGGCTGTGAGAGCTGGACCATAAAGAAGGCTGAGCACCAAAGAACTGATGCCTTTGAACTGTGGTGCTGGAGAAGACTCTTAAGAGTCCCCTGGACTGCTAGAAGGTCAAACCAGTCAATCTTAAAGGAAATCAACCCTGATTGCTCATTGGAAGGATTGATAATGAAGCTCAAGCTTAGATACTTTGGTCACCTAATGCGAAGAGAGGAGTCTTTGGAAAAGACCCTGATGCTGGGAAAGATTGAAGGCAAAAGGAGAAGAGGACGGCAGAGGATGAGATGGTTAGATAGAATCACTGAAGCAATGAGCATGAAACTGAGCCAACTCAGGGAGGCAGTGAAGGACAGGAAGGCCTGGCGCAATATGGTTCATGGGGTCACGAAGAGTCGGACACGACTTAACAACTGAACAACAACAAAAATGATAGCATTAATCCATGTGAACTAATCTGCTAATCAAATCTAATATTCACCCCAATAATAAACATACTTTGTGAACCTGTTCTGAAATGAAAAGAAGGAAGGAAGGAAGGAAGGAAGGAAGGAAGGAAGGAAGGAAGGAAGGAAGGAAGGAAGGAAGGAAGGAAGGAAGGAAGGAAGGAAGGAAGGAAGGAAGGAAAGGAAAGGAAAGGAAAGGAAAGGAAAGGAAAGGAAAGGAAAGGAAAGGAAAGGAAAGGAAAGGAAAGGAAAGGAAAGGAAAGGAAAGGAAAGGAAAGGAAAGGAAAGGAAACAAAACAAAACAAAACCATAATGCTCTGAAGAATGTGACCTCAGTGACACTTTTGTAATAAGCGGCTTAAGGGTTCCTTGCTTTTTCTACTCTTAATACTATTTAAAATCATGGTGATGTTATTAAAATTATTGTACTTCAGACACATTATACTTAGACCTAACTCTCTGGACGAGGCCGTAATGCTGGGAAGGTGGAACAAAAGAGAAAAAGAGGATGACCAGCAACACTGTGGATGGACTCAGTTTCAGTGGCAATGAGTACACCATTGGAAGATCTGAAGGACCATGTTAGGGACAGATTGTCAGGGAGAAAAATCTAGTTTTTGACTGAGCTATAAAAATGATCCCTTCATGGATCACTGCCTTGTCGTGGCGAAGGGGCTTGCGTAACTCAGTGAAGCCATGAGCGATACCGTGCAGGGCCACCCAAGATGGACAGGTCATGACAGAGAGTTCTGACAAAATGTGGTCCACTGGAGAAGGAAATGGCAACCCACTCCAGTATCCTTGCCAAGAAAACCCCATGGACAATGTTAAAAGGCTAAAAGATATGACACCGGAAGATGAGCCCCTCAGGTCGGAAGGTGTCCAATATGCTACTGGGGAAGAGCAGAGGGCATTTCCAAGTAGCTCCAGAAAGAGTGAAGCGGCTGGGCCAAAGCCGAAAGGACGTTCAGCTGTGGATGTATCTGGAAGTGAAAAGAAGGTCCGATGCTGTAAAGAACAATATTGTATGGGTACCTGGAATGTAAGATCTATGAACTAAGGCAAGCTGGATGTGGTCAAACATGAGATGACAAGATTGAACATCGACATCTTGGGAATCAGCAAATTGAAATGGACGGGAATGGGTGAATTTAATTCAGGTGACCATTATATCTACTACTGTGGCCAAGAAACCCTTAGAAGAAATGGAGTAGCCCTCATAGTCAATAAGAGAGTGGGAAAGGCAGTAATGGGGTACAACCTCAAAAACAACAGAATGATCTCAGTGCGTATCCAAGGCAAACCATTCAACATCACAGAAATCCAAGTCTATGCCCCAACCACTGATGCCTAAGAAGCTGAAGTTGACCGGTTCTATGAAGACCTACAACACCTTCTAGAACTAGCACCAAAAAAGATGTCCTTTTCATCATAGGGGATTGGAATGCTAAAGTAGGAAGTCAAGGAGTAATCGGAATAACAGGCAAGTTTGGCCTTGGAGCACAAAATGAAGCAGGACAAAGGCTAATAGAGTTCTGTCAAGAGAACAAGCTAGTCATAGCAAACACTCTTTTCCAACAACACAAGAGACGACTCTACACATGGACATCACCAGATGGTCAATACCGAAACCAGATTGATTATATACTTTGCAGCCAAAGATGGAGAAGCTCTATACAGACAGCAAAAACAAGACCAGGAGCTGACTGTGGCTCAGATCATGAGCTTCTTACTGCAAAATTTAGGTTTAAATTGAAGAATGTAGGGAAAACCACTAGACCACTCAGATATGACTTAGATCATATTCCTTGTGAGTACACAGTGAAGGTGATGAATAGATTTAGAGGATTAGATTTGGTAGACAGAGTGCCTGAAGAACTATGGACGGAGGTTTGTAACATTGTACAGGAGGCAGCAACTAAAACCATCCCAAGGAAAAAGAAATGCAAGAAAGCAAAATGGCTGTCTGATGAGGCATTACAAATAGCTGTGGAAAGAAGGAATGTGAAAAGCAAGGGTGAAAGGGAAAGATATAAGGAACTGAATGCAGATTTCCAGAGAATAGCAAGGAGAGATGAGAAGGCCTTCTTAAATGAACAATGCAAAGAAATTGAGGAAAACAATAGAATGGGGAAGACTAGAGATCTCTTCAAGAAAATTGGAGATATGAAAGGAACGTTTATTGCAAAGATGGGCATGATAAAGGAAAACCCAGGCAGGGACCTAACAGAAGCAGAAGAGATTAAGAAGAGGTGGCAAGAATACACAGAAGAACTATACAAGAAAGATCTTAATGTTCCTGATGTCCATGCTGGTGTGGTCACTGACCTTGAGCCAGACATCCTAGAGAGTAAAGTCAAGTGGGCCTTAGGAAGCATTGCTAACAACAAAGCTAGTGGAGATGACAGTATTCCAGCTGAGTTATTTAAAATACTAAAAGATGATGCTGTTAAAGTGCTGCACTCAATATGGCAGCAAGTTTGGAAAACGCAACAGTGGCCACGGGATTGGAAAAGGTCAGTTTACGTTCCAATTCCAAAGAAGGGCAATGCCAAAGAATGCTCAAACTATCGCACAATTGCACTCATTTCACATGCTAGCAAGGTTATGCTCAAAATCCTACAAGCTAGGCTTCAGCAGTACGTGAACCGAGAACTACCGGATGTACAAGCTGGGTTTTGAAGAGGCAGAGGAACTAGAGATCAAATCACCAACATTCGCTGGATCATGGAGAAAGCATGAGAGTTCCAGAAAAACATCTACTTCTGCTTCATTGACTATGCAAAAGCCTTTGATTGTGTGGATCACAACAAACTGTGGCAAATTCTTAAAGAGATGGGGTACCAGACCATCTTACCTGTCTCCTGAGAAATCTGTATGCAGGCCAAGAAGCAACAGTTAGAACCGGTCATGGAACAACCGATTGGTTCAAAATAGGGAAAGGAGTATGACAAGGCTGTATACTGTCACCCTGCTTATTTAACCTATATGCAGAGTACATCATGAGAAATGCCAGGTTGGAAGAATCACAAGCCGGAATTAAGATTGTAGGGAGAATCATCAATAACCTCAGATATGCAGACGATACCACCCTAATGGCAGAAAGTGAAGAAGAACTAAAGAGCCTCTTGATGAGGGTGAAAGAGGAGAGTGAGAAAGCTGGCTTGAAACTCAACATTAAAAAAACTAAGATCATGGCATCTGGACCCATCAATTCCTGGCAAATAGAAGGGGTAGAAATGGAAGCAGTAACAGTCTTCATTTATTTGGGCTCCAAGATCACCGCAGACGGAGACTGCAGCCATGAAATTAAAAGACGCTTGCTCCTTGGGAGGAAAGCTATCGGAAACCTAGATAGCATATTAAAAAGCAGAGACGTCACCTTGCCGACAAAGATCCGCATAGTCAAAGTTATGGTTTTTCCAGTAGTAATGTATGGCTGTGAGAGCTGGACCATAAAGAAGGCTGAGCACCAAAGAACTGATGCCTTTGAACTGTGGTGCTGGAGAAGACTCTTAAGAGTCCCCTGGACTGCTAGAAGGTCAAACCAGTCAATCTTAAAGGAAATCAACCCTGATTGCTCATTGGAAGGATTGATAATGAAGCTCAAGCTTAGATACTTTGGTCACCTAATGCGAAGAGAGGAGTCTTTGGAAAAGACCCTGATGCTGGGAAAGATTGAAGGCAAAAGGAGAAGAGGACGGCAGAGGATGAGATGGTTAGATAGAATCACTGAAGCAATGAGCATGAAACTGAGCCAACTCAGGGAGGCAGTGAAGGACAGGAAGGCCTGGCGCAATATGGTTCATGGGGTCACGAAGAGTCGGACACGACTTAACGACTGAACAACAACAAAAATGATAGCATTAATCCATGTGAACTAATCTGCTAATCAAATCTAATATTCACCCCAATAATAAACATACTTTGTGAACCTGTTCTGAAATGAAAAGAAGGAAGGATGGAAGGAAGGAAGGAAGGAAGGAAGGAAGGAAGGAAGGAAGGAAGGAAGGAAGGAAGGAAGGAAGGAAGGAAGGAAGGAAGGAAGGAAGGAAAGGAAAGGAAAGGAAAGGAAAGGAAAGGAAAGGAAAGGAAAGGAAAGGAAAGGAAAGGAAAGGAAAGGAAAGGAAAGGAAAGGAAAGGAAAGGAAAGGAAAGGAAAGGAAAGGAAAGGAAAGGAAAGGAAAGGAAAGGAAACAAAACAAAACAAAACCAAACCATAATGCTCTGAAGAATGTGACCTCAGTGACACTTTTGTAATAAGCGGCTTAAGGGTTCCTTGCTTTTTCTACTCTTAATACTATTTAAAATCATGGTGATGTTATTAAAATTATTGTACTTCAGACACATTATACTTAGACCTAACTCTCTGGACGAGGCCGTAATGCTGGGAAGGTGGAACAAAAGAGAAAAAGAGGATGACCAGCAACACTGTGGATGGACTCAGTTTCAGTGGCAATGAGTACACCATTGGAAGATCTGAAGGACCATGTTAGGGACAGATTGTCAGGGAGAAAAATCTAGTTTTTGACTGAGCTATAAAAATGATCCCTTCATGGATCACTGCCTTGTCGTGGCGAAGGGGCTTGCGTAACTCAGTGAAGCCATGAGCGATACCGTGCAGGGCCACCCAAGATGGACAGGTCATGACAGAGAGTTCTGACAAAATGTGGTCCACTGGAGAAGGAAATGGCAACCCACTCCAGTATCCTTGCCAAGAAAACCCCATGGACAATGTTAAAAGGCTAAAAGATATGACACCGGAAGATGAGCCCCTCAGGTCGGAAGGTGTCCAATATGCTACTGGGGAAGAGCAGAGGGCATTTCCAAGTAGCTCCAGAAAGAGTGAAGCGGCTGGGCCAAAGCCGAAAGGACGTTCAGCTGTGGATGTATCTGGAAGTGAAAAGAAGGTCCGATGCTGTAAAGAACAATATTGTATGGGTACCTGGAATGTAAGATCTATGAACTAAGGCAAGCTGGATGTGGTCAAACATGAGATGACAAGATTGAACATCGACATCTTGGGAATCAGCAAATTGAAATGGACGGGAATGGGTGAATTTAATTCAGGTGACCATTATATCTACTACTGTGGCCAAGAAACCCTTAGAAGAAATGGAGTAGCCCTCATAGTCAATAAGAGAGTGGGAAAGGCAGTAATGGGGTACAACCTCAAAAACAACAGAATGATCTCAGTGCGTATCCAAGGCAAACCATTCAACATCACAGAAATCCAAGTCTATGCCCCAACCACTGATGCCTAAGAAGCTGAAGTTGACCGGTTCTATGAAGACCTACAACACCTTCTAGAACTAGCACCAAAAAAAAAGATGTCCTTTTCATCATAGGGGATTGGAATGCTAAAGTAGGAAGTCAAGGAGTAATCGGAATAACAGGCAAGTTTGGCCTTGGAGCACAAAATGAAGCAGGACAAAGGCTAATAGAGTTCTGTCAAGAGAACAAGCTAGTCATAGCAAACACTCTTTTCCAACAACACAAGAGACGACTCTACACATGGACATCACCAGATGGTCAATACCGAAACCAGATTGATTATATACTTTGCAGCCAAAGATGGAGAAGCTCTATACAGACAGCAAAAACAAGACCAGGAGCTGACTGTGGCTCAGATCATGAGCTTCTTACTGCAAAATTTAGGTTTAAATTGAAGAATGTAGGGAAAACCACTAGACCACTCAGATATGACTTAGATCATATTCCTTGTGAGTACACAGTGAAGGTGATGAATAGATTTAGAGGATTAGATTTGGTAGACAGAGTGCCTGAAGAACTATGGACGGAGGTTTGTAACATTGTACAGGAGGCAGCAACTAAAACCATCCCAAGGAAAAAGAAATGCAAGAAAGCAAAATGGCTGTCTGATGAGGCATTACAAATAGCTGTGGAAAGAAGGAATGTGAAAAGCAAGGGTGAAAGGGAAAGATATAAGGAACTGAATGCAGATTTCCAGAGAATAGCAAGGAGAGATGAGAAGGCCTTCTTAAATGAACAATGCAAAGAAATTGAGGAAAACAATAGAATGGGGAAGACTAGAGATCTCTTCAAGAAAATTGGAGATATGAAAGGAACGTTTATTGCAAAGATGGGCATGATAAAGGACAAAAAGGCAGGGACCTAACAGAAGCAGAAGAGATTAAGAAGAGGTGGCAAGAATACACAGAAGAACTATACAAGAAAGATCTTAATGTTCCTGATGTCCATGCTGGTGTGGTCACTGACCTTGAGCCAGACATCCTAGAGAGTAAAGTCAAGTGGGCCTTAGGAAGCATTGCTAACAACAAAGCTAGTGGAGATGACAGTATTCCAGCTGAGTTATTTAAAATACTAAAAGATGATGCTGTTAAAGTGCTGCACTCAATATGGCAGCAAGTTTGGAAAACGCAACAGTGGCCACGGGATTGGAAAAGGTCAGTTTACGTTCCAATTCCAAAGAAGGGCAATGCCAAAGAATGCTCAAACTATCGCACAATTGCACTCATTTCACATGCTAGCAAGGTTATGCTCAAAATCCTACAAGCTAGGCTTCAGCAGTACGTGAACCGAGAACTACCGGATGTACAAGCTGGGTTTTGAAGAGGCAGAGGAACTAGAGATCAAATCACCAACATTCGCTGGATCATGGAGAAAGCATGAGAGTTCCAGAAAAACATCTACTTCTGCTTCATTGACTATGCAAAAGCCTTTGATTGTGTGGATCACAACAAACTGTGGCAAATTCTTAAAGAGATGGGGGTACCAGACCATCTTACCTGTCTCCTGAGAAATCTGTATGCAGGCCAAGAAGCAACAGTTAGAACCGGTCATGGAACAACCGATTGGTTCAAAATAGGGAAAGGAGTATGACAAGGCTGTATACTGTCACCCTGCTTATTTAACCTATATGCAGAGTACATCATGAGAAATGCCAGGTTGGAAGAATCACAAGCCGGAATTAAGATTGTAGGGAGAATCATCAATAACCTCAGATATGCAGACGATACCACCCTAATGGCAGAAAGTGAAGAAGAACTAAAGAGCCTCTTGATGAGGGTGAAAGAGGAGAGTGAGAAAGCTGGCTTGAAACTCAACATTAAAAAAACTAAGATCATGGCATCTGGACCCATCAATTCCTGGCAAATAGAAGGGGTAGAAATGGAAGCAGTAACAGTCTTCATTTATTTGGGCTCCAAGATCACCGCAGACGGAGACTGCAGCCATGAAATTAAAAGACGCTTGCTCCTTGGGAGGAAAGCTATCGGAAACCTAGATAGCATATTAAAAAGCAGAGACGTCACCTTGCCGACAAAGATCCGCATAGTCAAAGTTATGGTTTTTCCAGTAGTAATGTATGGCTGTGAGAGCTGGACCATAAAGAAGGCTGAGCACCAAAGAACTGATGCCTTTGAACTGTGGTGCTGGAGAAGACTCTTAAGAGTCCCCTGGACTGCTAGAAGGTCAAACCAGTCAATCTTAAAGGAAATCAACCCTGATTGCTCATTGGAAGGATTGATAATGAAGCTCAAGCTTAGATACTTTGGTCACCTAATGCGAAGAGAGGAGTCTTTGGAAAAGACCCTGATGCTGGGAAAGATTGAAGGCAAAAGGAGAAGAGGACGGCAGAGGATGAGATGGTTAGATAGAATCACTGAAGCAATGAGCATGAAACTGAGCCAACTCAGGGAGGCAGTGAAGGACAGGAAGGCCTGGCGCAATATGGTTCATGGGGTCACGAAGAGTCGGACACGACTTAACGACTGAACAACAACAAAAATGATAGCATTAATCCATGTGAACTAATCTGCTAATCAAATCTAATATTCACCCCAATAATAAACATACTTTGTGAACCTGTTCTGAAATGAAAAGAAGGAAGGAAGGAAGGAAGGAAGGAAGGAAGGAAGGAAGGAAGGAAGGAAGGAAGGAAGGAAGGAAGGAAGGAAGGAAAGGAAAGGAAAGGAAAGGAAAGGAAAGGAAAGGAAAGGAAAGGAAAGGAAAGGAAAGGAAAGGAAAGGAAAGGAAAGGAAAGGAAAGGAAAGGAAAGGAAAGGAAAGGAAAGGAAAGGAAAGGAAAGGAAAGGAAAGGAAAGGAAAGGAAACGAAACGAAACAAAACAAAACAAAACAAAACAAAACAAAACAAAACAAAACCATAATGCTCTGAAGAATGTGACCTCAGTGACACTTTTGTAATAAGTGGCTTAAGAGTTCCTTGCTTTTTCTACTCTTAATACTATTTAAAATCATGGTGATGTTATTAAAATTATTGTACTTCAGACACATTATACTTAGACCTAACTCTCTGGACGAGGCCGTAATGCTGGGAAGGTGGAACAAAAGAGAAAAAGAGGATGACCAGCAACACTGTGGATGGACTCAGTTTCAGTGGCAATGAGTACACCATTGGAAGATCTGAAGGACCATGTTAGGGACAGATTGTCAGGGAGAAAAATCTAGTTTTTGACTGAGCTATAAAAATGATCCCTTCATGGATCACTGCCTTGTCGTGGCGAAGGGGCTTGCGTAACTCAGTGAAGCCATGAGCGATACCGTGCAGGGCCACCCAAGATGGACAGGTCATGACAGAGAGTTCTGACAAAATGTGGTCCACTGGAGAAGGAAATGGCAACCCACTCCAGTATCCTTGCCAAGAAAACCCCATGGACAATGTTAAAAGGCTAAAAGATATGACACCGGAAGATGAGCCCCTCAGGTCGGAAGGTGTCCAATATGCTACTGGGGAAGAGCAGAGGGCATTTCCAAGTAGCTCCAGAAAGAGTGAAGCGGCTGGGCCAAAGCCGAAAGGACGTTCAGCTGTGGATGTATCTGGAAGTGAAAAGAAGGTCCGATGCTGTAAAGAACAATATTGTATGGGTACCTGGAATGTAAGATCTATGAACTAAGGCAAGCTGGATGTGGTCAAACATGAGATGACAAGATTGAACATCGACATCTTGGGAATCAGCAAATTGAAATGGACGGGAATGGGTGAATTTAATTCAGGTGACCATTATATCTACTACTGTGGCCAAGAAACCCTTAGAAGAAATGGAGTAGCCCTCATAGTCAATAAGAGAGTGGGAAAGGCAGTAACGGGGTACAACCTCAAAAACAACAGAATGATCTCAGTGCGTATCCAAGGCAAACCATTCAACATCACAGAAATCCAAGTCTATGCCCCAACCACTGATGCCTAAGAAGCTGAAGTTGACCGGTTCTATGAAGACCTACAACACCTTCTAGAACTAGCACCAAAAAAAGATGTCCTTTTCATCATAGGGGATTGGAATGCTAAAGTAGGAAGTCAAGGAGTAATCGGAATAACAGGCAAGTTTGGCCTTGGAGCACAAAATGAAGCAGGACAAAGGCTAATAGAGTTCTGTCAAGAGAACAAGCTAGTCATAGCAAACACTCTTTTCCAACAACACAAGAGACGACTCTACACATGGACATCACCAGATGGTCAATACCGAAACCAGATTGATTATATACTTTGCAGCCAAAGATGGAGAAGCTCTATACAGACAGCAAAAACAAGACCAGGAGCTGACTGTGGCTCAGATCATGAGCTTCTTACTGCAAAATTTAGGTTTAAATTGAAGAATGTAGGGAAAACCACTAGACCACTCAGATATGACTTAGATCATATTCCTTGTGAGTACACAGTGAAGGTGATGAATAGATTTAGAGGATTAGATTTGGTAGACAGAGTGCCTGAAGAACTATGGACGGAGGTTTGTAACATTGTACAGGAGGCAGCAACTAAAACCATCCCAAGGAAAAAGAAATGCAAGAAAGCAAAATGGCTGTCTGATGAGGCATTACAAATAGCTGTGGAAAGAAGGAATGTGAAAAGCAAGGGTGAAAGGGAAAGATATAAGGAACTGAATGCAGATTTCCAGAGAATAGCAAGGAGAGATGAGAAGGCCTTCTTAAATGAACAATGCAAAGAAATTGAGGAAAACAATAGAATGGGGAAGACTAGAGATCTCTTCAAGAAAATTGGAGATATGAAAGGAACGTTTATTGCAAAGATGGGCATGATAAAGGACAAAAAGGCAGGGACCTAACAGAAGCAGAAGAGATTAAGAAGAGGTGGCAAGAATACACAGAAGAACTATACAAGAAAGATCTTAATGTTCCTGATGTCCATGCTGGTGTGGTCACTGACCTTGAGCCAGACATCCTAGAGAGTAAAGTCAAGTGGGCCTTAGGAAGCATTGCTAACAACAAAGCTAGTGGAGATGACAGTATTCCAGCTGAGTTATTTAAAATACTAAAAGATGATGCTGTTAAAGTGCTGCACTCAATATGGCAGCAAGTTTGGAAAACGCAACAGTGGCCACGGGATTGGAAAAGGTCAGTTTACGTTCCAATTCCAAAGAAGGGCAATGCCAAAGAATGCTCAAACTATCGCACAATTGCACTCATTTCACATGCTAGCAAGGTTATGCTCAAAATCCTACAAGCTAGGCTTCAGCAGTACGTGAACCGAGAACTACCGGATGTACAAGCTGGGTTTTGAAGAGGCAGAGGAACTAGAGATCAAATCACCAACATTCGCTGGATCATGGAGAAAGCATGAGAGTTCCAGAAAAACATCTACTTCTGCTTCATTGACTATGCAAAAGCCTTTGATTGTGTGGATCACAACAAACTGTGGCAAATTCTTAAAGAGATGGGGGTACCAGACCATCTTACCTGTCTCCTGAGAAATCTGTATGCAGGCCAAGAAGCAACAGTTAGAACCGGTCATGGAACAACCGATTGGTTCAAAATAGGGAAAGGAGTATGACAAGGCTGTATACTGTCACCCTGCTTATTTAACCTATATGCAGAGTACATCATGAGAAATGCCAGGTTGGAAGAATCACAAGCCGGAATTAAGATTGTAGGGAGAATCATCAATAACCTCAGATATGCAGACGATACCACCCTAATGGCAGAAAGTGAAGAAGAACTAAAGAGCCTCTTGATGAGGGTGAAAGAGGAGAGTGAGAAAGCTGGCTTGAAACTCAACATTAAAAAAACTAAGATCATGGCATCTGGACCCATCAATTCCTGGCAAATAGAAGGGGTAGAAATGGAAGCAGTAACAGTCTTCATTTATTTGGGCTCCAAGATCACCGCAGACGGAGACTGCAGCCATGAAATTAAAAGACGCTTGCTCCTTGGGAGGAAAGCTATCGGAAACCTAGATAGCATATTAAAAAGCAGAGACGTCACCTTGCCGACAAAGATCCGCATAGTCAAAGTTATGGTTTTTCCAGTAGTAATGTATGGCTGTGAGAGCTGGACCATAAAGAAGGCTGAGCACCAAAGAACTGATGCCTTTGAACTGTGGTGCTGGAGAAGACTCTTAAGAGTCCCCTGGACTGCTAGAAGGTCAAACCAGTCAATCTTAAAGGAAATCAACCCTGATTGCTCATTGGAAGGATTGATAATGAAGCTCAAGCTTAGATACTTTGGTCACCTAATGCGAAGAGAGGAGTCTTTGGAAAAGACCCTGATGCTGGGAAAGATTGAAGGCAAAAGGAGAAGAGGACGGCAGAGGATGAGATGGTTAGATAGAATCACTGAAGCAATGAGCATGAAACTGAGCCAACTCAGGGAGGCAGTGAAGGACAGGAAGGCCTGGCGCAATATGGTTCATGGGGTCACGAAGAGTCGGACACGACTTAACGACTGAACAACAACAAAAATGATAGCATTAATCCATGTGAACTAATCTGCTAATCAAATCTAATATTCACCCCAATAATAAACATACTTTGTGAACCTGTTCTGAAATGAAAAGAAGGAAGGAAGGAAGGAAGGAAGGAAGGAAGGAAGGAAGGAAGGAAGGAAGGAAGGAAGGAAGGAAGGAAGGAAGGAAGGAAGGAAGGAAGGAAGGAAAGGAAAGGAAAGGAAAGGAAAGGAAAGGAAAGGAAAGGAAAGGAAAGGAAAGGAAAGGAAAGGAAAGGAAAGGAAAGGAAAGGAAAGGAAAGGAAATCTGGAAGACAGATAGGTTGTGAATCTAACAAATTGTTGTTGTTGTTCAGTCGTTAAGTCATGTCCGACTCTTTGTGACCCCATGAACCATATTGCGCCAGGCCTTCCTGTCCTTCATTGCCTCCCTGAGTTTGCTCATAGAGTTTATCAGTCCCTTCTTCTGTACTTGATGTCATGAAGGTGTGTGAATGGGAAACATTATGCAAAAGATATACCAGGGTACCTATATATATGCTGACGTACACATTACACACAACCTATGGCCCTTAGTTCACTGGAGAATGGCAGAGGCCAGAGTATTCACAAACTCCACAGCAGTTGAGTAAATATGACATGCCAGAATCAGTGAATGCTCTTTTGCTTTGCTTTTCTTCTTGATTAGAAATATTTTTACCTGCAAAGACATGATTCATTTGTATGATTTATAACCCACCTTAACTAATCAAGATGGCTAGCAAAAAAAAAAAAGCTTGTTTAGGAATACATTATTCCTAACAACTTTCTGTAAGCAATATTCCTCTCACATTATTTTAAACAGTCCCATCCACCTGAAGCACATACATACTCTCAACTCTTCCCTGCACGGCTGTTTCTTCATTGCCCTTTTACCATTCTAGGAATTTTGTTCCTCCAAATGTATTCCCTGGTGAATGTAATTTATACCTGTAACCTTATCCAGTAGCTTTATGTAAATCTCGTATTATTTTAATTGATCTCATCAGTCTTTTTTGAATAATAAAAAAAAAAATCAACACTTCAGGAGCAAGACTGAGACTGTATTACATTTTTAGGGCAGATTCTCATTTTAAGATTTCCCACAAAGTGAAGTACTGTATATTGACAACACTGTAGGCTTTTCTTAAGAGCAATTATATACTAGCCTCTCCCTTTTTTCCCACAGAAATCTTAACTCAAGCCTTCTTGACAATGCTATCTTTCTTTTAATTGGGGAAAGCAGTTACAAAAGGAGAAAAAAACATATATTTTTCTGGAGAAAAAAACATATATTTTTTTAGTGAAGGTTGATGTGGCAAAATCTAATATGGCTTATATTTAATAGCTGCATTTGCTGTACAGATGATAAAATATAGTGTTTTCAGCTGATTAAGCAGTTCCCAAATGTTTGCCTTATTACATTATTAATTAAACTAAATTCTTGGATTATACTATTTCCTTTTCTCTGCTTTATGATCAGTGAATTTTCAACCAGGCACCTTCAATGTAGAGATCAATGTTACTGTCATATCTATTTATGTCTGGAGAGTCCTGTGTTTTTTATTATTATTGTGAGCCACCCAGAGTCACCCGTTGGGGGAGATGGGCGGCATACAAATTTGAAAAATAAATAAATAAATAAAATAAATAGACAGAGAAACATACTAAGACTAGACTGCTATACACATCTATTTGAGAATTAAGGCCATGAATGCAATGGGATTTATTTCTACGTAGACAAGCATTAGAACTGCACTCAATGTGCTGCCATTTAAGAAATTCATTATATTAATATATATTTTATTTATTTGTTTGTTTATTTTTGTGCCTTTGAGTCAGTTTGTGACTCCTGGCAACTGCCTGGACAAGTCCCTGCAGTTTTCTTGGCATGGTTTTTCGGAAGTGATTTGCCATTGTCTCCTTCCTAGGGCAGAAAGAGAGTGACTGGTTCAAGGTCACCCAGCTGGCTTTGTGCCTATGGCAGGACCAGAACTCCCAGTCTCCCAGTCTCTAGCATGATACCTTAACCACCACACCAGATTGCCTCTCTCATTTATATTAATATACAGTAAGACTATATTAAAGAAACATATATGCTTTAGTATACTATTTTAGTTAGATCATGCTTGTTTTTGATGTATCTATTTTATTATTATCTTTTTAAGTTGTTCTGGCCTATGATCATAATAAACAAAATTAAACTAAATGTAAATTCTGTAGACCAGTTACAGCTCCCAGTTAGTGATCACATTTAATAATGTGGCAGGTTGCTGTAAATATTTGTAATAATAATTATATTTGTATAATTGTAATTGTAATTGTAATTGTAATAGATGGTTTCTTCCAGGTGGTTCAATGCTTGATGCATCTTACCTAGAATAAGTAGAGCTTTATATTTTTCAATCAAATAGGGAAAAATAATGTTGAAAAGATTTTAATCTGTAAAAAAAAATCATTTATTTTAATAATCTACATAAGAGGGTAAAAAGACAGCAGTAATTTATTAGCATGGGCTTTTCATATGAATGGGGATAATTTAATACAATAAATAGGGCTGTTCTAATTGTTCACTTTGCAATTTTTTAAATATGCAATGCAGGAATTCTTTCATCTGCATGACTATGATGTTGAACTTACTGGGAAGTAGTGTTATTTATTACATGATTAATACTATGGTCTTAAAAAGTTTCCATCCTGTTTTTGAGAAGAACATGTGGAAGGTGGTGAGGATATTTCACTGAATTTCTTGGAGGAGATACAAATTAGCATAAACCAGTGTTTTTCAAACTTGGCAACTTTGTGTGGACTTCAACTCCCAGAATTGTCCAGTCAGCATGCTGACTGGACAATTCTGGACTTGAAGTCCACATATCTTAAAGTTGCCAAGTAACACTGGCATAGATAGCAACACTTTTTTGGCATTCCAGGGTATATGGCAAAGTGGAGATGGTAGCTGTTTTAGGAAACTACTTTTGAAAAATTTCAACTCAACTCTACAAACATTTAAAGTACTAATGGAGATTAATAACAATTACCTCTTTAGTTTCATACTTCAAGCAGAACTTGTACAGCATTTCTTTCCTTCCAGTTCTAGTTCACATATTGTTTTAAAAAGCAAAGACTTTTTTTTCCATTCAAGTCTTAATTTAAAAAACAGACCAACAAACTCACAATAAAATGTCCCCAGATGGGCCGATGGGAAGTAAAAGTGTGTGTACATTACAACAAACAAACAAAACTTTGTTGCTGAGAGTTTTACTGGTTCCATAGTTTTCTTTTAAAAAATTGATAAATATGGAACTGCTTCTGGATATTTCTGGCATATTTTTTAAACATTTCTTTAAAGTCAGGATAGACATCATAATATGTTTCCTTATTTTTTAGTTTTAAGGATACATAAATTATTTTTAAAAAAGCATCTGCTGAAAGACATGAGATGAGCAAGTGACAACAAGATGAGGTACAACAATGTTGGACGTTAGTGTGGCATTAGTTATATCTGGAGGCTGTTATCAATTGAAGAGTTCTATTGGCTATACTTGGAGCCTGTCACTTATTTTTATACATCAACTTGACTTTGTAATGGGAATATTAAGCAAACACAGAATTCCTTGAAAATGAGAAGACAGATGGTTCTGGATTATTTAACAACTTGCTGGGCAACTGCATAACCACCCTTTTCCTCTTGGTACAGTATAATAGAACATGCATTTTGCCTATGAATGAAATGGCTGAGTTGGTCAACTACTCTTAGTCTCTTTGGATTGAAAATATCCAGTCTTGTGCTGTGAAATTGGAGGGGGGTGGGGGGTGGGGTGGAACAGCAGGAAAAATGGAGGGATAATACGGATAAAGCAAGGAGTGTGTCTGCATAAGTATTCACTGAAATTAAGTTCACAGATTTCTGAATTAGTATGATTCTTTAAGGTCTGAGCTTTATTTTTCCACAGTACATTTGGATAATATATCTTTAAACAATTAATCGCCAGCCCCATATCTTTATAAAGCTGTTTGAAGCATCATATTCAGTGAAATATAAATTGTAATTTATCGGTTATAACAGGGGGCTATGCCACTACCATTTTAAAACTATTTCTGTCAGTCTAGATCTGACAGTGGATTCAATTTAATGGATTCAAAGCAAAAACTTTGTTAGTTTCTTAGTTGTTAGGCATTAGTTGCTTCACTTTATTCTTTTCTGTATAACCTGCTTTTCAGTGTGAGAAATAAATTCCTAGGGCAACAGTTTCCAAACATCCAGGCCATTGAACACAGTTGAAATTTGGGGGAAATGGAAGGGACAGTATCACAAGATGGCTGCCATGCAGGGAAGAGTAAGGGAGATATAGTGGTTGGTGTTTGTGGATCTAGATATAGCTTATCAATCAAATTTATTGGGCAGATACCATCTCTTATCATATTTACCCAAATGGAAGATGATCCTAAATTTAGCATGATTCCCCACTAAAAGGCTAGGTAGAAAATAATATCTTTAAATATAGACAATCATCCTGTGAAATGGTCAGCTTTCTTATCGCATCAACCAAAGGTTGACTTCTGCTGAAATGAAATCTTGCAGATTCTCCCACCTCTATAAATAAATACTATGCTGCTGACATACTTTTTATGTTTGTGTATATTTGTGTATGTAAGTGTTAGAGGCCATGCTTCAAAATAAAAAAAGAAAAGAAAAGAACAGGTCAGGACAAAAAAAAAATAAAATAACCACTACTAATTAAAATTGATTTCAGGACAAAATGAAGGTAGAGGAAGGGGGAGAATAGCTGCACTGGGAAAGAAAGAGAAAAGGGGAAACCAAATTGGATGGAGATGAGGTGAGGGGGAAAGATAACTGGACAGGGAATGAAAGGAATCAGAAATAAAGCCTCTTTAGGTGCTACAAAAGGGTTAAATTCACCAGGCAAGCAGCCCCCCTCAAGCAACAACTAATCTTCAAAACTATCTGAGTTTCTGAATGTTTCTTTCCTTTCTTTCCTGCAGTTTCTTCTAATCTCCCCACGTCCCAAGTAATTAGACCATGCAAATTAGTTTGGGAAAAAAACCTGAACTTCCTTTCAGATAAATACAGTATTTACAGTACTTCAGTGGCATGTTGCAAATGTAACAGATATCTACACATCTGTTTTGGACTCTTCTGTGCATGACTTTAGGCCTGTACCTCCTGGAGGAACCCATGTCACATGAACACTAGCATCAACTAAACTCTGGCTGCTATTCATTTCATCTTTAAAAAATCTAGGGTGGTAGGAATGTGGTACTTATCTTATTCAGTATATAAAGTATCTGTTTCTGAGGTCCTGATGTGGAACTTCCATTTTTCTTAAACTGGAAGAAAACATCAAAGGATACTGTATGTTGGCTTTCTTATAATGCCTCACACTGCTTGTGTGACTTGTTTTGGTACAGGATATGCTAACAAAATTATTAATTTGACTTGTATGGCCACCCATCTCATCCAAGCAACCCTGGGCAGTTCACAACAGGTAAAAACAAAAATCTAATAAAAATAAATTTAAAAAAATACAAACATATAAAAAAATCAATGATCATAAAATC
Source organism: Python bivittatus (assembly GCF_059951505.1). Lineage (NCBI taxonomy): Eukaryota > Metazoa > Chordata > Lepidosauria > Squamata > Pythonidae > Python > Python bivittatus. Next base: position 9,578,726 of record NW_028277058.1, on the reverse strand, counting down.
ATGATTAGCGGCAGACTGAATATATATATATATATATATATTCAATAGAGGTATATATATATATATATATATATATATATATATATATGCATGCATGCATGCATGCATGCATGCATGTATTATTAGCATATTCTGAGTGCACAGATTACATGGAAAGCCATGTCACACCAGTTGCTTGTTGCTGAGCGGTCACAATTAGTCTTTATAAATGTGGCATACAGAAGTTTCCATAAAGTTTCATTCCAACATTTTACTTAATATTACATGAAAATCAAATGCAAATCCCACTCTCAAGACTAAATAACTCTGACAGTTTGTTGGCAGCATGAAGGTCTGTCAGCCCTGAGAGGAAATAATGAACAGGTTGTCTTGATGATATAAAAGAAGAACTAGAATCCAAACAGAAGTCTTTTGTGCCTTAGTCATTTGCCTCTGAGGACAGCGAAATTTATTTAGGCAGCTGAAAGACATCATGAACTACACATTGATAAAAAGGGTCTCCTGTTTCTCAAGTTTTGGAAGATGATGCTCATTTACTAGGATTTTATTTTTGTGGATTTTGGTGTAACTTATCATTTTAACTTTTATATCCTTTGGAATATAAGGCCTGAAACCTTTCAATCATGTCATTCCACCAATCAAGAAGATTACTCTTGTGTGATTCAAAAATTACAACTGAACATTGAAATGCATACAGCTGGCAACAGCCACATTTAGTTAACCCACACTTTTAGAGAAGGAAAAGCAAAACATGTGTTGCAGAGACAGAAAAACCAAAATTATGGTTGTATGTATTTCATTGTGAACAGAAGATCCGTCCAACAATTAATGTATGTATTTGCAAAACAGTGACCACAAAACTTGTTTAACAAACTGGCTGCACACACAAATTCATGCAGTTGAACCCAACATTTCATAAACAATTATATGCATGTTTAGGAAAGCATTTCAACCCCTATCTCTTACAGGCAAAAGTGTAATATGCAAAATAGGATCATATTGAAACATGTGCATTGATCATGATTTATTACATTTGTATTCTGCCTTTTCTGCAAGGAGCTCAGGTTGGATTAGAAAGTGATCTCCTCACTGCAATTATATTCTCACCACCACCTTGTGGATTTCATTAGGCTTAAAGAATGTGTCTGGTCCAAGGTCACTTAGCAAACTTCTCTGTTGAGTGGCAATTGAAATGGAATATCAGCAGGCTAAACACAGCCCCATAACTGTCATAATAGACTCCACACATACATTGTAAATAGATACTTTTCAGCTGTGAAATTAGCTTTTTTCCCTAAATTAAGATTTTTAAAAAATGAGGGGCGAAAGCAAGTATGTGATATGTTCATAGACATTTGGGGTGGAATCAACACCCAAGGCTTCAGGGTTGTCAGATTATACATTTTTTATCAGAAATTATGTACCACAGGTTCTGATGTGGGACCCCATATGTATGATCCATTGCTTATGTGGGGCTCTCTGGATCCTGGCTGATTCTTTCCCCCCTACCAAGGTATAGCTTTCAAAAACATTTGGCTTCAAATACTTCTAAAGTTTAAGGAGAAATGCCTTAGAATTGCAAATATGTAGGCAACTACCTTAGTAAATCATTGACTCCTTTTGCAACTCTAAATCCCATCTTTCCGAAAGACATTTATTTGCATTTATTTAGTTGAATCCCAGGCAAGTTGTTTTGAGCAACCTGTCAAAATCTCAATATATTGAGATGTTCAGGGGATTATAGAAAACAACTGAGAACCTTCCAGTTTACCTTGAATCATTATTAAGGCAATGTACAATGGCCCATCAAAATAAAACCATTTCTGTTCCATAGAATGACAATAATGATTATCTCAGGGTTGCAAAAAGAGGGGAAAGTAGGCCAGGCCAATATATTTTCATTCATGCTTTTAAATGTAAATGTGGATTCTTTCTGTAGAAATCAGTCTGCAAAAAAATGTAATTTAAATGCAGGCAGGAAAATGGGAGGCATGTAACTCAAAGACTCTATTGAAACTATAAATATCGAAGCCTCATAAAATATATAAGTATTTTCAAGGAAGTTTCGGTAGGGACAGCTTTCTCCACAGGAGGTCTCTTCAGGAGGTCTGATTCATGAGTAGGCGACAGGCTAACCGCTAAGTTCCCTAGAGAGAGTGGGAAATAGATTCTTACAAAAGTGTCAGAGGACAGTAGATGAGCTTCGTCCTTAAAGCTAGAGCTGGCTAAAAGCAGATAGAACATCAAGCTGAATGTCATATTATTCTTGGGGCCTTCTGCCATGGCAAGATGAGTAAAGCCATTCAAAATAAATGTTCATCTCACCCCCAGAATCAGTCAGGCTACATGGAGTGAAATACATGAGCGGTTCATTGCAAACTTTCTGCATTAAAATAAATTAATCAGGTACAGTTAGACTATGCATTACACAGCTGATTTTTCCCCAGCTGAATTGTACAATTTCCCAAATTCATAGTAGGAGAGTATTTTATTAGGAACAACCAAAATAGCACAAATTAGAACTTTTCATCAGGCTGGATCTTAGCTAAAATTGGAGAGTAGAGGAAGAACAAAAACTTCTATTATCTTCTTTCACTGACTATAATAACAAACTTTATAGCTCCCACACCAGGCATTTTTTCCTTCTCCTCCCAAGGCTTTACTTAATATGGGAGCTCTAGTGAACTTGAAAACCTGCTCACCACCTTGTAATTAAGATATTGTCTTATTGTAGATTTTTGAATGAGAAAAAGGCTAGCTTTTTTTTTTTTTAATGCAAACGAAGTTGCAATGAATTTCTCCAATCATTCATTTCAGGTAATACTATTGGTTCTTTATGCAAGATTACAATGGGATTTTTAAAAGGTTCTGCACAACTACGTTTGCTTGTTGTGTGTCACACTAAAGACAAATGAAATATATGGGTCAGGCCAATGGAGCAGTTGCTTCCAACACGAACATTTCTAGTCTTGATAGTGATATGTGAAAGGTCACTTGCCTGACCCGCATGATACTTCTGTTCAGGATTATTGAATATTGTATCAGCCTTAAGAGAGCAGAAGCCAAGTTATAATGGTAAAGTGTTGTTATTTATTTGCTGCCGTTTTCCAAAGTTAAGACCACCCAGAGGGAATTACACTAAAAGTGATGTTGAAGGCCTGTATATTTGTGGGGTAAATGATTGGCCTGGTCCCCTTGCTTAATGAAGACTTGGAGTAAAGGAGTCTTATTTCTGTTTTTCACACCCGGCCTATGCACAGCCTCGTTCCAAGCACTGTGGAGATTCCAGGCTCTATTTTTATGTAGGCTTAATTGGTTTTAAAGGAAGATCAAATGTAGAGGCATAACCTAACTCTCCAACAACTTCAAAACTCTTGGATCAACCTAACTCAGTTGGGAGGGAGGTGATTTTCCCACCTAAACTATCCCATCCTCTAGCCAGTGAGAGAGGATCTACCGGCAGTCAATCTGCAATCTGCCTAGCAACAACAAAAACAAAATAGACGTGAATTCAGTTGAACCTGCAGACACCTATCACAACTGGACTGAAATTTTCTCTCTTCCTCTCTCTCTGTCTCTCTCTCTCTCTCTTCCCCCATATAAACAGATTTGCAAAGCAATCACTATTTCTCTTCATGTCTGATGATATTGAAGGAAAGCAAAGGGGAGAATTAACTTCCTAAGGGTTTTACTACGTCAAAGGTAATGTAATTTGTAAAGGTTTTGGAACCACACAGACTTTTTTTTCTGCATGTAAACACTTTTCCTGCTTATAAAGGTATACTGTCTTCAACATGGTAAAATCCCCAAGAAGGTGACCTCTTTTTTCCCTAACCGATGTTTCTAGTATATAAAATATTTTACTTGGTCATAATTTCTTTAAAGACAGCTCTAAATTATTTTAAACTGTTTTAAATTATTTCTTTCGCTTTTTTGAACCTGTGCATTTTATTCTGCTTTTTTTAGTATGAATGGTACATTAACAAAACATTGTAAGTAAAAAAAAAAGTACAAAAAGATCAAAGCAAAACCAAACATTTGAAAGCAAATTTTAAAAACCATACACACATAATTTCAGAATGTGCATCTTCAGTAAGAAACAATGATTTTAACCAACTGATAAATGGGGCCAGGACTAAATTGGGTGGGAAGCCATTCTCTGCCTTTCTGGCACCTGCTTCCTTCTCTTTCTCTAAAAACCCCTTTTCTCTCAGAGGTATTTTCACACTCTTCTTCACACAGCAGGGTGCCAAGGAAGAGAGAAATGATCCCTTTTGCGAGAGTGAATGGCTTGTGGAGTCCTTGGTGCTCTCTGAGCTTGGTTGTTTGATTGCAGACATTTCAATACCCAACTAGGTAACATCATCAGTGCTGCTGAGTGTGGGATTTGCTCCCTGTTTATATAACATAGCTTGCTCTGTCAGTGTTGGTGGGAGTGTGGTTTTCTCCTTGGTAGTTCTGGCAGGGCAAGCTACTGGCAGGACAAACTACTCTATATAAACAGGGAACAAACCCCACACTCACTAGCACTAATGATATAACTTAATCAGGTAATGACATGTCTGCAAGAAAACAACCAAGCTCAGAGAACACCAAGGACTCCATAACCAGCACCTTGTATTGTACTTAGAAGCCAGCTGCAATTTTATTGTATTTTACACTATATTACATTGTTATGACCCATGGTTACAACAATAAAACTTATTTACTTACTATATATTTCAGTGTCAATGTGCCAGTGATTGCAGTCAGGAGGCCAGAAACATCTGCAGGTACTACTTGGGTCAATGGTCCAAGAGAGGCCCTTTCTGGAATATCGTTTACAATTACACAGTATTCAGTTTGAGTTTGTTTTATGTTTTCTCCATTCCAAGTGAAGATAATTTATTTCTTTTGTTCTTTTAATGGATGGTTTATTAACTGATTTGATTGTGTTAATGATTTTTATGGCCACGTTGACTGCTGTGATCTGTGATAAGGCTGTCTTTCAACCCTTTTGCCTTATATTTTTATAGTGTTTTCTTCAACGTGTGTTAGCTTTTCTGGAAACTTCTGTTGCAAGATAGGAGAGCAGTCAAAAAATAAAATAAAATATTATTGAGGAGAAAAAATCGGATTAAAAATGGAGGACCTTTTTAGTTAAGCCTAAAACATGGACAGAAATAAATCAGCAACACTTTGTAGTTAGTAACAAATTCAGTCAAATCACCTTATTTGGTGGTTGAAGCAGCTATATATTCATACCAACTAGATCCCCATTTTAGAAATAGAGTCCATCCCCTCTCTGAAAAAAAGTGCCTGATATTCCATGAACTTTTGCACCAGGAGAGTTCTGGAAAGTTTGCAAGATATCACCACCCTCTTTTCCCACTGGTCAGGCACACAGCAGTTGGTTACGGTTGCTGGGGAGGGGGGGAGGGGGCAAAGAAAGAAAACCAATAATAGTCAAAGCCCCAATCCACCCCACAGACTTTGGTTCTTGAACTTTCTGATCCCCTTCCTTCCAGGAATCGCCTTGTCCTCCAAATCCTATCACCTCTCATCTGCTTTTCTAATCCTGGCCAGCATCATCTCTCCCATGATATGGCTGTAGGAAAGAGAAGGCAAGCTGCGAGACGGAGTGGCTGCATCAACACAATTAACCCAACACAAGGAAACATACACAGATTCCCTGCAAGGAAAGCAAGGCCATAAATAAAGGGAACAAGGAACTGCAAAGGGGGTTGCTATCCACAACCACAACAAACTTCATGGTGGTTCGTGAGGCAACCCAAAAGCAAGGAGAAAGGAGGTGAGAGGAAAACTTGTAAATAAATGTGAGATTGGGCAGAGTCAATGCTCTTTAGGTCCTGTCAGTCAAATAATGCCACCTATTAGGATCCAGGAAGTCATGGCATGATATACCCCCTGAGATCCATGGCATCCCTACCCTGATGATGTTCTGGAAGCCTTAGAGCAGTGTTTCTCAACCTTGGCCACTTGAAGATGTGTGGACTTCAACTCCCAGAATTCCCCAGCCAGCATGGCTGGCTGGGGAATTCTGGGAGTTGAAGTCCACACATCTTCAAGTGGCCAAGGTTGAGAAACCCTGCCTTAGAGTGTTCTCCCAGGCCATAGGATGGGATGTTTTTGGAGCTCTGTAGGTGATGTTTTTGTTAGAGCAAATGAATTTGTCCAGACACACGAGATTTTCTTGCTGTTCTTCATTGTTTTCTTTATTATTTTTATTTGATATAAGCCACCCAGAGTCATTTTGGAATCACACAGCTTTTAAATCTCAGAAATAAATAAACAAACTCAGGCACATCCCTGGTACCAAGGTGTAATGGTCTGTGGGAATATCCTTCAGACAGGAGGAGGAAGAGCCACAGTCAGGACAACAGTCAAATAAGAGACATCTTGCCCTGCAGAAGGAATGGGGATGTGGTAAACATCTGAGAAGGGACCTTCCCAAGTTCCTTGGAAAGTAAAGGCAAGGCAGAGAGATGGCCTTTTGGACTTGCAAGATTCTGTTACTGTAACCTTGGTTTCTTGTCTGGACTACCTTGAAGGGCTGACACCAGGGCATACAGATCATGGAAAAGCAGACAGCAGAGACCAAATGCCTCCCCTGATACCTGTGCTAAAAAGACAACATCACTTTTGAATAGAGTTGGTTGGAGCATGATTCTTTCTTCACATATGTAAACCATGTCAGAACCAAGGATGTTATTTCCCCTCCCCATTTGGACTTGTTTCTGATTACAACTGCTCATAAGAAAAATACTGTAGGTGCAAATAGCCAGATGGTGGTGTTTGGATTGGTTGGGAGCCAGGAGTCTGGCAATGAGTTCCATAACAGAGAGCCCAGCTTTTCCTCTTTAGCATCACCTATAGCACTACCTGTTTTCCTTTGGGGGAAACCTTTGAGGTCTTGGGGTGGAAGGGCTGGACATCTGCTCCACTTTCTTCTGACTTATGATGCTCTGCTGGTTAGACATGGCTGGCTGAGGGAACAAACTTGAATCCAAATCTTTTAGTCTGGGCTGTTTGGGGCTAAAGCTGCCCCCTTCCTGACCCCACAACTGAGTTTAGATGTTTGCATGATAGTGTAACTCCACCCATGACACAGTTAATCATATCACGCAAACAAAGCCTTTGTGCTCTGTTTCTTACCAGATGTTGCAAATGAGGTTATAGCTATTCTCAATTTTCCATTAATAGAATTCCATGAACATTCTTATAGGTTTTATCCAACATATATGAATTTTAATAGTTCAGGTCTATGTGTGTGGATTCATTCCTTGATAAACTGTGTTAAGGTTGCAGCCTGAGTCAGGATTGTATCAGACCAAACATCTGTCCTGTTCAGTTAACCATGAAGGCAAACTAACAAGAGTATCTACTGCATTACAAATGAGATCCAGTACATGTAATCACATACCAGAAAAAAAAGCATGTTCTAAGTTTTCCAGCAAATTCTCAGATTTCTGGATCATGTTCAGAGAGAATTGATTGATTTGCAATTAGTGACGTATAGTAGTCATCCTCTTTCCAAAGCTGCTCATTGTGACCTGAACTACTATGTAATTTCAATTGCACACTTGTGTGAACTGATTAGCATCTCTAATAGCAGAGAAAGTAAGTAACTACAGTCCTCTAAGCAGATCCCTTGAATAATGAATCTGTGACTTTCTGTGCCAATCAAATCCATAAAAGATGCATCCATGGTCCAGAGAAAATTATTTATGCTTGTAAATGATGGCAGAGCATTAGTTAAGATGAAGCATCGAAAGCAGAAAAGCTGCTCCCTTCTGCATATTAAAAAACAGTGCTGTGTTTGAAGCACACCATATTCTCTGCTCCCTAAAGTAGTTTGTTGCCTCCAGCTTGTTGAGAAAGAAAGAAGAAACAGTATGGAACAACCAACTTTTTTATATGTTCTGTTCCTTTGCAACTGCTAGGAAAAGTGCAAAGAAAACATGGTTCTTCCCATTTTTGCCTTTCATGTTATGGGCATTTCTACACTGCATTCAGTAAGAAGGAAATAAAGTTTACCAGTTCTGGAGCTAGCATACTATTAGTCCCTTCCAGGATATATATACACATGTGTGAATGTGTGTAAGTTCTGGAGAAATTGGGCTGTAAACTTACAATCTGTTGGCCATGAGCCCATGCAAGAGTTATAATGTTGGAAAAGCAGTGCGAATCTTCTTGCTACTGCAGGTAATGAGATCCATGTCTCCAGAGGGGAGCTTTTCTCTCTAGACTTGGACAGAGAGATCCTAAAAACCCTGTGATTCCTAGACCATAGAAATGCACACTGTATTCCTCCCAGAGGCCCTAAAATTGCATTCCCAATATCTTTGCAAGATTTATTTTTCGTTTCTTGTGCATAGCAGTGATCAGGACTGATATGTATACTCACGAGGACTACCACCTATGTTTTATTTTAGAGTTGTTTTTTATATAATAATACTAATTTAAATTCAACCTTTTGATACTGAATTTAAACACCTGTTATTTGACATGCAGAACACCTTTTGCAACCTGCAAAGGTATGATTAATTTGGAAAAGATATGAAACAAAACTGAGTAGTGCTCAATTTCCAGTTCAGAATTGTTCATATTATTAAGAGCAGGGATGGATACTTTTTTAAATTTTACTTGTTCATTTTGATATTGAAAGCTATCTAACTTTATGTCTCAAATCTGTGCTTAAAATTTTTTTTTTTTAACACTGTATAAAGTTCAATTACTTAAATTAGAGGAGGGGGGCATTTCAATTAACATTTCAGGAAAGAATAGAACATGTCATGAAGTCTTTTCCATTGCAACTTTATTTCTAGTTTATATTAAATTTGGAAAGAATTTAGTTGTCACTAAAACACTCTGTTCCTACTGAAATACATTTACTCCTGCAGCTGAGTTAGCTATAAATAGCAAAGATCTGAGCCTGAGATATGCTCCACAATTATATGTATGATTACTAAGAATTTAATCACATTAATTCCTGTAATGATTTACACTTGTACCTATGTGAACTGTTCTGGTTTAAGAAGAACTATATATATAAAATTGCAGTGTTATTGAACTAACCTTACCTTTAGTAGGATCTGCTCCTGGGTTAGCATGCTACAATACTGTGCACATTTAGCTAGGTTTTTACTTCCAAATTTGCATGTATAGATAGGGCTGTGCAAGAACACTTGTAAAATAAAAGTAGGCTAAAGGGTGTAAACCAGCCTCCTCTATCAGTTAATCAGATGCTTGTTAACTGTTGCACCTTTCCCTATTTTTTTTTAAAGCAATGGTGGTATTGCTGTAACACCAGACTCAGAATTTTCTGCCACAATGCAATGGTTTTGTTAATTCTTACTAATGAAAGTAGACACCAGAGAAACCTAGTGCATATTCCATAGATTTGTTTCTTTTCTGGCTGATTTGTTTAGTGGGGTATAGTGAACTCTTTGCCACGTGGAATTAGACCTGGGAAAGAGGTGAATGAGGAATTTAAGGAAAAGCAATCAGACAGATTTGAATGCATCATAAAAGGGCCATTCCATTTTTTTTTTAATGACAAGTATCTTGCTAAGATGCCTGGGAGTGCAATAATTAAGTTTTAAAGTGGGAGTCAAATAGATTAAAAGTGTGATCCTATACCGGTCCACTCATTGAGTTCTAGGATGTTGCATTGTAAATGTCTCTAATTGTTAAAAGTATACAATATGTACTGTTTCATAATGTATTATTGCTTTAAGCCAGCAGATCTTGCTGATCAGCCCTGATCTCAGAATGTTCCAGATCGGATTCTGCAGCTGGCAGAAGGCCAATAGAAATTGATTCCCATAGAGCTTACAGTGGACAGAAATTACACGAGTCTTCATTTCCAACTGACAGACAGGCATCTTTACCTCTCTAGTCCACTGTTTTCCACCAGTGGGAACTTGGAAGTTCAAGAAGGTAGTAAAAGCTAAGAGGCAGTAGGGGCACATTGAACATCAGGTGATCCTGTTCGGTGTCAAAGCAATTCCAGCACACTTTCCTAGTGTTTTGCAAGACTTTTCTCATAAACAGGAATTCATTTGACTTATAAATCAAAACTTGTAAAGAATTTGATTAAGATTATACAGATTATAAGCAATGTAAGATATTACTAAATAGGAAATGTTTTTAATAATGTTCTGGCTTAAGTCATGAGGTGAGAGATTTGGACTAACAAGACACATAGAATCATAAAGTTGAAAGGGATTTAAGAGGTCATCAAGTCCTGCACACTGCAGGATTTACTATACCATTGCCAATAGATGACTATCCAGGCTGAAAACCTCAAGCGAAAGGGCAGAAATAATTCCATACAATAACCTGTTCCATTGACTGACAGCTCTTACTGTTGAGAAGTTCCTCTAATGTCTCATCTGTATCTACATCCTTGAAATTTCATCCCATTAGTCTTACCCTCTGCAACACATGAGAGCAAATCTGAACCTTCTAGAATGTGACAGCACCTCAGATATTTGAAGACAGCCATCACATCCCCTTTCAACCTTCTCTTCTGCATCCTACCAGGTCTTTTAACCATCCCTCGCAGGACTTGGTTTTCAGTCCTTTCAGTCGTTCTCTGGACTTTCCATGACCTCGACTCTATGCTCCTCTTGATGTGCCTCAAGATGTTATTGGCCTTCTTTACAGCTGCATTACACTGTTGGGACATATTGAGATTATAATGCACTAGTACATTCACATCCATCTCACATGTACCACCCTTGAGCCAGATTTCCCCCATTCTGTCCACGTTTCTTTCATTTTTATGACCTAGATGACTCCCTGCTTACATTTCTCCCTTATGACTCCCTGCTTACATTTCTCCCTGTAAAATGTCATCCCATGTGTTTCTGCCCACAGTTCTAATCTAAGTCTTTTTGAAAATTTCCCCTCTCCTCCCATGTATTAGCCACCCTGCCTAACTTTGAATCATCTGCAAATTCGATAAACGTATCCTTTATTGGTCTGCTGATCAGCCTGGGTCTGTGATAAGTTACTTACAGCTATATCTTAAATGTCTAAATATCTTATTTTAGTTTATCTTATTTTATTACATACACACGCACATCTTATTTTAACTAGGGGAGGGGGACAACGAAAGGAAAATGTTGCATCCTGCAAGTTCTGTTGCACTATATCGGACTATCCACAGTTTAACAGAACATCTCTTGAAACGAGTTGACTGTCCTATGTTTCATTGAGAGAAAACATGGAGCATTTTTGGCAATGGGCGACAGTGGGCACTCAGAACAAGTCTACTCTGTTTAGAATTTGCTGCCCAAATCTAGCAACCTTAGCCCTATCCTTCCTTGAACTCAGAGTTTAACCACTTGCCCAAGAGGCAGAGCTATTCTAATTGAAAGGAATGTGAGGAGAAAGAAGCTGGCTCTGTATGTTTTTATTTCTCGCACAAAACACAACCACCCTTTCAAAGAATTAAATCTTCAAGGCCAGATAACAACTCGGCAGAAAATATTAAATTAATTCCAGTCAGCCCATTAAGGGGCTGCTTAAAATGCATTAAAATAAACCTAAATATATGTTGTCCTTGCTGACAGCCAAGAACATGGATTGTCTCCATCCACTGTAGTGTTTAAAAGTTCACCTGTGGATTTATGGTATTCTTGCTTTCTTTTTCTTTTTCTTTTTCTTTTTCTTTTTCTTTTTCTTTTTCTTTTTCTTTTTCTTTTTTTTGGTAACCTGAGACTGGCTGGCTGTCAAAATGAAACTGCAGAAGGTAACAGAAAGAGTTTTGCCTGGTGGGATGAGGGAGGGAGTGGCATCGTCTAAGGCAGGGTTTCCCAAACCTTTTGCCATCACACCTCCCTTTAGTGGAATCTTAATGTACACACCTCCCCTAAACATCCAAACACCAAAATGAACACAAATGAACAATAAAAACAATACAATGGAACTTTGGGAAAAGTTGATTTATTGTAACAATGTAACTAAAAGTTTCTTCACACCTCCCTTGGACTCTCTCTGCACCTCCCTAAGTAGGGGGCCCCTCACAGTTTGGGGAAGCCTTCTTCAATGAGATCAGGCAAATGCCAAAAGCAACATGGTGGCAGTGGAACACAGGCTTTGCTCCTCCTTTATGTGCATGATGAGGTCACACAACAGTACAAACTCCTTCCCTCCCTCGCCATCCACAGGATCCAGTGCTTTCATCAAAATGATGAAAGCAGTGAGGTGGCAATCATTTTGATGAAAGCACTCAATCCGGTTGATGGTGAGGGAGGGAGGGAGGAAAATACTATTCCCACAAAGAAAATCTGGCACACCAAAAAGTCTCCTTGTCTAGCTGTCAGCATTTACATGCTAAATATAAAGTATACATTGATGTAGCAGAACAAAAAAAAGAAAGAAAGAAAGAAATCATGAATCAGGTTTATTTTCTCAGTAAAGCCCTTTTTACAGTGGAGGTAATTAAAGGACAGACTGAAGCACTGCAGCAAATGGGTCTCCAATAGACTTTGCAGCAGAATGCACCATGGAATGCAACAAGAGAATCTAACCATATTCATAGAGGGCCCACAGACCTAAGCTTAGCAGGGCAACCAGTATAGAGTCATTTTTAATTTTTAAATGCCTTCTGAAATCTCAACAAATGAAAGGGCAGAAAAGAATGCAATGCGTAGAATACAAGAATGAACAAACAAAACATTCAGTGTCAAAAATTCCAAAAGAACCAACTAAACCACAAAGCCCAGAAATCTGGGAGTTGAAGTCCACACATCTTCAAGCTGCCTTGGTTGAGAAACACTGTTTTAGACATTATATGAAGTCTGAACTAATGTTCAAATACTGCATTTTGTTCCTTAGTGCAAAGCTGCAGCATAATTAATTCAGAGTGCTTAATAACCCCTCTAATCAATATGGTACAAATGCAAAACTACTTCATACATAACACCACTTCATATATAAAAGCACGCTGAACATTAACGAGAGCCAGGAGTATGCACAATGCTCACACACACTAGATACACACATCTAGCGGCAGATCAGCCAAGCAACATGTTCTAGTACTTTCTGTACTTATGTCACTTGGGTTTGAACTTTAGCATAGAACTGATTGTGTATACCCAAATGCACATCTTTAATTTATGTCCAGAATGTCACATACTTTTTTAAAGGCCATTCACATTACTTCAAGTACATGAAGTCCAACTTCCCACAGGAATCTCTACAAAAAACAGCAGTAGCTTACCTTCCAGGCGGTCAGGCAATGGCATGAAGAGTGAGAAATAGGAAAGGGATCTCTTTTTCTTTTCTCAGGGCGATGTGGTTTGTTGGCCAGAGCACCATCTCCATGTTGCACAGAATTTTAAGTAGATTTTTCCATCTTGATTTCTTCATGTGCCTTCCATGATCATCTTTCTGGAGGATATAAAGGAGGTGGTTCTCCCCAAACAACTCATTATTAAATCTTTTATTGAGAATAGCCAAGATTGTTGAGACTGATGACTAGAAAAGTGTTACAAAGCCAATGCTACATAATTATCTGTCATTTGTTCCTGACTCAATGAGAAACAAAATATTGAAAGAAAAGTAAATGGTGCATAGATCCCTGGTAACCTATGGGATTTAAAGAAATGAGCTATCTCTTTTAATTTTAAAGCCTTTTCTTCTACCATGGAAAGCATCAGCAAACATCATCAGCAAATCTCAGTGAACAGTAGAATGATGTAAAGGAACTTTTAGCCTGGTTCCAAACTAGGCTATGTAGAGTTTTGTGATTCCAGCACTTCGAAATGTGCTCAGTAGCAGATCATGATCACTGAAATTGCCTGAGAATTGGTGCTTGTGATACATTTGCAATGAATGTGTTAAATTTGTTATTAGAAGTTCAGCACAAAGGAGCATAGGAGACAGGCCAGTATAATCTGATGGAAGATACTCCAAGCACTATCTATTTTTGGACTATTCTGCAAGTCAGTTTCGACTTCGCTCCCACCTGCCTTTCTAATCCTAAACATTTTAGTAGCTTCCTCCCTGAACACTTGCTGGATTTTGTTTTGTTTTCCCTGGTATGCCAACAAGCAAGGAAAGGAAAGCTTAGAATTATTCTCAGACTAAGACTGTGAAGAAATGCATTTCTTTGTTCATTTTTAACACTATATGTGCCCATATTCAGGAAACATTGGCAGCTATTCTTTCTATAACAGTTTCCTGGAATATTAGAAACTGTTTATAGAGAGAGAGAGTGTTAATGAAAACATGCTTCTCATTTTGACCTGAAATTCCAATCTTTTAAAATCCATTGCTGAGGTTAGTTGAAAATGCTATCTCATATTACTCTGCAGAGTTTCAATATACTTAAGGCTTTAATGCAACTTAGAATGTATTAAATTTTGTTCTTGAGATAGGATTAGGCCTCTTTCGGATTCAAATAATAATATAAATGTTGCCTGTGTAAAGCTTTAATATTTGTTTGGTGAACTTCTGTTTTCAAATATCAGACATCAGAGAGGAGGAGGAGGAGGAAGAGGAGGAGAAGGTGGCGGAGGAGAAAAGTGGCACTATACCCACTGTAAGTTTCAGACCCATCCATCTTTGACATGCAACCACTAACAAATTATCCTTTTAACAGGAAAAAAGGTTGTTTCTTGTGGGATAGATAATGCTTGCTTGTTCACTTTGATTTCCATTTTCACTATTCATAATCAGGCTTTCCTTGAGAAGTAGAAAACATAAAAATTAGTTTTTGCCGTCCCCATTTACATCAGTTACAAGTGAAACCTTGATTTAATGGTTCCCTATTTAGTGGACCTTGGAAGCAGTGGACCAGATTTCTCTCTGGACATCTTCATGAAACAACAGGCAAGTATTTTGTATCTAAAATAATCCAGATGAGTTAAATTACACTTATTTTAAATTAAATTTACTTTAATATGTGAGTGACATAAATTGACACAAATTACAATTACGTTACACAAGAGCTGAAAATTGTTATGATAATATCCATTTGTCTTTATGCACATTCAGGTATACTGACATGTCCTCCCCATAAATGGTCATTAAAATGAGGGTTCACTGTAGTTTGAATTGGAATAAATAGTAGGACAGTTCTACATTGTGCTTCCTCACTGGCTTTTCAAAAGTTTAATTTCTCTTTACTTCTGTCTTGGGAGATGGGAGTTCAATGAGCTCCAAGAATTTAGGGAGAGGAAGGCTCCCAACTTCTTCTTCCTGGCTAGGAAGTAGAATTTTAAAACAGCAGAGTTTTGACTAGGAGCAAATAATTTATCCCTTCTCCATTTGCTAGAGTATTACTTAAGTTGGCAAATAGTTTCATGGGAGCTATTTTAGACCTTATCCTTTTATAAAATCACATTGGACCAGTTGCTGGTGTGTGTGTGTGTGTGTGTGTGTGTGTGTGTGTGTGAATGACTGAGTGAATGAGAGAGAGAGAGAGAGAGAGAGAGAGAGAGAGAGAGACTCTAGTCCCAGGTAAGTTTAGCATTATTAGAAGTCTTGCTACTCTTTCTTTTCTGCTCATTGTGCCATATGAATTTAATGCTGTTCTGTTATATGGTGATGCTAGACTTGGTTGGAATTCAGCGCAAGGCTGAATTTTTTTGAGGATCAAGATGTTCTTAGCTTGGTGGTTCTAGAGTTCTGGTGAAGTGCTTCTTTGGTTATCTCTATTTCTCTATATCAGTGACTATATAACTACTTGGAATCAGAGTCATATCACCATCTTTAGGAAGATGAAGTCCTTGATTAGTCTCTGGCACAAGAGCTTAGTTCCCACCTTTCAAGACCCAAAGGCATTTTTTCTTTATTAAAAGTTCAGTTTCACTTTGACCACCCTTTCTTTCTTTTTGCCCCTTGGTTTCCCAGATACATATGACAGCCTGGAATTCGGGCATGGAGAGTTTAAAGTACATAGGAACTTCATTTGTTTGTTCTTATTTGCTAACACTGAAAGCTAGAGCAATCTTAAAAATTATCTCAGAAGGGATTTAGAACTTAAACCAGATAAAGGTCTCAGTTCTTTTGGATAATGAATACCAATATTGCTGAAATTATAGTGTTAAAAATGGGAAAATAGGAATTGGACATTTATGTAAATCATTCATTTTTTTTTAAATCTGAGGATTGTCTTTTGCATTTCATAAAGTAAGTGAAACAGAACAAAGAAGTGGGAAATGGTAGGAAAAGGCTAAATTTAAATTGATTTAAATTTAAATACAGTTAATGTGACTACTTTCCATGTTTTTAATCATTTTCACATGACAGTTACAATTTGGTGGCAAGTTTTGGAGTATTTCTGAAGGCTGCATTCAAACATTTGGATACCACTTGTGATCCTGGGTGGTACCCAACAGATTGGGTGTTGTGATGAAGGAAGGATGAGGGAGTGGAAGGAAGGAGATCACTAAGTAGATGACAAGTATATGATCCTGCTTCCAAAAAATTATCAACGGGGTGAAAATAATATCCCAATAAAACTGTTTTTTTCTTTGAGTGTGCATGTAGGAATCTGTGTATTTTAAAGGTATGATAAATAAAGGTGACCTTAAGCTTGTTAGTGTGAAGAATCATTTAAAAATATATGAAGGGATATTTTCTGTATTTCTGTGACGGAATGTGTCTACAAAGGGGGAGGCGATGTGATGGACTACACTAACACAGCAAGTTCTCAGGAAGGAGGGAGCACATTCCAGGAAGTGGGGTGAGACAGGAGACAACTCAATCCGGATCAGGAGTGTGGGAAGAGGAAGAGTTTTAAGATAACCAGTCCCTAGAATCTCCCAAGGTATATCCACTAGGTTAAAGTAATACAGATTTAGTCTGGCAAGATACCACCTATACGGTATAAGCAAATAAGGCTATGCCTGACAATTTCCTTGCTGTTATAGAAGTTTATGTAACCAGAGTGTACTGAAGGAGTAGCTACCAATAAGTTACCCTTACAACCCTGTATTTCATTAACTTTTGGCATTTTACAGACATGCTGCAACAGAGAGCAAACATTTAAAATAAATATGCCAGATTTTAGTTCTGCTAAAAGGTGAGTGCATTTTACCAAGCTCTAATTTAGGAAAGAAAAATAAAAAGAAAGATGGAATTATTTGAAAGGCATAGTAGATTTTTGTAAATAACATGGAAGCTGAAAATAGAAAGTCATTTTCTTTTGTGAACTAGCCAATAAAGTATTCTATATAGTTAATATTGTGTTTCCAAACCACATTCATAAAAGAAAAATAGATTTGTTCAGTTCCTAAAACTAACAAGTAACAAGTAAAAATTATATTCAAGTAGGAAATGTAAACTTGAAGCAGACCCAAGGGGAATAATCTTCAGATATAAAATATGGTCTAATCTGAAACCCATTGACTTTGGAATAGCCCCACTGAGATTTCAGGATTAGAATGTAAATAGAAATCTAAGATAAATCTGTTGTGGATTTGTTTTAAAATAAAGTGGAGACATCCACCAATATTAACTCCATTGTGGGATAGATAGTACACAGAGTCTACTAGCATCCATATTCAATGAAATAATTTATTGTTAAAAAGCATATTTAAAATGCAGTGCTACACATGCCATCTAAGAAACATACATACATACATACATACATACATACATACATACATACACTCTGTGTGTGTGTGTGTGTGTGTATGTATGTATATGTATATGTGTGTATATATATATATAAAATGCAGAATAAAGGAATAAGGGGAAATTGAAAGAAAAGGGGAAAATACAAAAAACATACACATATGCACATATGCACATACAATAATTTTGTTATATTTTTGACTCCATAAAATAATATTATTAGTATTTATATTGCTTCAATGGAATGTTAGTTCATAAACAAAAAGTTGAGCAGGTATCTGAAATCCAGGATTGAAATCAGTCAATTCTGTCTTTCCAAGGCTGAATAAGTCCCTTCTTTGTAATCCCCCTCTCTTTCCCTGCAGACTAATTCTTTATATAGCAAATGATTCAAAATGACATATAATAAAGAGCCCATTCACATCTGTAAACGCCAAAAATCTTTGTAACACTGTGTTTAAAATTTTGTAAATATTAACCAAAATGAAACATTAATTGGAAAAGATCATGTTCTATGAGTAAGCGTTCCCTCATAAATGTTAGTTTTCCACCATATCTGAGCTGGTAACCTTCCCTTTTGCAACATTCTCTGAGGACTTCAATAGACATGAAAGAATATTTGTTGAAGTAGTCTTATCTTAATATCATAGACACATATTTCACCTTTTAAAAAATCCTTTCCCATTATAATATAGAAAGTTCTAGCTCCTTATTCCAAAATTCTAGAAGAATACTAACATTTACTCAGAAGCAGACTTTATTTGACTATAAACATTTATGTGGGATTAGATGTAGTATCCATTGTTCTGAACTCAAATATGTCATACAAAATGCATGTTGAACATAAATTTAGGAAAGTTGCATCTCCCCCCCAGATATGACTAATTGCCAAAAACAGTATATTACATAAATGTACATACCAAAAAAATCCAATATTATGATAGATATGTTCAAAATAATGCACAAAGTAGTGGTTTGGCATGTCACGACCTTCACAGCTTTTGCATTTTGTATTGTCTTCAGTTTCTTGACATACATAAAAGCAGCCCTATGGATAATGGAGGAGATGAGGTTTACAGTTCATGCATCACTGCTGGGTAACTCTATAGGAACAACCACAGCATGTCAGCTAGTAAAAAGTGCTCCTTGACACCACAGCTACTTGGGATTCTAGTAATAATTATGCTTCTAAAAACATACCCAAGCTATGTATCTGTTTGGTCAGAAGAAGTACAACCTTATCCAGGAGAGGTAAACTATTCACTTCCCAGGAATAGTTTGGCCTGGAGGCCATCAGCCACAGAACCTCTATCTTAACAAGGCTGCCTTGTAGATTAAAGTTTTGTGGATGGCAACCTTGAAAAGGATACTGTAGAGATAGAAAAGCAGAACAAAGAACAACTAACATTATTTGGATGTTAAAGAAGCTCCCTGCTGAGGAAGGACTACAGAATCTGGAGCTTCTTAGATTAGATCAGTGGGGGATAAGAGGAGCTATGGAAATACATACAGGCTTGATGATGTGGATAGTGCCACAAGGAACAAGCCCACCTGGATACTTATCTTGGATAGGAATGCTTAAGGTTTCCAAAATTCTTTTGGAGGTCGGAAAGTGAGTGTCTGGTGACAGTGTTTTTCTATGGAGGAACAACTTCCCTTAATAGGTTTCATTGGCACCTACCCTGATATCATTTTGAAAGGCTGTGAAAAAGGAGATTTTCCATAAGGACTTTGATGTTTATCACCAGTACTGAGATTAGAGTGAAACTAATGGTTGTTTGCTGTTTATTGTTCTGTATTTTTTTAATTTTATGGTATGTTTTTTATGTTTTTATTTAGAGCATAAACTACTGGAAGTTGGGTCTGATAACCATATATAAGATGATAGATAGATAGATAGATAGATAGATAGATAGATAGATAGATAGATAGATAGATAGATAGACAGATAGATAGATGTTTTTCTTCCTTTTGCACAGTGTTGAAACTTGGAGCCATCTACTTGAAGGTATATGCAGAGAAATCCAAGACCAATAAAAGGAAATTCTATATCCTTTACTTGTGTTGTTCTCATGCTATGGAATATATTTCCTTGGGAAATACATTTAGCCTCCATTCCTCCTGCCTTTAGAAGTCAAGACATTCCTTTTTAATCACACCTTTTCAACTTGAATTAGTTAATAGTAATTTCAATAGTTTCAACAGGTTTTAACTCTGATGATGTTACCTAGTTGGAAATATCTGCAAGCAAACAACCAAACTCAGAGAGCACCAAGCTTTCCACAGTTCAACCTTGAGCTATGTATATTCTCTTCTATTGGAGATTTAAACTTGGTACACACACACCATAGAGGCAGAAAGAGAGTGTGTATCTTGTAGGTGAGATGATGATGATGATGATGATGATGATGATGATAATGATGATGATGATTCTATACTCATCATATGGAATTTATTGCCATCAGATTGAAGGTCACCAATTTAAATGTTTGAAAAGGAGACTGGTTTGTGGAGAGAGGGCTACCCCCCCCCCCATCATCTTGAATGTTTTGAGTCTTTTTATATATAGGATGTTTTTTATATGGTCTGACTTTTTAACTAATTAATGTGGGTACTTATATTTTTAACTGTTTTCGGGTTTTACTTTAATTGTGAGCCACCCAGAACCACCTTCTGGGGGAGATGGGTGGCATACAAATTTAATAAATAAATAAATACCACCGACTACTCATATTAGAGCAACAGTATGCTGTCATCTTCATGTCCTGAGTGTGAGTTTCTTTGATATCTCGAGTCAGATATTATGTGATGCAATACTTAATTAGATGCACCTTTTTATGCTCCTTCCATCTGGACTCTGGCTATTTTCTTAGGATCATAGTTCCTTTCCAGATCTTTGCAGAAACCTGAAGCAATCGAGATGTAGAAAAAGAACTGTTGTGTAACCTATCAATAAATGATGACGGTGGTGATTGTGATACTGATACTAAAACTATTACTGCTAATAATAATATGCTATAAAAGCTGTTAAACAATAGAATGTGTTTATGCTTTCATTTTGGTCTAATGGCAAAGGGATTGGAGCCAGATAAGTAGCAGTGATGCTTTGTAGTTATTAGAGAACAACATATGACAAATTATTCTTTACCCTTCCTATAAGGAAGGGATACTGTAAGTAATAGTTTTGGTAAGTTGTCATCCTTCCTTCCTTCCTTCCTTCCTTCCTTCCTTCCTTCCTTCCTTCCTTCCTTCCTTCCTTCCTTCCTTCCATCCATCCATCCATCCATCCATCCCACCTGCCATTATTTTGCTAGACCTGTAAATATAGCCAGCACAAAAAGACCCATCAGAAAAACCGTCACACCTTTTGAAATGTGCTTTACAATGAGCGGTTTTCCACATCAATGTTAAAAGGTGATGGCCTTGCACGTTTGGGGACTCACAAAATTGACAGAAATCTTTTTAAAAGATGAAAAGCATCTGAAGTTGGCACTGAATATTGTGAGCAATGATGACCCCTGGAAAAATGAATTCACAAGTTAAACATGAAAGGCAATTAAAATGAATGTGTCAACCTAGTCAACCCCCCCTTATATGCTTCTGCACAACATAATGAAACCAAGAGTGGCTTTGTTCTTTAGAAGGGCAGCTCCAGAGTGTCACGGCCAAAAGCACATTTGAACAGCTACTCCAGAGTGCTGTCTGAGACCAAACTGTTATTTTGTTTTTGTGGTTATATTGAAGGAAGGCTTAAGCTTTTAAAAATTAACAACTGAAATGTGATCTGTTGCAATACACGATGGATTCAGTGCTTTTGGTTTTATTTATACTAAGTGTATTATGTAGAATAATAATAGTAATATTTAATGTATATTTGACATTGATACATGCGGGTTTGATCTGAAGAAAAGGCCATAGAAACTGGGTTTCTTTCTCCTCTGCCAGCCCTTTTCTCCCATAAACAAGCAGGCCTTACCAGTTACTTGAAGAGACAAAACTGGAAGCTTGCAAAATCCATGTGCCAAACTTTATAAATTTAATTTGGGCAGAGAAAAGCAGGGAGAGATTATATTGGCAGAGTACCTTTTTCTAGAGGGATACAGTATTGCACTGAAATTTTCTGCTGAGAATTCTGGAACCCTGTAAGCTCAGCTGTGCTTGCCTTCTTTCTTCTTGCAAACTTTTAGAAACATTTTTTTTTTCATTTATGTGACTATCCACGTTCAGATGCTTAGAGGATCTGTTGCCATAATTCTTGTTCTCATTTCTTCTAAAGTTTCTATCACCTTGCCCTGTCCTCTTGCTCTCCAGATAAACTAGAACCACAACTTCCAGAACTGCCAGCTGTTGTGGCCAAAACAGACTGGTTATTTTGGAATGTGTTATTGCAGTACATCTGGAATGCACCAGATAGAGAAGGTCTAATCTACATGGTACACAGCGTATTTTTATAATTTTTTACTATGATAATACCACTCTGCTGGTATTTCTGTCATCCTCCAAAAGGACTCCTGAGGATTTTTACTTGCAGAAAGCAATATATATGCAACTGATTATCCATCTGCCTGATAAGGAAAATATCCAAACCGTGACATTTTCTGCCACATATCGGCAACCAACTTGGGTTTTCCTTCCCTCTGTCCCCCTTTCCCAAGCCTCAGATCTGTGCCACTGCATCAAAATGAAACTGAAATGCATTAAATCATTTAATTCTTCTCCTCAATAGTGTTTTTAACACAGAATAACTAAAGGTTTGAGGAGGAGGAACATTTTTCTAAATGAACAGTGGTATGCAGGTCATTGAAAGCTTCCTCTGTTGGAGCAATCATTCTTTCACCCAGCAGAAAACATCTTTGAAGGATTAGAGTCACTTGTTAATGAATTTTCCAGTTCGATGTCTTACTTCCCATACATAAAATAGACTGCTAATGTGATTATATGCATGCACATCCTAGAAATCAAGCATAGCTAACAGAAATCACTTCCCTAAAGCTTGAGTGGAAGATTTTTTTTAAAGGCAACTATAGTATGCATGTTCAGGTTATTATTCACTGTTATACAGGAATATTGTTCAAATTCATAGGCAACAAATCATTATGAAATCAAAGCCATATTTTGTGGAAGGGTATGTGTGAGGGAATTAAACTTCCATCCTATTCAAAAATGAAAATTTAAGAGCTGTGTTTTATTATCATTCCTCTCCCCCACTTCTTTATGGTTTGAGTATACTAAGTCATCATCAAGATTAGAGTTTTCTTTATGTCTTTCTTTCCAAATACTCTTTTGGTTTCTCAATGAATATCATGTGAAAAATGATATTCATAAACCTCTAAATTTTTGTTTAAGAATGCTACAATGAAATCAACAGTAAATTCAAAAGAATATTGAGGAATGAGGGTGTGCACAAATCATTC
Source organism: Python bivittatus (assembly GCF_059951505.1). NCBI lineage: Eukaryota > Metazoa > Chordata > Lepidosauria > Squamata > Pythonidae > Python > Python bivittatus. The sequence goes on along the minus strand of NW_028277058.1, from coordinate 9,555,714 downwards.
TGTTCCCTTTTATCTATGGTAAGTTTTGGTGTTTTTTTTTTTTCTTTAGTCATATCAAAACTATTTTGGTGTATCTTGGCTTCTTCAGATTTTTCCTCCAGTTTCTAAATTCATCTTGAAACTTTATTTTATGCAAAACCGAGAGACAATTTTGGATGTGTGAAGCATAAGGAAATTACATTCACTTTTTTACAGCATATTTTAGGTGCCTCAAAATTTTTCACATATGTCACCCATACAGTTACACTCAGGAATAGACTGGAGTTTTGTACTGGGTTAAGCTGATGGAAAATATAGTATTGTTTATTAAACTGGCCTTCTGTCATTCCTCTAAAGAGTTCAGATGGTAACCATAAGTTTCTTCAAATCTTATCACCACCTCAACACTGGGTGGTGATTAGGGTATAGTGAATTACTTTATCAAGATCATTAGAATACATTTCTTCCTGGCTGTATTCTACTATTCTAGCAAATATTCTTCACCAGCTTTATTAAAAACCACATTTTAAAAATGTTTCAATCTTTTATTGCCATATTTCCTCCTTCGGGATCTGAGAGAATAGATGGTTGACTATAAACAGAGGCAGTAATATTTCATACCAGTACAGGATGAATAGCAGTTCAGTAGAAAGATATAAGTCAGCTTGGTTTCTAAAATAAGAAAACTAAGGAAATTAATGGAAAAAAAGAGTTTCCTCTTCTCTCCTTTGCCTAACTATAGTTACCTGCATTCACCCCCACACCTAAACCATTCCAGCAGATCAGATGGGAAAGCATTTGAACAGTATTTATGGGGCATGGAAATTTATAGAGGAGACAAAAAATTTAGCTTCTAATTCAAATAGAGATCTGTGCCATTTTTCATTCTTCCTCCCTGTGCCCCTTTCCCTTCAGTTCCCAATCTTTTAGAGAGGAGTTGTGTAAGGGGAGAAAATTCTTCCAGAGTTCCAGATATGAGTCAATCTAGCAATCAATCTAGATAGTGGGCAAAACACAATCCTGGAATGAGGAATTGTGAAATGAATCATCAAGGGAAAATGTGGAGATGGTCCTGTTCAAGTAAAATTCCGCTTATTGGTCTTTAATTATTTTTCTAATGTTAAATAAGAGTGCCTTTTGAAAACCTCAGTCACAACAGCTCACATAGTTTTTCAAAGTGAATGAGTCTTATATAATCCAGCAATTTATCCATTCCCTCTGAAGTAGTTTTATTCATAGCATGTTAGAAGGGAAAAAGCAAGCCAACATGGAGGAAGAGGAAGTTCCAATGGGCAAGGGAGTCAGTACCAGGTGGCATATTTACAGACAAAAGAACTGCATATAACAATTCACATACTTTTCTTCCTTTTCCTTAGGTACAGAGAGGGCTGATCTTTGGGGTCAAGATGTGGAATTCTGCTACCTTTCTCACCCCTCTCCCAGTTTTTTTTTTTTTTTAAGCAACTAAACAGCTACATAACTGTAAATAGACACAACTTTTTAAAAATTATTTTAAAAACTTCCATTCTCATGCAGCTATGGAGTTCAGGATGCAGTTATTGGGGGGAAATCTGAAATAGAAGCATGCATGAAGAGGAATCCTGGTTTCGATGAGCTGTCCACATAAAGCAGTGTTGTCCAAACTTGGCCACTTTAAGATGAGTGGACTTCAACTCCCAGAATTCCCCAGCCAGCAATCTCATAAGAAGTCCACTCATCTTAAAGTGGCCAAGTTTGGACAACACTGACATAAAGCAATCTGCATTCTTGCTGTTTAATAAAGCTGCAGTTGCAATGACCAGACATTTCCAAACGGCAGTATAAACACCTGCAGTGTCCCTTCTACTTTTCCTGTAGTTGCAGTATATATAAGAACTCACAATAAATCTCTGCTCTATAAACATAAATTATGAAATGCACATGGCATTTTCACTTGTGACTACTTTCTTAATCGTAAGAGTGCATGGAAGGTACTGCAATGCACTCATTTAAGTGCACTATCAAGCAGCAACTGTGTTTGCAAAAATATCAGCACAGTGGTGATATGCTGATAGCTTGGGAAATGATGGGGGGGAATGGGTCAGAAAATCAAGATGGCAGCTATAACTGCGTGATTGACGTCCCGCCCCCTTTTAATGCATCACATTCATGAGACATGCAGAAAGAGGCAGGATTTCTATCACACGGTTGCAACTGCCATCTTGACTTCTTTGATTGCCTCTAGAGTCGCACCTGAATTTCAAAAAAGAAAAGGGTTCAAATGGATCTTCTACTCTGATAATAATGATGATGCATAACTTATTTCTGTTTATTATGAAAGGGTAAGTACTAATATATCTACATATGTGGCAATAACATAAAAAAATGAAATATCATTTGTCTTCTTTTCACTTGATTCATATAGATAGAGGAATGCATTGGCCACATAACTCATTTGTCTAATATAACAAGAAAAAGATTTCTGGTGTGGGTCTTCCGGGCTGTGTGGCCATGTTCTGAAAGTTTTGTTTCCTAACGTTTCGCCAGTACCTGTGACCGGCATCTTCAGAGTGCAGGAGCACAGACAGGAGCAGCTCTCTCTGTGCCCAGGGTGATGTGACCCTTTTGTGGGTATTTATAGAGATCTGAGGGAGGGGGAAGGGGGAAAGGGGAGGATTGGGGGGGTGGGGGGTTTGGGTTACTGAGTGGCTGCTTGTTTTGGTGTCAGAATCTGTGTGTATCTTCCTGGGGATTAGGCAGGGTTTTTTTCTTCTCTTGATTGGTAACAAGGGGCTGCTGGGGGTGATTAGCAAGTTCATTGTGTGAACTGTTCACACGTCCTGGTGGTTGAGCTGAGTTCATTGACCTTTTGCAGGCTGTATTTTTCAGGATTGGTAGC